>NW_005842202.1:713986-749333 GCF_000455745.1 Alligator sinensis | reverse complement strand
TGGGTCCTGTTGGTCTCCCTCCCTGCCGCTGAAACCAGTTCTTCTTGGTTGCAAGCGTGTGAATCGTAGCTCATCCAACATCTGTCCTACCCTCCCCTGTCTTTGCTGGGAGTCACACTCCTCTAGCTCTCATGTTGGCGTAACCAAGTTTATACTGCCCCGCCATGGTCCAGCCATCGGCTTGGCTACATGGATGTTTAACTGTAAAGCCATATCCCTGATGCTAGGCATGTTCATTTCTCTGCTTTCGCGGGACTTTCCAGCCATACCCTTCAGAAACCTTATTCTCTTCAGTGGAGTTATTTGTTTCCTCTGCAGGCTGGCCTCATCCCTTACTTTCCAAAGATTCCCAAGCTCCCAGAAAAGCAGAATGCAGAAACACGCTATTCAATACACATTTGGTGACATTGTCTGCTGTGACAAAGACAGCGCCTGGTCAGGCTCCAGTAACATGCTTATCACGGGTGACATGGTCCAAACTCACTTTTTCTTTCTGTAGTTTCCCCTTGACACAAGGGATTCGGGGTTCAGGCACTGCATTTGCCCCCTGCCTGCTCCTGCGGCCTCAGACTTAGCTTTTCCCATGCTCCTGAGGACAAAGCGGGGTGCTGACCATGACGTTTCCAAACTGGAAACAGCCTGCACTTGCTGACCCCAGGCTTTGTTTCCCCATTCCATTTTGTTGCCAAATCTTTGGCGTGTTCTTGGTTTTTTTCCTCTTTGCCTCATGTGGTCCCTCTCTGGGATGGTGCATGTACACCATTCACTCCCTCCAGGATGCCTCCAAGAATTTGAGGAAGCCAGGTATGACTAGCAGAGGTGTGTCTGGGCCTTTCTCTTGCCAAGCACACTATCGGCCCCTTGGCCACTTTCCTGCTTCTGTCTCACTCAGGTGCATCACAATAGCGCCTAAAGGACTCAGCGTCGTCCTGCTGCAGATGCCCATAGGAAGATGCACAGTGTCCGAGGAGCTTGTAATCCAAACAGGGGAGAAAGAGAGCGGCTGGGAGGATGCGTGGAGAATTGCTGTTGTTGTGTAGGTGGGGCCTGAGGTCCAAAGAGAGTCAAAGACTTTCCCGATGTCATAGGGCTGGAAACTGAGCCTTGACACCCAGTCCAATCTAGCTAGGGGCAAGCATTGGAGCAAAGCTGCCAGGTTTCTCTTCAGCCAAAACCCTCTGGAACAAAAAATCCCCCTGTCCTGCTGCATTGCACCTCGGTGAGAAAGCTCGGCTCAGGCTGGCACGACCGAGCTTCCAGCTTCCTCGGCCGCATCATTCCAGGATCACTTCCTCATTCCTGTCTCGCTCCCTTCCTCCGTCCTTTCCTTTCGTCCCACCAGCCCGGGCAGCGGGGGCTTCCCCTGCACCTTGTTTTTGGCATTTGTCCTCTCTGATTTTTCTGCCTTCCTTTCTCCGAATCATTTGCAAGCCACTGTGTAAATCATCTGCTTGGGCCCCAGGAGCCTGCCGGTCCCCAGGAACAGCTTGTGTTTGGAAACTGGAAGGCTTAAGCCAGATGAGGAAGAGAGGATCGAACCTTCGATTTGGGAACAGCTGCATAGAGGTCCCCGTGAGCGAGTCTCACCCTTCCCTGCATCAAAGATTATTTGCAAAACAACTGGAAAATCTTTTGCTTTAGAAATGACAAGTTAATGATTGTTGGAGCCAGGCACAAGGAGGGGAGCCGGGGTTAGGAAGCACCTGCAGTGGGGTCACAAAGGCACCCGCACCCTCGGGGAAGCACTGGGGGGATGGCATCTTGCTCACGGCCTTCCTGTTGAAGGGCATTGCCTTATGTTAGTCCCTGCAGGCACGCTGCACCCCTTGCTTTAGCTGCTGAAAACTATTTCCATTACAAACCAAGAATTATGAATGCAGATTGTGAGGTGCTCTTGGGAACTGATCACGCACCAGCTCGGTGCTTCCTACCTGACGCCCATTTGGGGTCTTCACTGAAGACATTGTCCCACCCTTGGGAGCTGGTGCACACAAAGGTATGTGAAAGGGGTCTGTGCAAATCTGCTGGAAACCAAAAGGTCCCCTGTGCGCCTCGTAATTATTCTGCTTCCTTCTAAGCGTCCCAGACTTCTGGCCTGGCTCGGCTGCCTAACTCAGTGCTTTTGGGAGTTGCCAGTAAGTCACAGGAGCTGCAGAGAAGGGCTGGGAACAGGAAGCTCTTGAGGAAATCTGGCCAGTTTGGACTGATCTGGTTTGCACCGAGTGAGGTGAGTTTGTCAGAAAGTGGAGGTTACCATAGCACCCTTCAACTTCCTGGCCACAAAAAGGCAGCAGCTGCAGACACGGATACCATAAGCTACTGGTGTAGCCCAAGACTTCTGCTTCTGACCCTTCGAAGGAGCTCCCTCTCCTCCCCAACCGCAGGAGATGTAATTCAGGAGCCAGCTCTTGTGCATGGTGAAATGAGCCCTGCAAATGTTGCAACGATAGTTGGAGAGACAGAAACAAAAATCCCTCTCTGAAGACATAGGACTCAGAACGTCCTTTAAACATGGTCCTGAGCCAGATCCACCTGTTTCTGGGCTTCCTCCTTCCTTGCCCTGGGTCACGGCGGATGACACCAAGAAAGTGACTTGGCCAAAAAAGGTGGAATGGGGGGAAATAACAAAAATGCCATCAGCGTGAGTCAGGTGTCTCCACTGAGGTCAGCTCTGCAGCTGAGACCAGAGATGAGCACCGTGGGGACCTGCAGCAGGTGGGAGACGGTGCGAGGACACGTGAGAAACCTACAGGGACGGAGGAGATAAACAGCCGGGTACATCTCAGAACAAAGATCTGTACCCATCCTTTTAAAGATGATTTATTCTCAGCCCCTGTTCTTCAGTTCTCAATAGGAGCTAGAGAAGACGCCCTTTCGTGTAACCGTTTCCCCGGCTGATGCCCATCAGTTCTTCGGGACTGGGAGAAAGAGGAAAGGTCACTTCTTCCTTTTCGAAAAGTCATCCACAATGTACTAGAAAGTGATCCTCGCTCTGGGGGCTTCTTCAGCCACCCCATGGACTGGAGAAGAGAAGTGTGCCCTGGCCATAGAGGTCGTGGGAGAGGGAAGTGCCAAACAAAACAGTAGACTCCAGTTGTCTTCTCCTATAAAAGTCTATAAAACCGAGCTAGGTTTATTCACTCCCACTGAGGACCAGTCTCAGAACATTTTTAAACCAATTTTGGTAGCCAGGAGGGGCCTACGGCATTTGTCCTCATAGATTTCCATTGTACTTTATCAGCAGGGGCTGGCCCAGGTATGGAACGGCACGAGCCCCACCCCGGTGCTAGCTCAGGTCTCGGATCCAGCCTCATTGCACACTTGTGGGACTGACTTTGGTGGGTCGATGAGCCCCCGGCCCAGCTCTGAGCTGAATGTGCCCTACAACCAGCTTCCAGGAGGAATAAGCCCTTTTGTGCTCTCATCTTCTGAGCGTCTCTCTGCCCTGTGAAGGACTCCGCTTTGTGCTCTCCCCTTCTTTTGGAGCCGTTCCCCATGTGAGGAAGCCTACGCTAGGTCTGGACACTGGGACATGGCAACATGAGTAAAATAGCAACACATATGCACGGCAACACAAGTGCGTAATGCTCAGCTGGGCTAAGGACTAGGCAGGTGGGGACTTGATCGTCAAGTCAACAGATATTTTAAATGAAATGCAAAATACCCTTTGTTAACTCCCAATTTGCTGCTCCCTTTAATCCAGAGTGCTGATACAGAGCTTGAGTAGGTAGAAGGAAGTAAACTCCAAATCTCTGTCTTTCTGAATCCTCCCATTTCAGGGTGTGTGTGCATGAGCTGGAGAGGGTGGGGACATCTGCGTTTTAGTCCTCCCCAAAGCGTATAAATAGGCTTTGCCTCTCTGCTGCTCTTCCTCAGACCCCTGGTGCAAGTGCAGCGAGAGAAGCAGCAAAGCTGACCATGGCAGCCCTCCCTTTTGCACTGCAATTCGTCGTCCTCCTCGGGGCCCTCGTTTCCCCAGCCTACTTGCAGCAGTGTGACCAAGTGACCAAGAATGGTACTCAACGTGGCTTTTACACCGTAGCTGTGTATCCTACTTCATACAAGGCAAATACCTCCTACACTGGTGAGTTGGCTCCGAGAGCTTTCCTGCTGCAGTCGTGTCCGTCTCTCTCTCGCTCTCTGGCTCTTCGTAGGGGCGGGGGAACTTTATATGAACTTGGGATAGGGGAGATGACATGCTTTTGTCATTTCAAAGCAAAATATGTACCAGTTCTCCGGGATCACTGGCAATGTTGTCTCCTTGCTCAGGTTCTGATTCTTAATCTCTGCCGAAACTTGGCACAGAACTTGAAAATTGTCCGAAAATGCATAGCACTTTCGGTAGACTTTTTCCCCCCCAAACTGTTAGAATTTATCCTTTGTTGTCTCAATGAAAGTTAAGACAATGGGGGAACCTGCCTGGGGCTGTCCTACTGAGATGCCTTTTAGAAAACCAGCCTTGCAATAGCTTTCATTCTTGCAAAGCACCCGACCCCACGGTGATTAGAGCCTGATCCAGTTCCCAAGAAACCGTAACAAATCTTCCTTTGCTTTTGAGAAAAGCACAATCAAGCTCTAAATCTGACTAAATGCTGGGGTCGATGGACAGCTGCTTCCTACACCATCCCCTGGCACAACTCAGCAGAGATCCTTCAGGATCTGAGCCCACAAGCGGTTCCCGTAACTCTGAAATGTCCCGGTGGGTTCATTGAAGGATGATTTTGATTACAGGCTTCCTCAAGCTGGGGACTTGGAATAACCAGGGATTACAAGGAGATACGAGCCAGGGGGTTGCTTTTTCTTTACCCACCAGCCAGTATTAATAAAGGCATGATGCTGGGCAGCGCCGGTAACAGACTGTTCAAAGCCACGAGCCTGGGACTCGCTCCCGGCCAGGAATCACTGACACGCGGTGAAACCTGTCTGTTTTCTGTCCCTCGACCCTGAAGTGGGCACTGCTCTTCATTGCATGTCTTTGGGATGATGGGTGTCCTCTAAAGGGCCCCGAGGCTGCAAAGCCAGCCCCTTGAGAGCCCAGCAACCCCCTTGGCTCAGAACCTGTGGACTCTGGCTTTCAAAACCCTTGAAGCCCGGGAGTGGGTGCGTTGATGCTGCTGTTTCACAGCAGCAAAAACTAACTTTCTTCTCTCTTGCATTCCCTCCAGTAACCATCAGCAACATCAAAAACAGCACGGCAGCTTACCTGCAAGCCTCAATTGCACCGAATTCCTCTGTGGGCCGGTGGGAAGCTCAGAGCTGCAGCAATGGCCACTGGGTAGACCAACCACGCATAGCTGAAGAAACCATCACAGCCAAATGGCTGTCCCCAAATGCAACTGAGGGTCCCGTGGATATCAAGTAATGTTCTTCTTTGGCTTGCAGGGGAATAGAGGGAGCTTGCATGGAAGCTTTTGGGATAAGAAGTCCAGGAGGGGGAGGGTGGGAGGGGAATCCACTCTAGATATAAAAAGCAATGGAAATTCAAACTGGTGTGGGAATATCTGGAGAAGAGAAGACCGAGAGGGACTGAATAGCAGCCTCCAACACCCGGCAGGGGGGTTGCAAAGGGGATGGAGCTGGGCTGGTCTCAGTGGGGGCAGATGACAGAAGGAGCAATGGGCTCAAGCTGCAGCAAGGGAGGTACTCCACAGTCTTGTTTGGGTTTTACGCCAGGAAAGGAGACAGAAAACCTGGGAAAGGAGCTGGGTGGATTTGGGGCAGACTTCAGCACCGTTTCAGATCTGGCTTCCATTAGCATGTGCACATAGAGCAGCTCTGTAGGAAATAAGCAGATGGATACCCATCATGTTGCCATTGGCACTGCACGAGCCGGGGATATATTTCCTCAAGGAAACCATAATGTAGATAAAAGCTTATCAGGATAATGGCTGCAAAGAGAAAGAATTCAGTGCTTAATCACAACGATTTCTATTTAAACTGAGAAGCTGGTGTCAATAGAGTTACTCCCTGCTCCCAAGGTCTCTTACACAATCATTGGCAAGCGCTGTAAAGCAACACACGCCAGCCAGTTGTTTGCACAGGGTGACTAATAAATTAGTACAGGTGCAAAAGATAAAGGGGACTTTGCCATAAGGCCCCAGTAGAAGTGCGCTCTCCAGGACTCCCTTTGTTCTTCTTCCCTTTCTCTGTCCATGATGTACCTTTGTATATTATTCCATAATGCAGACCAAGGTCCTGATGCCTGTTACTTGTTTTCCTCCAGGGTGTTTGTCACCTTTTCCAATGGCTCCGTCCTGTATCAGAGGCAGACGCTGAACTACGGTAAATCTCCCTACAGTCTACCTCTCCCTTTGCAGGGCTGGTGGTGTTGCAACCCAGTCGAGTAATAGTTGCTGAACCCATCCCATCCTCGGGATGCATTCCTCTCCTCTAATGAAATGGGAGGCAAGTGTTAGTTGAAAATGGGTGAAAGTTGCTCCCATGACAATGCTGTCTTCGATGTGGATAGGTCCCACTGGAAACTCCAACCACCTTTAAAAGGCCCGGGGTGGCTAATAAGAGGAGAGGATGGGCTAAACGTTCAATCAACCTCTCTCCCTTGGTTTTTCCATACTAGGCCAAGGATGTAAATGGTTTACAATGGCACAGCTCCCTTGACTAGGCTTCTCCTGGTCTTATCCCCATCGGGAATCTGCACCTGGCTCTGCCAGTTCCTCCTGCCGCAGGCCTGAGCCCTTGCTTGGCCTCTATTCAGTGGCATGCATTTCCAGCAAGCCCAGAGAGACAGTTCTCAGCTACTCCCTTTTGGTCATTGGGTGCTTGCAGAATTGCTAATCTGCTATTTTGGTTTCCTCTTCCTGTGTTTCAGAAACCGGGGCAGTGACCGGGACCCGGTCCACCACCTACAGTGCTGCCTCCGGCTTCACGGTGACCAGGACCCACTCCGCCACCCACAATGCTGTCACTGACTCCATGGTGACCAAGACCCAGTCCACCACCGACACGGCTGTCTCCGACTCCTTGGCCAGCTTGTCCCTAGTGGCCGCCGTGCAGCTCCTGACACTCTTTGCCACCAGCAACCTGCTCTCCTAATGGGCACCGCGACTCCCGCTGAACTGCACCTTCCCACCGTCGTGCAACCCAGCAGCCCGGGGGTGGGGAGAGGCAGCAGATCTACTCAGGAAATGTCTTTTGTTTAACATGTCTATAAAGCTAATGACTGCACTTTTTAGACCCTCTTTAACCAGAGAGTTGACCCCCAACCCCACTGCCAGCCAGGAGAGGGAATAGGAGAAGGGACTCAGTGGGGCAGGCTTCTCAAAAGCTCTTTCCTTGGTCCCAGAGCTGGTCAGACAGGTTGTAAAGTTTGTGATACCGTACTGCGGGGACTCCTGTCTGATGGGAGCTGTGGAGCTCCTGCCCTCCTGAGCCTCTATGGTCCATGAAGTAGAAACAGCATGGAAACACTGTAGGAAGCCAAGCTGGTTCCCATCCTGGGGGTTGGCAAAACAATCTGGAGAAGGGTCTTCCAGACTTGGAAGTAGAGTTTAGCCTGTGGTTGTATGGGACGGGTTGGAGAAGGAACGATCCTGCCTCAGGCAGGGGGTTGGACTAGATGACCTCTGGAAGTCCCTTCCAGCCCTGCTTCTCTATATGTTTCTATGACTGTGTGACTCTAGAAGCAGACCCAGCACCTTCTCGATGCGAGCCAGAGATCCAGTTTCCCCTGCACATCCCTGGCAAAGATGAGACCCTTCAGCCCTCCCAATTTCCCCCTGCAAGAGCAGTCCTCCCAGTGCAGCCAAGGCAAGGAGGTGCAGCTGCTTCTCGAGTCCGGCCCACGTCCTCAGCATTAGCACCCTCCAAGCTGGAGTCCTGCTGGCAGGGTACTCTCCAGGCATGCCCCCGTCTTTCCAGTTTCCAGGGATGCCCCAGTCTTTCCACTTCACTTTCCACCCCTGCCCTGGTGTCAAAGAGCCTGAATCTATCAGAGATGCAAGGCCCCCGTGCCCCTCTCTCCATCAACCTCTGGCATTCAGGGGTGGGTCTCTGACAGGAGTGGGAAGGTTTTGGGGTTTTTTAATAGTCAAGAAGTGATTTGTTTTCACAGCCATGTAAGCTGGTTTGTGCCACTGACTTTATTGTTCCTCTTTATTTTTATGCACTGTTTGTTTAAATGTTGTTAAATCATCAGATACGGGGAGGATTTTCTTACACAAATCTAAATACATTAATTATTATAACTCTGCAAACCAGGTCTGAGTCTCTTCTCTTTGGCTTTTCAGTGGCTTTTGCTGGGGCGGGGAGGAGGGTGATCGAAACTAAATACCAAGAAGTGTTGGGTTTCTCCATGTGGAGCCGCTGCCCTGTAATCTTATTAAAGCCAAGGGTGTATAATTATGGGGGAATTTTTGCCTCCGAGGCATGGTGCTCTCTCACCTCCAACCTGTCTAGCTGCTTCCAAGCTAGCTCCAGCCAAAAGTTTTGCTGTGCATCCGAAGGTGAACAATGAGGAACAGACCGTTCCAGCAGGAACAAACAGTAAATCTCCATGAGACAAAGTTCCCTTCCCAATGAGGCACGCATGATGCCACCATATACCGGTTTGTCTGGGATTTCACGAGCGTGGGAGCACCACGTTCTGCCAACTCTAGCAATCCACCCACTGTTCCCTTCCCAAGCCATGATGAAATCCAAGTCTTTTAGAGCAGTTTTAGATCCCCGGATCAAAGATTGGGATATTACAGCAAAGGGTTAAATGCAAAGTGAACTATGCAAACAGCCCTTATCCTCCATATAGCTGGCTGCCTTGGTCTCATGCTCTTACGTCTTAATTTCTGTAGAATTGAATATTAGTTGGGCCATCTCCAATCTGCCCAACCCTGAGCCTGGGGTGGGGAATGGAGGGCAACAGTGTTCTTAGGAAAGATGTGTTTGCTATGGGAATATGGTGATGTGCACAGTCTAATTATATAGTCCAGCTGACTTCCTGCCCCTCGGGCGGGGGGCTGGACTCGATGATCTTCCAAGGTCCCTTCCAGCCCCAATGTCTATGAAAGCTATGAAATTAAATGAGTGCTTCAGGATTCAAAGCCCTGCCCTGACTATCCCCCAACCAACTGGGCACTGCTTTGTTCTTGTTGGATGGTGCTTGTATTTCTGTCTACTTAGCAATGCCTTCCTTCCCGGCAGTGTTTGGGGAGAGGGAAAGGCGTTCCCACTGCACCTGGCATTCAAGCCCTGTCATTAAAGGCCTGTCATTTATATTTGGGCCTGTTATATAGGATGATCAATGATGTCACCTCTCACTTAAGATTCAAGGGAGGTGCGGGGAATCATGAGGACTGTGCCCCAAGTGCCAGGTCCTGCCTTGGAAAGTCACCAAGAGCTACATACTGCATTAAAGGGTGCCCTGCTAGTGCCAGCAGATGCCAGGGAGGGCACTGCAGGGGCCTGCAGAGCAGATGGCCCCCCCAGTCTGTTATCCAGCCACTGCAACAGACCCCGGCTTGGCCTGCAGGAGCCGGGAACGCGGGAGGTTTTGAGAGAGGCAGTCTGGTAGCATGGGGGGATCTGGCAAATGTAGGGCTCCTGACACTGGAGAGCTTAGCCCTGCCAAGGCCCTTCAGGGGCACCTTCAAAGCCAGGAGACTCAGTGGCCTGATGCCACAAGCCGAAGAACTGCCTGCACTCAGAAGCTTAATTGATTGTGACATGGGATTTATGATGCATTACAACCTGCCTGACATCCGATTCACCAGGTGCCTGACAGACCGGACCTCATACACTTTACTCCCCCCCTTTTCCTGCCCGGTGCCTTCCTGATTTCCAGATATTTCCTTTTTCACAGACAGCCTCTTTTCTACCACTGTATTTCTATATTTCTTCCTACCACTGCATTTCTTCCTACCACTGCACAGACTCCCCATGCCTGAAAAAGGGTGACTATGCCCAAAAGCTTGCTAAGAACTTTTCCCCAACTATTCAGTTGGTTTAATAAAAGATATCACATCTACCCAAAGAACCTTGTCTACCACTGTGGAGTCTCCCTTACTCATGTTTGGCTTATTTTTTCCCTGCTTTACCTTTTGTTTTCCTAATTTCCACCTATTTACATTCTCACTGACATCTTATCACACTTTTAGCTTCTCTCATTCCTTGGAGTCCCGGAGCAGCAGAGACTCCCCATGCCTGAAGAAAGTGATTGCACCCAAAAGCTTGCTAAGAACTTTTTTCCAACTACTCAGTTGGTTTAATAAAAGATATCGCATCTACTCAAAGAAACGTGCCTGCCTCAGTCCTTAGACCAACTCGACTACAAACAAAAACCTCAGAAGCTAATGCGATTCAGGGAAGAGGAGCATTGAAGGTGTAAGACCAGTCCTGATTAACACCATGTGCAGAGGCACTTGTGCCTGCTTAACTCCACTCCTGCTGAGACAACTGAACATATAAACAGGCCCTGAAATCTTGTTTTTGCTTTCATCACTCAGAGAGCCTCCCTGGGGCCCTTGCACAACTTGAGGCTGAGGAGAGGCATTATTATCTTGCATACTTTTCTGGAAAAGTCACCCTACCCTCCAGGCATGCCACCACAGTAACGTACCAGACTACCTTTCCCTGTAGCTACCTGAGCATTTCCCCCCATACCCCTCCCACTCCTCCAGCTTTCAAAGCAGTGTCTAATAAGGAGCAACTGATAGCATCTGGCTCCTGGTTGTTCTCAGCTGCAAGTATTTTGCTTCCACAGGGGTCACTTATCTGCTCTCGTTGCAACGCATAGCTCCCACCCTCTCTGTTCCTCTAGCGAAACCAGCTCTGGCAGCGTGTTCATCACCGTCTCAACGCCGTCTCTCACAGTGGGCCCTGCCTTGCAGAAGCCAGAGAAAAAGCCTCTCTCTTCCCTCTCCTTCCTTCAGCTCCATCCTCAAGGCCCTGCTGTGCTGTGACACCCACAGGAAACCTGTTGCCCAGTGGTACCTGCCTTGTTCAGCAACCAGGGAGGGTGGATTTTTCTCTGTCTTTAAATCAGAGGCACCCAGCCGTGGGTGGCTCCACAGTGTGATTATAATGACCCCGTCCTCCCTGGCCACTCCATCCCTCTCCTGCTTTGCCACGCTGCGCTGGTGCCTTCATTGCCCAGAGCAGCATTTATCAGGGCAGGGACCATGGCTGCCTCCGGCACTGAGCACCACCCCAGTATCAGTAATGCTCCAGGACAGCTGCACAGCTAACAAGCCAGACTACAGGCTCCAGATCCCAGCACTGGGCTCATTTATATTTTCTGCCTCCTTAAAATCACATTTCCCTGCAGAAGGTGGTGGTCCAGAGAGGCATTGATGAATGCAGCTACACCCCATCGCTGCCCAAGCCATTTTCTGTCTCCTGGAAATGCCACCGGCCAACTCAAGCTTTACTGATGTAGCACCTGGATCAGCCCTAGACCCTTGTGCTCAGCGCTCTGAGCCACCCAGGCACTTTCAGTGCTCAGTTCAGACTGCCTGGTTGTCCTCCAGCAATTAAAGCAAGCTGCTGGGGGTCTTGGGTGGTGTAGGGGGTCTCGGGCATGGTGCCTCTTGGAAATGGGGTTGATGCCATTCCCTTGGTGGGGTGCTCTGGGGCTTAAATGAGCAGCTTGCAACCTGCCTTTGGTTTGAGGATCCAAGTATTGTTGTCATGCACTGTCAAAGGCAGGATGCAGAGCTGGGGATTCCCACCGGAGAAGCTTCCTTCTGGCTGGTCATTGCCAAGAATTTGTCCTTCCCCCACATCTAACGCTTGGCCCTGCTGAAAGCTTACAAGGAGCCTTTCTCCACAATCCTAACATTCAAAGCATGTTCGCTGTCAGCTGGTGAGACCACAAGCCTTGCTGTGCCAGCGGCAGGTATTTTTCCTAGGGAGAGGCCCAGGCTGCTCCTGTAACATTTGGACATTTGACCAGCTTCTGTTTGGCTTCATGGGCAGGGCAGAGATCCTGCCCATTTGGGTCCAAGTTGCCAGCCACCTTGCCTGCTGAGGGCAGCAGCCAGCTAATCACTCCCCTTATCTCAGCACCTGGTGCTTTATCCAAGACATAATGCTCTGCAGCTGCCCCCCAGCCCTCGCTTTGCAAATGTGCCCAGCACGCTGTGTTTATGCAAAGCGGACTCTGTCCCCAGGCCACCTTATCAGGTCTCATATGAATACACCTGAACAGCAGCCTCTGTATCAACAATAAAAGCATCAGAGGATCAACTGGCTCTGCTCTCCTCAGCTAGCAGCTGCCCCTTTGCATGTTCTTCCCTGGACTACAGCAAGAAGCCTCCCTGATCTGCTGTTTGCTCCGAAGCTTGGGAATGGGAGCTTCCCGTGCAAATGCCCATGCTGATTGCTGGTCCTTGTCCATGCACCAGACCCCAGCTACTGCTCTGGTGCCTTTCAGACACCAGCTCTACTCCCCTTGTGCACCTGGTTCCGGCCAGGCAAAACCTGTGCAGTTGCTGAGCTAGTTTGCATGTACATGGCTCAATAAATGCACCATAGCCATGCCCGGCAGGCCCCGCACGCCCTGTCCTCTGTGCCAGTCTGAGGCCCCACTCAGTTGAACCAGTCATGAGTGCTGTCCCCTCTTCCCTAGCCAAACACACAGGTCTGGGGAGAAGGGCATGCAGGGCAAAGGGCTGTGCTCCGTGGCTAGAGGACAGACTTCTTCCCCAGCCCTCACAGAGGCAGCGAGACAGGATGTGCTTAGGTTATATTCTGGATACAAGACTGGAGAGGGATTTGTTCTAGTGCATAGCGGACAGGACGGGTCTGGGTACCGGCTCTGTTTTTCCCAGCAACCTGGGACATATCTTAATTTGGGCAGGGGTGAGGGGGGATGCCGAGGCCTGGGGAGGGGAGAGAGAGGTGCAGGAGCAGTAACACCAAGTGGAGCAGAAATGAGGCTGTTGGCTCAGCCCCTCGTAAGGCAACATGCTGCATTGTGAGTGTCATAAGACCGGCATGTAATCTTTACTTAAGCAAAACACTCTCCATCCGGCAGCCTTGGGCTAGGGGGTTGAGATGCTCAGGACACCCCCCGCACAGAGCTCCTGCGTGTAGAGGGGCCGTGCCCACCATGCAAATGTTCCTTCTGGGCAGCTGTTTTAACCCGGGCTGCATCCCAAGAAAATCACCTCCTCTCTCAGGATCTTGCTACAGGCGTATGTGAGTGCACTCAGTGATGGGGCTAACACTTGCCGCATGCCTCAGACAAGACGGGTGTGCAAGGGGGTCTGGATTTAAAGATCTTGAGTGCTTGGGTTTTGTTTCTAAATACATACCCACGTGGCCCATGGTCGCGTGAGACCTGGCTCGTAGAAGGGCTGTGCCTTGTTCCCAGTGCAGAAAGTGATGAGGCTTGTGATGGCCTTAGCTCCTGTGGGGACTTGGTCCCATGTGGCTAGCTTTGTGCAGAGACCATGGAGAATGTTTCTGCTGAACAGAGAAAACCTCCTTAAGGAGGAGTGCTTTGAAGACAGGATTTTAAAGAGACTTAGGATAAGAGACCAGCAGCAGAGAAGCTGCAGGCATCCCGCGTTGCAAAGCCCTTGCTGTAATTAAAGCTTAACCCCCCATCCATCTGTTCCAGGTCACCACTTGGTCTCTTCTCCGGCTATACGGCTCCTGGCTGAAAATGAAGAGCCTGGCCCTTAGCCAGTGCATATCTGCTGCCTTCAGTGGAGGTCAAGAGTTTCCCCAGCCCAGGATCTGGCCTGCCCCGCTTTCCTCCATTTGAGAAAGCAAGCCCTCCCTCCACAAAGGCACCCAGCTGCTCCTGTGCGGTACTGTGGCCACAGCTGGGCCCAGCCCTCCTTGCCTGGGCAGAAGAGAAACCTTCCTTGGGAGGTGTGCAGCACTGATGTGGGGCACCTGTTGCCGGCAGGTCCCGGGCTGGGAGGAAGCAGTTGGTTTGCTAGTTGCTATTAATAACATGCATGCGTCACAGCTGAGACAGCGGATGGTAGAGCAGCACTGAAAGAGCATCCCCTGAGATGCAGCGATCTGAGTTTGGAGGGGGAGGACGGGTCTCCCAACCCCTTAGGTCACTGTCCTTTCTGCTGAAGGGGGGCCCAAGTCATAAGGGGCTGAGCTGGGCAGGAAGGCAGGGTGTGACGTGAGTGCCAGTCTGGCTCCCAGTTAATTTGAGTGGGAGTGCGTCGTGGAGTGTTTCTTCAGAGCAAGTCTCAGGCTTCATCATCCTCTTCCCCTACCCACATGCCTTCCCCCACCACACCCTTCCTTGCTACACCCCGAGCTCTTGCAAGTAGGGAAGTGGGTACGTGGAAATCTCCTTCTAAGCGTGGCTGGGCCAAGCAGGGCAAAACCCATGAGCAGACCTTGGTCCCGAGGGAAGTAGAAGCAAAGCTGTCCTCTGGGTTAGCACAGAGGAATCTTGACCGCATCCCCGCTTGGGCGGTAATGTGAGAGCGCTGCCCTGAAACTGCGGTTTGTGCTGTGATCTCTTTGCAGAGGAGACAGCACCTGTAATGCCCTGCGGCGTTGTTCCTTCTCCGAGGGCCTTTCCAGCTGCGGAAAAGGAGCTGAAAGCAGCACACAGCCCCTGGGCTGCAAAACACGGAGAGGCCCACCGCCCTGGGACCGGCTGGGCAAGTTCCTTGCTAAACAGTCACCCTCTAAAGGAAAGTAAATAGAGGAATTGGTGAGCTTCTGCGTGCACAGATGGGGGGAGGAAAGGCAGGTGCCCTTTGTCTTGTTCTTGAGAAAGGAGCTGAAATGGGTTCCTGGTGCCTAAAAAAAGAGCGGTGGGCGAGGCACAGCGGGAGCCTCGTGGAACAGGTCTGGGGCAGCTCTGCGATCTGGCGGTGGCCATGCGTACTGCCCATGCTGAGGGTACGGTGGCAGGGGAGGAATGGCCCCGTTGTGTTGCAGCGCCAAAGAGATGTCCCTTTACAGCTGTGTCCTGTCATAAGGGACTCGGGGAGCCTCTGCCTCGGGGAGCCTCTGCAAGGAAAAGCACCATGCAGAGAGCTCGGCGCAAGCCCAGGGCAGCGGTGTGCCTTTCCAGGCCCCTCCGGCTGAGGGAGGCACCAAGAAGCCACGTGCCAGGATGGACAGAAACCGCTGCAGAGGAAGCAGGCTGGGCAGAATCGATTTGCAGAGGCCGCGGGGAGGAGAAGGGGAGGGTGGCCATCTGGATGCCACCGCAATCATGGGTGCCGACAACGATGTCCTCCCGACCCGCTTTGGAGAACAGGCTCTTTGAGGCAGACGGGACCTTGTGATGCGTGGAGGAATGCCAGCCATTCCCTCGCTTCGCATCAAACCTGACATCCTGCTCCTCTCCCGTGCAGGCACCCCCCCGGCAGCTGGACCCGAGGGTTTCCCCAGTTCAGTGCAAGCCCTGCGAAACTGAGAGCAGGACATTTCAGGGAAGAGAAAAGCTGTGCGGAGTTGCATCGACTCCTTCTCATTTGCAAACACCTGTTCTTGCAGCCTCCCGTGGCCCTGCCTGGGAGTTACTTGAATGTTGTACGCAGCTGCCCGAGTGCTGCACAGCGAGTTGGGAAGGGCAGGGAGAACCCAAGTGGCCTTGCTCCCAGCCCTATACTCCAATTGCTAGTTTATGCCGACCCCCTGGACCTTAAGAAAGATGCCTTGAGAGGCCTTTCCCATCCCTGGTTTATGTGTGTGTGCTTAGAGCACTTACCACATGGTGAGTCTTTGCTATGCTAGAAGCTGTTTGCAAAGAGAGGAAGAGAGGGGCCCTGTCCTTGGGAGCTTGCAGGCCAAAAAAAAAAGATGAGCTCTGCACAGGAAGGTGCCTTCACCCCATTTTAGGCAGGTGAAACTGCAGCAAAGAACAACTTATGCGATGTCCCCAAGGTCACAAAGGGAATCTGTGGCAGAGCCAAGAATTAAACCCAGGTCTCCCGAGGGCCAGTTTTCTCCCTTCGCCATAGGACGCCCGTGTCCTCTGTGCCCCTTCTGCTTTGTGTGGTTCCTGCACGGTCAGTGAACCTTTCATTGCCACTTACCTGGGAGCACTGGTAACAGGGTAGCTGGGGGCACTGGGTGAAGCCCTGGCAGCAGTGATCACTCCTCTGGCCTCCAGCCTATCTGCCCCGATGCTCCCAACTGTGGTGAACATTGAATAAGAGGAATCACGGTCTTGATTTGACTCTCTGTCCCCGGGGGGAAAGGGAAATACACTGAATTACATGGAATAAAAACCCCAGTGTCATGGAATTAGAGAGGCAGAGGAAATGCTACAGTTGGGCAGTTCAAAGACCATCATCTGCAGAATAATCTTATGGGACCCCAGCTTTAATCTTCCCACTCAGTAAACACAGGCATGTGACCCCACAGGGCTGTATTTATTGAGGACCCACCAGCCAGCTCGGAGCAGTTCTCGCTCTGGCATCGGCCATGCAGACGGTGGCCAGAGAAGGCAAGCTGAGTCCAGCAGGCCGGGTGGCCTTCCTCTCCAGGACAGAAACCATCGCAGCAGCTCACAGGCTGAACAGGTAACAAGGCACGACTGGCCTGTGGCAGGGAGGAGGGCAAGCATGTGTCCCCACCACTTGGGCAGCTTGGTTGCAAAGTTGCTCCATTTGCTACCCGGACTTTTCCAGCATGAACCACCAGCTAGAGGGTCATGGATAGGATAGGGCCATGCCTGGGACAGTGTGTGGCCAAAGGGACAGGAGCTCTCTCAGATTTGGAATGAAAATGGGGTTATCAAACCTGAGTCCATCTTTCTCTCCAGAAAAGGTCACGGGCAATGCTTGCAAGTGCCACCAACCAGAGACGGTGAATTCTATTTGGTGTCGATGCCTTAGAGCCCTTGGGGGATGCTTAACTCTGGGTCACGGCCCAACATACGGTCTGAGACAGGTACCTTGTACTAGACTGCCCAATTCATCAGTGGAACTAGCTGCCCCGGGATGTCCCGGTGGCTGAGAGCTCAGCAGGAGTGGGATGGGATGGGACCTAAGCCCTCCTGTTCCAGTGCAGGAGCCCAGCCCCAACAGATGGGCTCAGGAGGAAACTCATCCCCGGGGCAGGTTGTTCCATAAGTGCAGGGTTTCTTGCACCTTCTTTGCAAGCTGTTGGTGACTGGACACCGGGCTGGATAAAACCTGGTCTAACTCAATCCAGTAATGCCTCCATGATGGTGTTCGCAGCAGGCTGGGACAAGCTGGACAGGGAGGAGGTAGAAAAGCAGCAGGCACAAATAATGCAGAACGAGGCTAAAAAGCCAGGGATAGGAGTGACTTAGGGAAACAGAGCAGCTCTGCATCAGAGAGGGTAGGAAGTGGGGCAGCTCCTTCCATGGTGAGGGGGACTGGCTTCTCCTTCCCTTCTCCCTCTTGCCCGGCTTTCTGCAATACCCCATAACAGATCCAGATGCAGCTGCCATCCAGGACCTGCACTGCAGGCCATCCACTCCTCTGGTCCTTTGGGAGGGTGGTGGCCAGGGACTGGGGTTGGAAATGAAGTGGGGCCTGGTGGGTGCCGAGAGCTGTGGTCCTGGCACTGGCTCCCTAGAGCTGTTTTTGCTTGTTCCAGCAAATCCCTGAGTGATGCAGAAAACAAGAAGCTTTTTGGGAAATGCAACCAGAGTCATGGGCACAACTACACAGGTGAGGGGCTGCCTGGCACCACATTTTGCACTTTCCTCTAGACCTGGGGGGCGGTGCTGGGAGGGGAAGAGGGTCTGAGTCTCACAGCCTGCTCTTCCCATCCAGCTGGGCAGCTTCTGGGTCCCATTGCAAACAAAGGCCCAGACAGGAGAGCTTTCTTCTACAAGCACTGTGATCCTTTAAATGCAGACCACTGCAAAGGGGACACTGAGTCAGGTGATTCTTGCCTGCCTCTGTTCTGTGCTTGGAGATCCATGAATGAACAGTGCAATGGAAGGGCTAAAACAGATTTAAAAGCCTATTCAGGAAATAACCCCTCTGCATCCGATCCCTGAGCAAAATGCCCCTTGTCCACCTTTCCAGGTATCAATGCACCTGGTGAGCAATGATCTCAGGCATTGCAGTGGATCTCAGCCCTCCCAGGGCAGGTGCAATTAGTTGTCAATTCAGCAAACCAGGCTTCTTGGTGGAGAGGCAGAAATGATCTGGGGTTGGTGTGTCCAACCAGGGCACCTGGGTTGATAGGACGTGCTGTCCCTGTGCTCCCCTCGTTGGCAGGAAGCTGCAGGTGCTGCTGTGGGTGAGCCCCACATCTGTGTCCCGTACTGGTTCCTCCTCCCTGCTCCCTAGGCTGCAAAATAAGAAGAGGTTTCTATTCCTGGAGCTGGGTCCTGACTCCTTCCTCTTTCTGTTTTCTTTGTAGTGACGGTGACGGTCCGTGGGGAGGTAAGTGCCTTCCAATAGTCCTGAGGCAGACAGTTCTTTGGGTAGACTTGATATCTTTTATTAGACCAACTAACTAGTTGGAAAAATTGTTCTTTGCAAGCTTTCAAGCACAAACACCCTTCCGGTAGTCCTGCCTTTTAGCCAGGGATGCCAGCTAGAGAAGCCTTCATCTGGGCTGAAGGCTGGCATGGCTTCCACGGTCAGTGGCCCATGGAGCCGTAGTGGCCCAGCCTCTGTGTGAATAAGGAAAGGCGGAACTGGTGCCAGTTTGCTTATATAAGGGATTCAAGGAGGGGAAGTGCAGTAACACCAGGCATTTCCCACTTGTACAGACAAGGCTTTTGTCCCAGGGACCTCTCCCACCACACAGTGCCTCAATCCTGATGCTAAAGCCTTGTTCACTTTTGAGTGGTAATAGAGACACCTGAGTCAATATAGCAATGTTTGCATCAAACTATAACATACAACCCATCTCTTCCTGTTGCACAACAAGCCTTGGCCTTCCCAAAAACTCAGCTCTCCACCCATTTTCTCTTGGCTTTCAGTGTCTTTTCCAGGCCTCATGTTCTGCACATACACCACTTCGCGTCAACCCAGAGTTTCCAGGCACATCTCACATGAAGTCTGATGCTTCCTTTCGGTGCATCCTCCTTTGACGGGCACAGCTGTAAATCAGCCCCAGTTTACAACCAGGCTAATCTGCATATGGCTTTAGGCAAAACACACTCATTTATAGGATAGCTACGGAGCGTAGGGCTGAACTCCCCGTGGACTTACGCACTAAGTCAGATTAACACCAGACAGGCCAGGTCCCCATTCTGCGTTAGGTGTATGAACTTGCTTTTTACTCAGAGAGCTCAGCTCAAAACCCAGCGGTCAGGTTTTGGCTTCTCATAACCAGCCCAGCGGAGAGTTTCACTTCCAAGGCCGTGAATTTCTGTCTGTCTCTCTGTCTTGCAGATCAACCCCATCAGCGGCATGTTCATGAACATTTACACGCTTCAAGAGCACATGCAGGTAACGAGGCGATGGCTGCTCCTGTCACGCTGATTATAATCCTTTCGACTGGCAGCCACCTGGCAGGCCAGCGGGTATGGGGTGTGCCGTGCTGTGCCTGAGATTTTAAGGTCCTTCTGTTATGTTTCCCAAGGCCCTGACGTCCCGGGGAAAATCCACTGAGGGCAGAATTTATCTGGGACACTGGAAAAGCTACTGCCCTGAGGCTGAATCCTGGCATATTTCCACTGTGGAGATATGAGGCCAGCTCGGGGCTGGTGCATGAGAGGTTCCAGTGAGAACCTCATCCCCATCCTGCTGCAGGGAAACCCAAAGTGTGACATGCAAAGCCAGGCCCCTGCCTTGTGTAACCAGCTGTGCAATGTGCTGTTGGGTCCCTCTAGTAGCGCCGTTCAGCGCTCTTCCTCCCTAGGAAGCTATGGGATAAGGCTGAGCCAAGGGCCCAGCATCGCCCACATGGGATTCCCCTACAAGCAGCGCTCGGGGTCCTGGAAACGGTTCTGCTGCTCTGTGTCCCCCGGGACACGGCAGGGAGGAGCCCGCTCACGTCCTTCCTCTCCGCTCCAGGAGGCGATCATGAAACCGCTCGACCACAAGAACCTAGATCAGGATGTGGCCTATTTTGCTGATGTGGTGAGGTGAGTGCCAAGGACTTGTGGCAGAACTGGACCGGTACCGGGGCCTCACAGGGAATTTCAGGGACGAATAGGTGTTCAAGACAGGTCTTTCTTTCAGGACAGATCCTTAGAAAGCTTGTCTCTCCAGCTGTCCCAGTATGGCAGCCCAACAGAGAGGTCCCCACACAGGAGGATGCATTTATGGGACGCACCCTCCGGCCCCTCCATCAATGTCTAACCAGGCTAATTCCCTTTACTTCCCTGTGCTCAGCCAGCAGCTTGGGATCCTGGAGGGCTGATGCACTTATTGTCACGTTGCGTGGTGCCAAGAGGGCTCCTCACAGGTCCGGCAGCCCTTGGGACACACGCTGCACAAAGAAAGGACAGCAACTCAGCAACTCCATAGGGACATCCTGAATGCCTACAGAGCAGGCCAAACCAGCATCAAAGGCCCTTCGAGGCGGGGTGTCCCAGGGGGTTTTGTTGGGGGTTTCAGTACGCTCCAGTATTTTTACCTGGGGAATTTGCAGCGAATGCTTTTGCTATCAGCACAATAGGCTGCTCACTCCTGGCTGCAGTTAACTAACCTCACCAGCACCCCCTGCAACAAAGCCCAGCTAATTTTCAGGTCTCAACCTGTGGTCTGTACCCTCCCTCCCCACGTGGGTTTAGGGAACCCACCGAGTCTCTTGGACGTGGGAGAGTCTGGGTGTTAATTCTCCCCCCAGTTGCCGTGTGGGTCACAAGGGGACAGGCCTGTCTGTAACAGAGCCGGGGGATCACCATGAGTTGAATCATTTGGGATGAACCCATTTGGGCAAATTCAAGAAGAGGTTGGATGCTCACCTGTCTGGGGTCTTGTGAACCCAGCATTCATTCCTGCCTGTGGCAGGGGGTCAGGCCAGATGATCTGTTCAGGTCCCTCCTGGCCCTAGCTACTATGAAACCTTAGTGAACAGCACGCTGTTGGCAACCCCAGGCCTGCAGTCTCATCTCCTTGTGCCTCAACTGGTCACGAGCAGGTTTGGAAAGAAGCACCCAGGGTGGCGAGCAGGGCCTTGATTCGCAGCTTGCTCACCCTGGTGTAAAGCTCCTTGAAACCAGCTGAGTTTCACCCACGTGAAAGAGGATGAGTCAGCCCCTCTCTTCCCACTGCCCTGGCTGCAGGGCTGGGACTCGCTGACTGCTCATCTGCCTGCATGGGCTGCAAGGGTCCCTTTCAGGAGCGCTCGACCAGCATAGCCAGCTGGACCCCCAGCGTGCTCCGGGTGCCTTGTGCTATTGCACAAAGTGAAGGGGCTCTCGAGTGAGACAGGTCTGAGAATCTCACAAACCTGCTGGACTGCTGCAGAGCTGTGCGTAACTGAGGCAATGACCCAACTCGGGTCCCCAAAGGGCTAGCACCTCTGGCTGGGGTAACGCTCTGGCCATCTTGTGAAATAAGCCATAGTCACCAGCAAATGCTGGAGTGCAGGCCTTGCCCCCTAGACAGCACCTTCCTTCCCTGCACTTGCATTTCTTTCCACTGCAAAGACGTCTGCTTCCTCCACAGCACAACGGAGAACCTTGCTGTGTATATCTGGGAAAGCCTCCAGAAGTGCCTGCCAGCTGGGCGTCTATACAAAGTCAAAGTCTATGAATCTGACAAAAACTTTATTGTCTACAAGGGAGGATAGGAGTCTTAAGGGATATGAAGACGCTTCCTGAAGCCTAATTCTCTTGAAGCCTAAAGCAGTTTCCTGACGCATTGTGTTGACAGTGAGCATGGATCAGATATTGCGTGCAATTCTTCCCTTAGCAGGCCATTTGTTTATAATTAAGAGCTGATTCCTCAAAGTCCTTAACATAAGCTATAAAGCAGCTTTAACAGTGTTCCCAACAGGTTAGGTGCTTGTAATTCATAAACTTTTATGGCTAGTGTAATAACCTGTGATCATTTTTGCAAATAAAACCTAATGGAGCATCATGTGTTACACAAATCACAACAACAGCCTCCGTGTCCTTGGCTCCAGACTTGACTTTCCCACCGGTATGTCTTGATCAAGGTAAATCAGGAAGAGGGGGAATTGTGAAGGTCACTTGGCAAAAAAATTCTACGGGGCAGAAGTTTTAACGAGCGGCAATCAATCCACGCGAATGGCTGATTTTATTTATTGTTGTCATTGCTGTGACCCTGACACATCATGGCTGCACAACATGCTGTGCCTTTTGCCCTGGGCCTGCTATTACCTGTCCTTTTCCAATCTGTGGCAATAACCCCATGGCTTGCTCCTTCTTGACCTTTACAATAGCTCAGCAGGCCTGGGTGGAGCTTGCTGCAGGGATGAAGCATACTGGAAAGAGCTGAAGAGCTGCAGGTCAGGATTAAGGCCCATTAGTAGATCTAAGTCAGGGCAATTTTGGCCTTGACTTTGGCCAGCCAGGCCTAAAACACACACTCCTATATTCAAATCGCTGATGTGATTTTCAGATCATTCCCTTCCCCAGATTGTATACCTAAACAGACCCAGAAATGGATCCTGGTGACATATTGTATATGCTCAGGGTGGCCAGTGCTTTGTTACACCCCCTCCTCCCCACCCAAATGAGTGGATCATAGTAGCATGGAAGGTGTGATGGTTCAGGGTATGAGAAGCAAGATCTGTGGGGTGAGGCAGTTTCATTGACTGAACCAAGCTTCATAACTGGAAGAGATAAGAGATGAGCTTTGATAGTGTCTAGGGTTTTTTTACACCAGCTGCTGTTTTAGCTTGCTGATCCTTTTTTTTTTTTTTTTTTAGGAAAAATTGTCATGTTCCCAGCCAAATCAACTCCAAATCCATGAGTCGGTCAAAAACCATAAGTGGCCCTACTACCAGCAAACATCCTTCCCCAACACCCGGGGCTTCAGATGTTTCCAAATCATTTGGTGAGCATCTTACAATCCTAGGGGTTCGGATGTCCCCGAGTTTCACTTGCCCTCAGCCATATGGCCACAGAAGCAAGCTAGGGAGGAGTCTCCCGTTTCCATAAAGTTGGCATAAAGCCAAAATCTTTTCACTGGAAAAGTGAGAGGTTAACTATACATGATCATTAATCAGCAACCTAACGATCGAAGGGAAGCTGGGTGACAGTGACCATGAGCTGATCACCTTCATCATCTGCCATAAAGCTGGCAAGTCCGTCAGCAATACAGAAGTCCTCGACTTCAGGAAAGCTGACTTTGACAAGCTCAGGAGGCTCATCAGAGAGCCCTAAAGGGCCACAACCCAAAGATGAGGGGAGTTCAGGACGAGCGGTTGCTCCTCAAGGGAGTAATCCTGGATGCACAAGCAAAGTCCGTCCCGTCTTGGAGGAAAGGCAGCAAAAAGGCACAGCAGCCCCCCTGGCTCTGCAGGGAACTAGCAGACCTCCTATGTCTTAAAAGGAAGACCTACAAACGATGGAGGACTGGAACCACCACCAAGGAGGAATACCCTGCTCTGGTCCGGACCTGCAGGGAGCAAACCAGAAAAGCCAAGGCCGTGAGGGAACTCCAGCTAGCTACAAGTATCAAGGACAATAAAAAGTCCTTTCTCAAATATGTGGGGAGCCGGAGGAAAACCAAGGGCAACGTTGGACCCCTGCTAAACCAGATGGGGCAACTGACAACTGATGCCCAGGAAAAAGTGAACTTGCTAAATGGGTACTTTGCATCAGTTTTGCACCAGTCCCATGGGACGCCCCTGCCCACTGTGGGTCAGGGAAGTCCGGGTGAGGGAGATCCCCTGCTGACCTCGTGAAGGAACACCTTGAGAGGCTGGACACCTTCACGTCAGCCGCCCCTGATGGGTTACACCCCAGGGTACTCGGGGAGCTGGCAAGCATCATAGCTCAGCCCCTGGCATGGGTCTTCGAGAGCTCCTGGTGCTCTGGTGAAGTGCCCGAAGACTGGAAGAAGGCCAATGTGGTGCCTATCTTCAAGAAAGGGAGGAAAGTGGATCCAGCAAACTACAGGCCCATCAGCCTGACCTCTATCCTGGGGAAGGTCTTGGAAAAGATTATGAAAGAGGCCATCCGTAACAGACTGGCTGAAGGCAATATCCTGAGGGATAGCCAGCACGGGTTTGTTGCGGGTAGGTCTTGCTTGACCAATCTCATTCCCTTTTACGACCAGGTGACCTGCCACCTGGACAAGGGAGTGAAGATTGATGTCATATATCTTGACTTTAAAAAAGCCTTTGATCTGGTATCCCATGATCACCTCTTGGCAAAACTGGCCAACTGCAGCCTCAACCTCACCAGGATCCGCTGGCTGGGGAACTGGCTTCGCAGCAGGACCCAGAGGATGGTGGTTGATGGAAGTCAATCGTCATGGTGCGCTGTGACCAGTGGGGTCCCCCAGGGCTCTGTCCTAGGGCCTGTACTATTTAACATCTTTATCAATGATGTGGACATTGGTGTCAGAAGCGGACTGGCCAGGTTTGCCGACAACACCAAACTCTGGGGTAAAGCATCCACACCTGAGGACAGGAGGGCAATCCAGGCTGACCTGGACAGGCTCAGGAAATGGGTGGATGAGAACCTGATGATGTTCAACACTGAAAAATGTGAGGTTCTCCACCTTGGGAAGAAAAACCTGCAGCATCCTTATAGCCTCGGCAGTGCTACACTGGCTAGCACTATGGAAGAAAGTGACTTGGGGGTCATCATTGACCACAAGAGGAACATGAGCCTGCAATGCGATGCTGCGGCTAGTAAAGTGACCAAAACGCTGGCTTGCATCCATAGATGCTTCTCAAGCAAATCCCGGGACATCATTCTCCCCTTGTATTTGGCCCTAGTGAGGCCGCAGCTGGAGTACTGCGTCCAGTTTTGGGCCCCACAATTCAAAAAGGATGTGGAGAAGCTTGAGAGAGTGCAGAGGAGAGCCACATGCATGATCGGAGGTCAGGAAAACAGACCTTATGATGAGAGGCTGAGAGCTATGGGACTCTTCAGCCTGGAGAAGCACAGGCTCAGAGGTGATCTGGTGGCCACCTATAAGTTTATCAGGGGTGCTCACCAGGATCTGGGGGAAACGTCTGTTCACCCAAGGGATGACAAGATCAAATGGTCACAAACTGTGCCATGACTGATTCAGGCTGGACATAAGGAAGAACTTCTTCGATGTCCGAGCCCCCAAGGTTTGGAATAGACTGCCGTCAGAGGTGGTTCAAGCGCCTACATTGAACGCCTTCAAGACACATTTGGATGCTTATCTTGCTGGGATCCTATGGTCCCTGCTGACTTCTTTCCCCTGGGGCAAGGGGCTGGACTGGATGATCCTCCGGGGTCCCTTCCAGCCCAAATGTCTATGAAATCTATGAAACCTCCAAGAGTACTACTCTGTGCCAGAAAGGCAGCCATCCCCAGCAACTAGGAAAACCACCTGAGTGGTCACTGTATTTCCCCTGCCAGGTCCTTCTGTCGTATCAGTCCTTAGGTGCTGCCCTGTTTCTCTCTCTCAGGGCATCATGCAAAACCCGTGGCTGTCCCCAGTGTCCTCGCACTGTCACTGCTGGAGAGCAACATAAGAAGGACCTTTTCTTTTTTCCCTTGCAGAAGGAAGAATGGCATGAGAAAACTTTCCAAGCAATTAATGCAAAGCAGGAACAGTCCCTGCAGCTAAAACCTGGCTGCGGTCCAGTTACTCGTCCAGCAGACAGGCCCAGGGCTCCACCTTGCTTCTTTCTCAATGATGGCTAAAGCCCTGTGCAATGCAAGTGGAAGTGTAGCACCACACACAGGGTCCCAGCTGCTCATCAGGCTGACTGGCCATTCACCCAGTGCCTCACCTGCTGCAACCACATTTCCGAGTAAGCAACAGGACTGTCCTCGTGATACGAGAAGTGAAGCTTGGTTCTAGAAAATCTCAGCACCGGGTCATTTGTGATTCTGAGCCAGAGCTGGGCATGGGATCTATGGAGATAAATAGGTATGTATATATATGTACATGCGCCACCAGCTATAGCTTGAGGCAGAGAGCCAGCCCATGTCATGCAAGTCACTGCCAACTGATTTGTATTTCTGTCTCTTTTGGTAAGAGCAGATCTGACCAGCAACATGGGGGTAAGATCTGTCCCTTCTTGCCTGCATGTGTGCTCCCTGGGGACTTTCTCCACAGAGCAGACACGTAGTTAGCTGTGTTGGCCTGAAGTCAAGTAGAAGCAAGGGTAGATTTGCACCTTATAGACCAACCAAAGTAGATATATATAGTCCAAGCTTTCATGAGTTGAGGCTCAATTCATCCAATGAATTTGATGATCAGAGCCATTTTATGAAGTGACTTTCACATCAAAGTTATAGAAACCTCCATCTGGTTACATGCGCCTCTCTAGGGACCCAGAGCCTTGCTGTGGGTATTCAAAGCTCCTTTAAAACATTTGTGGGCAATATCAACAACCTGGCCACAGGGCTATTAGCAACAGCAGTTTGCATTGATTTCCTGCACGCTCAAGACACGGAAAGGTTTGTGAATTCTCAGAGGGCTAACAGCAACTATAAGCCAGGCCCAGGGATCAGACCCTTCCTGGCATCAAATAGGGATTTTACCCTCCTGCAGCACAGGCTGGCAGGACCTCTGAAGAGCTGCAGCATCCCCTCAGCCACAGCTGCAGCTGGAGGAGAGGGCTCTGACACAGCTTCCCCAAACCCAAGGGAGTGAACACTGACCACTTCACCTGCTATGTGCTGAGTGATACTGGCATGGAGCTGTGGCTAGCTCCCCACCAGGGAGGTAGCTTTACTGGGAGAGGATGGCATTCACCAAAGAAAACGTAACAATCCACACAGTTGAACTAACCCAACCATTGCCTGGCTCCATTCCCTTTGCTCGGTTGGCTGCTTCTCTAATCTGCTGGGACTTTCTGTGATTTAAAGCCACCAGTTTGCATGGGCAGCCACACTCCTGCCCATAGCCCCTTGTCATGTAAAGGAGAGAGCTGGCAGCTAGAGGGAGGAGCAGGTCTGCAGCACAGAGAGGGAAATCCTACCTCTTATTCGCCATGTCAACACAAACTATCCCCAGAGCCACTGATTCCACAAGGTTTAATTGCAAAAGATAAACCCCTTTTGCCAGGGGAAAGGGTGCACATATAGTTGGTCCACTCCATTTCCAGAAAGCAGCACTGCCTTACTGAAGGCCCAGAGGATCTCATGTAACCTTGGTGGTTTGGGTTTGCAGGACTGAAATGTTTTGAGACAGAGGTAGTTAGCCATGGTAGTCTGAAGTCAGGCAGAAGGCAGGGTAGATCTGCATTTTTTAGACTAACTAAATCAGAGATGTGTAACATCTGCTTTTGTAAGCAGCAGCCTTGGTTTACTTGATGTACATATATATGTGTGCATGTGTGTGCTTTGAGTGAAGTAAGCCTGTTGCTTACAAAACCTTATGCTATGTATCTCTGATTTGAACCCTGCCTTCTGCTTGAGAAAAAGACGGCAGCACATTCTGAGAACCCAGAACCAACCAGGAAGCCTCCTTAGCTTCCCGCAGTAATTCTCCCCAAAGATGTCTAGGTGTCCTTATTAATAAACACTACAAAATCAATGTCTACAAGCCACACACACGGCATGGGGGGACTTATATAATCCACCGATATGCTGATCTGATTATTCACCAGAAGCTTAGGATCGACTATGCCAAGGCTGCAGCTTCATCTCTCATGAGTTGTTTCTTCTCCCTTGTACACGACGATGTTCTGGTCCGTTTCATACACCTTGACCTTGTAAAGAGTCCCCGGGGGCAGGCGCTTCTGGAGGTTTTCCCAGATGAAGACAGCGACATTCTCTGTCGTACTGCAGGTAAAACAGGGCCAAATTCAGCAGAGGCGCGGTACCCGCCCATGGAGCGTGACCGAAAGGGAGAGGACACCGAGAGGCGGTCAGTTAAGCTAAATGAAATTGTACTTTGAGAAGTACCAGGGTTGGAACAGGTGCCAGCAGACACAGCACCTGCCATCTGTAAGTTGGTACAGGCCGGACTCTGCTGGTGCCTCAGTCCCTCTATTAGTCCCCACTACCCACCTCACAACATCAGCAAAGTACTCCACATCCTTGTCCAGGTTCTTGTGGTCAAGTGGCTTCATGATGGCCTCCTGGGGGAGGGAGGAAGGATGTTAGTGGCTCCATCAATGAAACACCCAGAAACACAGGAAATAACAGCTTCTAAGCTTTGCAGACTCGTACTCGGGGAGTTGGTTAGGAATGGCCCTGAAGAGCACCCCAGGGAATAGTGGTAGGAAATCTCATTAGGGCCAATGTCAAACTTCTCCAGAAAGACCTGAATTATACAGTGTTGGCAGGAAGGTAGCAGGGCAGAGTTGTTTTAGAGAGGCAGCAGCAGCCACATCACAGATCAGTGTGGGGACCAGCACGGGACATTACACTCCAAGAGGATGCCATGCTGCAGCACTGTGCTCTCCTCTCCAGCAAAACAGACTCCTTCCCACCACCAGGCGCACACAAACTTTTACGCCACAGCTAAATCCTCAGTGGGGTATTGCCAGCAATGTAGCACTGTTACCTGCATATGCTCTTTCAGGTCTGTCAGGTTTATAACCATTCCTGAGACAGGGTCAATCTGCAGGGCAAAGAGAGAGAGAAAAGAGATTAGCCACACCAGCTGTAAGTGCTTACTACTCATGCATGGTTTGAGCCGTGCCAAAAAGTTTAGGCAGCATAAACTAGGTTTGTTTTGCATCTGCAGTACCCTAAATATAGCCATGGGGTGGTGTCTCAAGAAAAAATTCCCTCTTCACCTCCAAATGCCGTCTGAGCTTCCAGCTTCCTTGTGTAACTCCACACAATTGCACCAGTACAGGCTGGGGACAAACTGGCTAAGCAGCAGCTCTGCAGAAAAGGACCCGGGGGTGACAGTGGACAGTAAGCTAAATATAAGCCGACAATGTGCCCTTGTTGCCAAGAAGGCTACTGGCATCCTGGGCTGCATTGGTAGGAGTGTTACCAGCAGATCGAGGGCAATGATTCTTCCCCTCTATTTGGCACTGGGGAGGCCACATCTGGAGTCTTGTGTCCCATTTTGGGCACCCCACTACAGAAAGGATGTGGACAAACTGGAGACAGTCCAGTGGAGGACAACAAATATGGTTTGGGGGCTGAGGTACATGTCTTGTGAAGAGAGGCTGAAGAAACTGTGCTTATTTAGTCTGCAGAAGAAAAGACTGAGGAGGGATTGAATAGCAGCCTTCAAGTCCCTGCAGGGGGGCTGCAAAGAGGATGGAGCCAGACTGATCTCAGTGGGGGCAGACGACAGACCAAGGAGCAATGGGCTCAAGCTGCAGCAAGGGAAGTTTAGGTTGGATATTAGGAAAAACATTTTCACTAGGAGGGTGATGAAGCACTGGAACAGATTACCTAGAGAGGTGGGGGACTCTCCATCCCTGGAGGTTCTTAAGACCTGGCTAGACAAAGCCTTGGCTGGGATGGTGTAGTTGGGGCTGGTCCTGCTTGGAGCAGGGGTTGGACTAGATGATCTCCTGAGGTCCCTTCAACCCTCGTTTTCTATGGTTCTATGAAGTGCATCCTTCTGCAGTGATGCACGAAGCATGAATTTAGACATCAGCCAGCTGTCAGCCAGCACGGGTCAGGCACAGATCGTGAGCACCAGTGCTACCAGGTGTTTTGCTGCTGTGAGTAGACACCCCTTATTCATGAGGCAGGAATAAAGATCTCACTGGCAAGAATTCTCATTGGGGACCCACTAGAACAAGGCATTTCCAAAACAAAATAGCTCCCCAGACTGTGAAGCTGTCCCAAGATGCACATATCCTTGATCTGCAGTGAGCTCCATGGAGGTGCAACTTCCCAGCAAATGAATTTTGTTGCAAGACGGAGGTTTAAGACGGCCCCTGGACATCCTGCAGAGAGGGACGATGAAAAGGAGAGCTGCTTTCTGCAGACCCACCTCACACAAGCAGTTAAAAAAAAATCTTCCTCTTTGTGGTGAAGGGGACAGAGATTTTTCAAGGAATCCAGGGCTTTTGGAAGCTCTGCTGAAGCTACTTCAGAAGGCCTCATGCATTTGCACATGGAACGCCATATCCTGCTACTTATAAGAACAGGAAGGAAATCATGTTGGCACTCACCTCCCCACGTACAGTCACGACAACTAGAGGAAGAAAAACACCAAGTTAGACGTGTAAGTCAGGGCCCGGGAGAACACGTTACAATAGACAGACCACAGAGTGTTAATCAGCTTCAGCGAGTGGGCCGAAAGCTCTTAGACAACGTGGGATGCAACTGTTTAAATCAAGATCCACTGCACCAAGAAAAGTTATGCAGTCACGTACTGCCCAGCCACTGGGGCTCTCTTAGGTGCGCTGTCCACTGCCAGCGTGCACAGGTCTGCGTGTACAAGATCCACTTGTTTCTGTCAAGTGTCCTCTGGAATTACACCTGCATCCGAAATGCCTTTGTGATGCCACCCCCACCAGAAGGCATGGGGGCCAGAGAGGGCTCAACAGTCCCTTGGTTCTTTCTGCAACTTGACTGATAACGTCAAGGGAAACTGTAGAAGCTGAGACAAAAACAGGAGCCCTCCTCCAGGTGCCTGAACTAGAGGCTGCCCTGGAGACTCTTCCTTGGGTAGAGCCGTGCAGCCACCCTCAGACCGGGAGCAACAAGGAAGCAGGGGCACAAGTACAACCTGACTGTTTGCAAAGCCCTGAGTCAGAGCCGGAGGGATGATACAGGGATGCACTGGAAGGTCCTTAGATCAGAGTGCCAGAAGCACCTGGTCCAGGTCGGGACTCTCATTGCTGTTACACTCGGATCTTGTTTCGGTTTCCTCAGCAGTCTTCGTATCCTCCGGATCAGTGGAAAGGCAATACAGCCATCCCAGTGTCCAGGGGATGAAAAGGCACCCATCCGGGAGCCTGGATTCAACTGTTCCCTGAAACAAGGTGTCTGGCACTTGTGGTCTACAGTGAATAGGTCTATTTTGGGGACTTGCCAGAGAGGCTCTATAACTGACAGAGCACTCATGGTCATTGGAGAATTACCTCCTTGTTTGACATGGAGTCAAACCCACCCCCAGAATCATATGACATCCTACCAGAAGATCTGGCCCAGCTCCCCCTTGCCAATGCAGAGCTGTGGGTCTGCTAGCATGTGTACTCTGGATCCTGAAGAGCCAGGAATAAGCTGCATGCCAAGGGGATGGCCCTGAGCTCTGGGGCATTTACAGAGGCAAGTGTCTTGTGACCCAGATGAGTTTCCAACCCTGAGTAGAAGCACCAGTGTTGACATGCAGAGGAGTAGAAAGAGGGGTCCTTGTAACAGGTTTAAACAAAAGACAGATTACCTGGTAGCTATGAACCTCTAATGGGCAGAAATGAGAACCCACTTGCAACACCCTTCCCATTTAAGAGCGACCATGGAGAACTACTCTCTGAATACTGCTTTCCAAGCAGCTGCAAACCCCCCTTACAGGAGCTGTATTTTTACCATACTTCCTAAGCTTGCTGAGGAAAACACCCTGTGAGACAATAACCAAAGTCTGGCTACAGACACGTTAAATCGCAGCCACTGATTCAGCTCTCCCATCTTACCCTGCCCTGGAAGAAAATCAGGTTGGTTTGACATGGTTTGCTTTTAACAAATCCATGCTGCGTATTACTCATTGTCCTATTATCTGCTATGTGATTGCAAACTGATGGATTATTTGTCCCAGTATCTGTCTGGAAACTAATGTTAGGCTGATTGGTCCATAACTTCCTGAGCCCTTTTCCCTGCTGTTTGAAGACAGGCACCATGTTTGCCTTTCTCCCATCTTTGGGAACCTCACCCACCTTCCACAAAGGCTCTTAAAGGTGGCTCTGAGATTGCTTCAGCTAGTGCCCTAAGCACGTGAAGGGGAATTTCATCAAGCCCAGCTAACTTGCAAATATCGATCTCATCTCAATAGCCTCGACTGCTTTCCTTATTCTAGCCTTGGTTCTTAGCTTTTTATTGCTCTCAGGAATTCGAGTTAGGCAGCTGATCCGAGCTCACCTTTTTAGGCAAAACTTCAGCTTTCCTACCATCCTGAGTTATTAGTCTGCCCTCCCCTTGGAGCAGTGGACCAGCTACTTCTCTGGTCCTCCTCCTATCACTAAGCACTTAGCCACAGTTTTCTTGTTACCCTTTATGCCCCTTGCTGGCTGGAACTCATTTTGTCCCTTGTCCTCTGAGATTTTGCCTCCTGATGCTTGTGCTATTTATACCTATCCTTGGCAATCGTGTTTCTACTCTGTGCAATTCCTTCTTGAGCTCTAGGTACTGAATAGCTCCTGAGAGAGTTGGGTTTGGGCTACATTTCCTACCTTTCCCTTCCCTAGAGACAGCTTACCCTTGTGCCCTTAATCTTGTTTCTGGAAGAAACTGAACTCCTTTGCCCTTAGCCTGGCTTCCCATGAGATCTTCCCTGCCCACTGCATTATGCTCCCTCTCCTTGCCTGCCTGAGGATCATTCATGAACTCCATTTCAAGCTCGCTGTTGGGCAGGTTACCTGCCCCCTTCACATTCTCAACTTCCCTTGTAATATAACACAAAGAGAAGTCATATTAAGCACAGAGTGAACAGGTGCTTTCTTTCTCTCCTCCATGGATGGTGATAAGTCACAGAGGGAGGGATGGGCCCACACAGCCCTGCATGTCTGCAGCTGCGAGGATGCGATGGCCCAGAGGGCACAAGCACAGCCCCACAGGATGCTGCTCACTGAACGAATCCAACCTCACGTGCACGAGCATGTGCACCAAGAGTGGCAGCTGCATGCACAACACTCAACATTTGCTTTTGAGTAATAGGTTTGCTCAGTGAAACCACCGTTACGATTTACGATCGCTCAGGAGAAGCGGCTTGCTTTGACTAATGCGATTCTGAGACAATCTTTACACTCTGTTGGCTTTAATGGCACAAAAGCCAAATCCCTGGCTAGGACTTTCTGCTGTTGAGAATTAGCTGCATTTTTCACTGCAGCAAATGGCCTCTTCCACCAAAAAAAAAAAAAAAGCTGAAAAGGCCAGACCATGCCGTTACAACAGGGCCACTGACTTCCATCAGCGTGACTGAGAACAGGTCCTGTCCCAACCCCACCCCCTGAGCCATTCTTATCTAGGCCCACAGGCCAGCCACCTCCTCACCTTTATAGTTGTGCCCATGCCCGTTAGGGTTGTTGCATTTCCCAAAGAGCTTCAGGTTTTCTTCATTGCTCAGTGAGGGGCTGCAACAAATAAACAAAGAGCATGTGAGTCCCATTAACACCAGCATGCTCCCATTTCCCTTGGGATGGGGATCTGGCTCTTTCCTGAGTTGGTGGTAAGAGAATGAGCTCACAGGAGTCTCCTAATCAGGATCTATGCATAGCACCTGAGTCATGCAGGGCTTGTGCATGCAAGATTTGCTCTCCCCATTCTCCTTTCCATACCCTAAATCCACTGGCATGGATAACCCCTGGTTTCAAAGGGTGCGGTAAAGCCATACAATCCACGGTGCAGCCTAGCAATCAAATGTAGACTTAATCCATTCCTGTTTGTTAAATAGAGGGATTATGTTCTGCTTGTTAAACAGAGGGATTATGTTGGGGAAGCACTGCCATTTTTTAATTGCTTTGTTACCATAAATATTCTGATTGTGTTTCTCTATGACAGTGTTATTAGCTGCTGAAACAGCTCTGAAGGGTTGAAGGAGCTCAATTAGGAGGCTCTGTACCATGCAAGGTGTAAAACTTCAGACTAATGCAAAAATGGCCATTAATAAAACTTTTAATTAATTCCTATAATGATAAACTTGCCTGTATCACTACACTTGAAGAGATGCTTAAGTACTTTTATATACTTGGTGTATGGAAAATAGCAGTATATACAGCTACGCCTAGTGGCTTGTTTTATTAACTTGAAGTGGTTGGGCTACCTAAACTCCTAAGAAACTGCTGCCTTCTCTTAAGAGACGAACACAAGGGCTTGCAAGGAGAACGCCTCCTTCTTGCCCACTGGTGTGTACGTGTCGCCTCCCAGTCCAGTTCCAGTTCCAGGGGGCAATGTCTGTTTAGTTGTAGTACTCCGTGCCGTCTCTTCCCTGCGCTGTTGGGATGGTAGTGGGTGGGTGTTAGCTAGCGAGATCTTGGGTTTTACATGGAGCCCCAGGCAGGAGCTTTAATGACGAATTGGGGAGAAGCTACTATAGCAATCACAAACTTCAGAAATGCAGAGCTGAGTTATCAGGGAAGTTTCCCAAGATGGGAGATGTAGTCACCTGTGCCAGACTGAAGTCAAGTGGAAGGCAGGGGAGATGTGCACCTTATTGTAGATGGACTAAAGGGGGGGGTGTGCATGTGTGTGTGTGCACATACAGGACGAGTTCTCGTGAGTGACTCTCACTTCATCCAATGCTGTTTGATCAGATGCTCACAGCTGAAACACGCTTCAATTCACAAAACCTTGCGCTCTACGGTTCTTAGTTGGTCTAATAAAAGAAATCGGATTGACCCAAATAACCTTGTCTGCCTGTGCTCCACACATACACACTCACACAGATACATGCACACACACACAAATGCACATGGATACACACAGACACATACACAGGGAGACAGACACACACAAATGCACAGACACGTGGTACACACACACATACTTATAGACGCACATCGACACAGATATACGTACACAAATACACAAGGAATGCATGGACAGACACACACAAATGCACAGACACATGGTACACACACACATAAATACATATACACACGCGCAGACGCATGGATTCGCACACACGTAAACAAAGACATACACAAACGCATAGACGCACAGTACACACACATATATATGCACACAGACACGCGGATTCACACACACACATATACACACACAGACACACAAACGCACAGACACACAGTGCACACACATGCACAGATATACATGCACAGGGATACACACAAATACACACAGACGCACAGACACATGGTACACACACATGCAGATATACACACAAGGGCACAGCGATACACACAAATATGCACACACAGACACACAAATGCACAGACACGGTGCACACACGTGCACAGATATATATGCACACAGATACGCACAAATACACACAGACAGACACATGATACACACACGGGCACACCGATACACACAAACATGCACACAGACGCACACAAATGCAGACACACAGTACACACACGTGCCCACATACATGCACATGGATACAGACAAATACCCAGGCACACACGAATGCACAGACACACGGTGCACACACGTGCACAGATATACACGGACAGGCACACCGACACACACAAATATGCACAGACAGACACACACAACTGCACACACGCACGCTGCACACGCGGCCGAGGCCGGCAGGAGGCGGGCGGGCGGGGCGGGGCGGCGGGCGCT
>NW_005842202.1:696373-713621 GCF_000455745.1 Alligator sinensis | reverse complement strand
CCGGGTTTCCGGCGGTGGCAGAAGAGGATGCTGCGCAGGCGAGGTCGGACCCAGAGGTCCTACAGTGCTCGGTGCCCGTTCAGTGCCCTCCCTGCTACCCAGCGGCTGTTGGGGGAGACAGGCCCGAGGAAACGTCTCCAACCTCGCTGTTCGCTAGATGAAAGCTATTAATTAGGAAGCAGCTCTCTGGCCATTAATAGCCTTCCATCCCCCTTCCCTCAGGAGTCTCCTGCCCAGCGTCTCAGGGCCCTGGGCGCTCGCCCTGCTGTGCTTTTCCCTCCCAAAGGCTGCGGTGACAGCGACGAGGGTCATGGCAGCAAACGGGCACGTGGAGCCAGGTGAGGACGTGGCTGCCGGCTCCTCCTGCACGAGTTCAAGCAGGATTTGGAGCAGAGGCTTGTGACTCGTTCTGGACTACGCTAGGGTTTTGGACATGCCTAAAGCCAGCCCTACAGGGCATGCCCCATCCGTGCCACAAGCAGTGACGGGGTGAACCTCAAGTGGAAAAGTGCTTCCCTGCTCAAGCCTTCCAGGTGGGATCAGCCCTGCCCTCCAGCACAGCAGAGCCACCTGTTCGCTCCCCTCTGCCCCACAGCCCCAGCTCCCTGATGCTGCCCACGGGTCATTCACATGACAGGCTGCTGGTATTTATGTGGTGGGGTAACCCAACCCTACGCTGTTCGATGCTGCTTGTGCCCGACTTCAGCAATGCACACCCCGACTTCAGAGCTGAAACCAGGACAGATACAACTCCCTCCCTGTCTTCTCCAGCTTTGATGTTTGGCAGAGCTGCAGAAGAGAGGTGTGTACTCGGCCATGGGCTGGTGCTCTGGGGTGAGATGCTGTTGGTTCAGGGCCGTCAGCTGCACACGGTCTTTCAAAGCGCCCGAGTACTTTCCAATTTTCTTATGATTTCCCACTTGGGCTAATAAAAGGTATCATTTTGGAACCAAGAGTTCCAGTTTTTTGTAGGTCTTCAAGTGCTTTCCTTGCATTCATAGTCTCCTACAAAACTCAGTGTGTCTTTGGCACCACTTCTCTGCTGTGTTATCTCCCAAAGGGGCATACATGTCTCCCAGCTGTGTAGGGGGTGAGGAGGCATGTCGGAGTGTGGTGTCAGGTCTGGCGACTGGCTTGGGAAGAGCACAAGGGACTGAGCTACGGCGGAAGGGGAACTGGATGGTAATAGTGGGTTTGCAGGATACTCACTACATTCTAGTAAACTGGGGCTCAGAGCAGCCTATGTTATATCCTGTGGCCTCATCCACTTCTGCCTCCTTTCCTTTACATTGACCGCTCCTCCACCGTCTTCCTGTGCAATGGAAAGCACCAAACTCTTCATGAACTTCAGAAGCTGTGGGAAATACTGGGCCCGCAGGGCCAGTCATGGGCAGCTGAATCAGCCAGGCAGTGTGGGACGGGTGGCAGATTGTGATAGGAGGTATGGGTGCTTTGTGGGAGAGGAAACTTGCCCCCTGTTTGCACAGTGGCACTTGACAGTGCAAAACTCCTGCTCTATGCAAGTGCTGCAACTTGGCTGCTGTTCATTTCCTGTGATTAGGGTTTCTGGTGTGAAATAGATGGGGTGAGATTTAGAGAGCAAATTAAGAGCCTGTTGCAAACTATTCAGCCACCTTCTCTCAGGTGCAAAGGTCCAAACCTTTGTGCATCAGGCTGCTGCTTGGATTCACACCGTCTTCCCTTTCCTTAGGCCTTCCATCTCTTCATTCATCCATTAGGAAGCAGCTGTGCCTGAAGCCATCTAGTTTGACTTGCTCTTTTCTTTGTTCCAGTTATAGTGAAAGGGCAAAGTCCACGGTCTTTATGAGACTTGGGCCAGAAAGGAAGGAATTCTCCTAGCCTGGCAATCGGTTTGATGCTGAGTAGAAGAGCAAAATCCCCTGAAGTCTTGAGGACTTGGAATGGGTGATATCAGGTTAATAATTATTGCTGAAGGACAAATACCTGCTTGCTCTCTTTCTTCCTGCTTCACAGCAGTGCCTGGCCAATAATTTGCCCATTCCCTTTCACCTGTCACTTGGTGCCTCTCTCATCTGCAGCGTGACTGAGAGCATTGCTGTGTACATCTGGGAGGGCCTCCACCCTGCAGGTGCCCGCCATAAAGTCAAAGTGCAGGAAACGGACTACAACGCTGTTGAGTACAAAAGAAAAGGGACAGCTCCCCGCTGCAACAGACCATGATGCACATGCATGAAGCATGATCAAAACCTGGCATTTTCAGGTGATAAAATGAAGCTTTATGCCCAAGCTCAAGTCTCATGGGCCATATCTGCTCCCTCCTGCCTGTGTCCAGCCCTTGTATCTAGCTTTGGGCTGAGCCCTGCCCACAGCAGCTGCTGACCCTTTGCTGTGTGAAGGGGTAAGGTGGGGGACGGAGAAAAAGTGGTGACAATGCTTTTTGCAGTCAACAGGTTTTATTACCCCACAGCTTCTGGTCTCTCCCCGTGACTGCTCCCCAGGATGGAGTACACACAGCATCCTCCCCCAGGCAGGGCTGTACCTGGTGAGCGAGGGATACTTCCTTAGAGCGAAGCATCAGGATTGCTGCTGCCCGGGGAGCAGGGCTCAGGCAGGCAGCCAGTAGGTGTTAGCACACTGGTACTAAGCTCCAGCAGTGAAGAACAGGGACGCTGGCTGGTGTAGAGCACCACCTTGTGTTTAGCCACGTGGAGTCGGTTGTGCTGACTGAGAAAGGAGCTCCTTTCAACCGCAAGAGGCATCATAGCGGACACACAGGTTGGGCTAGCAAAGAAGAGCCTGTGCATTGATCTGGCCTGCAGCACAGCAGCCAGCAACCTTGGCTGAGACCGGGGGACATCGCCTGCTCCTGCCTCCAAGGCATGCGCTGCACCTCTGTGAGGGGGTGGGGATTCTCTAGGTATTACACACTCATGGGTGCAAACCTAGTCTCAGCTACCTGCCTTGGTGCCTCTAGCTTTATGTAGAACCAGACTGGCCTGAGCTGGAGTGAATGCCCGGGGTGGGGGGATGCAGGCCAATGCAACACAAGTACAATCCAGGGCTCAGGCGGCAGCAGGGCTTGTCCGGAGAGCTCTGGAAGGGTTTTCTGGTGTATACCATCTACTCCATTTGCCTACTTGAATCCTCTGCTTCTTGGTGTGACCCTTTACAGTTGTTAATAGCCCAAAAGAAGGGGTAACTGAAGGGTGGAGGGAGGAACTGTACTATTCTGTTTGCAGTAAGAGATCCTGGCCCATAAAATCCTTCTTCCCTGCTTCACTGTCACCCTTGTTCAAAGTCTGTCTCCCCCCTTGGCTTCCACTGGCTACAGACAAACAGCAGGGTTAGGTTAGTGCCAGCACTGCTTGTTGTGCAGATGGCATCACCGCTGAATTGCTGGAGTTATCCTCCGTCCTCTGTACTGGTCTCCAGAGCCCCCCACGTCCCAGTCAGAGCAGCACAGAGGATGGGAGGAGAGGATGGGGCATAGTGGGGGATAAGAACAGCAGAGGCACCTGGGGTTTGACCTGGCCCTGAGCGACAGGTATCTTTGTGTTAAGGTAGCTTGTCCCACTTAGCTTTAGTTGTGCCTGCTTGACTGGTGAATTATAGTATTATTTAAACTTTTCTTTTATATTTACCCTTATTTAACCATTGTTCCCATCTAGTTATCTCACATAAATCAAATACAGTGTCCATGGACCTCACAGGGTACTCAGTTTTATGGTTATGTGTGGGAAATGTGATAATGATTGCTAAAAATTTAAGGCGTCCCCCTTTTTATTCTGGCATGCCATCAAGGTTGGCAATGTTGGTTGGATTTATGGTATATTAAAACTACACAGGTGTATACCCACAGGTGAAGAAGAGATGTTATAGCAACTGGCCTGAGTGAAGCTGGATTGGGAGCAGCTGTCATGGACAATATGAACATTAAAGTCTTAGCTAATAAACTAAGCTATGCTACGGCTGAAATGCAAAGCACTGGGAAACCATGAACAAGTTCATTGTCATGCCTGGGAATTGGGGAACAGGTAGTAGGAGACATCCTGCCAGTACTTCAACAAATTGAAAAAAAAACACCAAATTATAGTTGCAGCAATTGATAAATTAATTTGGTACAATGTTGTACCAATTCGTACAGCGAATTGTAGCTCATGTGGTTACTGTTAGTGCCAATTTTTGTATTACCATATATCCACTGGTATCCGTGGGTCTTGAAGTGAGTAAAGGGGTTGTGATGTATCCCTGTGACCATCATCAATGGGCATTTAAGCAACAGAGTAAATGGAGGACCATTAATAACAAGGGATGTCTAACTCATAACAATCTGGAGTATGTGTGAGGACCAGAATCTTCAAGCACGAGATGAATGCCTGTACGAGCAACACAAAGTTCAACACTGCACCTTTGATTTAGTCAGTAAAAATTATTCTGTTGCTGTATATACTGGAAAGGGATGTATTTGTGTATGTACTCATTGCCCATAAGCTTTAATTAACCAAAGAAATTCTGTACCTAATGATGTTTTCTATTAATCAATGGTTTTGTAATGTCTCGTCGCCATGGTGCGTACCATTTGCTAGCGGGGCACAAAGATGCCATGGAATCCATAGGACATGGGCACGGGGACCTCTGCACGGCCCAGCTCGCTGAAGGTCTCGGCATCCAGGACGAGCAGGAAGTTGCTTTGATTCTGCAGAACCAAAAAGCAAAGGGAACAGCAGTTCTGGGCTCCCTCCCCAGCCCCGGGGTGCATCCAGCCATAGCCGAACCCCCCAGGACACACGGTCAGGAGGGAGGGACACCTATATGCCCTCAGGGAAGCTTTGCCTCTGGGTACAGAGCTGTTAAGTGGCCTCTTGCTGGCTGCGAGGGGCTGCAAAGCCCTCAACCATACAGGGCCTGGCAAGCAGATGAGCCTGGGGATGTAGTATCAGCTGTGTCCAGGACACAGCACTGAATCCATCCCACAAGTGTGAAAACCCACACAACTGGCATTTCTGTCTCCAGCATTTCCAGCAACAGAACAAATTACCTGCAAGGGAGAGAGCACTACAGACAGGATGACCCCGCTGTCTTCTGCTGTGGCCCCCGGCACTGGCACAAACACAGGCTCTGACGGGTAGAAGCCTTCCTCTTGCCAAACCTAGGCAGCAAAGGAGGACAAGATGGAGAGCTGCATTAATACCCAAGGCAGGATCAGGCCGTGCTGCGATCTCCAGAGATACGGAGATCCTGTGTGCCTGGAAGTGTTCAACATGCCCCAAGCCTCCATGCACAGCCTGGCCTAGCTGTGAATGACACCAGCCTCTGTGATTTAAGACTATGCTTCAGGAAAGCCCCATTCTCTACGTGCTGGCAGGCAATGGAAGAGATAGGAGGAGGTCTGAGGCATAAATCCAGAAAAGCAGCAGAAGCTTTCCAGACTCAACTGTTTTATGCCACCGACAAGGGTGAGGCCAGAGCAAATCCAGGATGGATCCAGGAAAAATGGGCTGTGGGGTGCACCAGCAGTGAAGAGCTCACTGCACCTGTGTCCGACAGCTGAGACCAGAGGTCTTGGTAGTGACCTGGCAGCAAAGGCAGGGTGCAACTGCACCACTGCACCCTCCCACATCCATTCCTGGCCTGAGGATCTGTCATCATCAGCCCAGACTGCTAGTCGTCCAGGGAAAGCAGGGGACAATATAAACTGCCTAGGCCTGTGCCTTACATAGGATACAATATCTCTGGCTCTGTTTGCTGTCCTGAGCATCAACAGCCTGACTTGAAGTGTGCTAGCAGCATTAGCGCTCCACCACGGGGTCCATTGGATTTGTACTGAGCAATATATGAGCATTTCCCCTACCTTCATCAGTCAAGAGCATCATGCTCTGACCCCCATAAATGCAGGCCCTTCCTCTTCCCATTCCCCTTCCCTGCTATGTGCAGAGACCCAGAGCAAGACCCCTCCTTATATGAGGGTGCTCCAGTGCAGGTGGAGGATGCCCAGTCCTGAAAAGGAATGGAGACCAATTATCCCCCTCCATTACAGAAATTCCAACCTATTCTCTGTGCTAGTTGGAGGGGGGGAGGCACAGGCACAACAGGATAGCAGCAGCGAGGTGACAGGGAGGTCACTCCGTGGAGACAGCAGCTGGGTCCGAAAGAGGCAGCTACATCATCTCACCTTCATTTCCTTGGTCTCTGTGTCAATCTTGATCAGTGAAGCTCCTACCAGGTGACGAAAGCCACAGCCGTAGAAGAAGCGGTACTTCCTGCCATTGCACTGGGCATAGTTAATGTGGGGGAACTCCAAGCCCCCGGCTTCCTCCAGACCTTCAGGGTGGAGGTCTTCGTGGGTGCACCAGACCTAGGGCAAGCAGAGAGGAACGCTGATGCCTATCTAGTTCCAGGAACACCTGACACAGCCAGGCCGGAAAGGTGACAGGCTTGTGGGGGCTGCTGTGGCTTTGTCTCCTCCTGGCTTTCTTGTCCACCCACAAGCACATCGCCCTGAGAACATCAAAAGGGCCCTCATGCTTTCACTTCCCAGGGAAAGACCTCCCCCAAGCCCTAAGAGCAGCAGCATGTGCTTGTGCACTGCCAGCTGAAAGGAGCCGAAAACATTTGACAAACGGAAGGTGTTGCTTGGTCCTCTACTCTCTCTGGGAGGGAGTGCAGTGGCTGGCACGGCAGCCACAGCACCATGAAAAGGCAATGAAGGGAAGGCAGCCAATAGTAGTGCTGTAGCCAGGAGAAGGCAGGGACTTGACTTCCACCTGCACTGGAGCAGCAAGTCCCAGCACATGCGGGCCCCACTTTGCAGTGTCTAGGAGATCCCTCCCAGGGCAGATGAGGCTGCACCATTTCCTTAAATGCAGCTGCTTGTGGCTTTGACACCTACCTTCCCATCTGCTTCCTTCACAGTGCTCGCTGACGTGTAGGACAGGGGGCTGAGGTTCTGCCCCACAGGTGTGTCTGAGCTCACGGTCAGAGGGAGGACGAAGCGGCGAGGGAATGCTTTGGGCACCGCATTATAGACCTGGAAGGAAGAGAGGCAATTAGGTGTGGGGGAGGGCAAGAGAGGAATACAGATGGTTAAACTAGGTCCCCTTGATGGGATCAGCACCGGTGAAGGGGCCTAACCCCTGCCCCACAGCCTGCCCCCAAGCACCAGTGACAGATGGGGACTGAGGCCTTTAGCAATAGCTCTTCTTCGCCCCTTGTGCGATCAGTGCTGAGATGGGAGCTAGAAACCCCATCCCAGGTATTGCCCAAGGCACGGGTTTTCAACCTGTGGTCCACGGACCCCCAGGTGGCTGTAAAGATGGCGACCCCCGCCCTAAGGGGAAGCACTGCCGGTGCTGCTGCTGTTGGATGTGGGTGTGGATGTGCGTGTGTGTGAGAGACAGAGAGCACATACCAGTTAGGATGGAATCTCCATTGGGAAAACTGGCAGTGCCTTGAGGCACTTATGGAAAGCTTTTTTGGAACGATAAGAACTGCACATGTTTTTAGAGAAATGTCAGTTCTACAAAACTCACGGGAGGCCACCAGCAGAAGTCTAGTGGGGTATGGGGATACATCTACTCGCTCGGTCTGTGCCCTGACTTTCTCTCTTCACAGCACATGTATAATACATACGAAGGCATGAGGGTCTATTTTGAGAAGCTGGGGGAATCCATGGGTGAATGATTAACTGCATATGCAGGGAACTGTATCTGGTGGCTTTCATCAAGAAACTTCACTCTGGGTTCCTTGAGTAAAAGCAAAACAACTTTCAAAACATTCAAATCCCTTGACAACTTTTTTGTCTGAAAATGAGTTGCCACTAGACAGATGTGAAAAGCGAATCCAGAAATACTTGCTGGTGCTCAAATCTCAGTTTTGCAGATTTGCAGTTTTTGCGTTCCTGAAGTGGGCAGTGAGAATGAGAATAACCCCTTTGTAGCAGATAGCAACTCTAGGTCCTAACAGCTAAAGAAGAAGAGGAATGACTTGAGTTACCCTGTGACAATGGACTGAAACTTGAATTCAACCAGGAACCTCCTGCCCAATTCTGGTTGAAGATAAAAAAGGAGTACTCTGATCCGACGGATAAAACCATTAACTCCTTGATGTCGTTCACTACCACGTACTTATGCAAAAGTGGATTTTCAGTCTTAGTATCGATAAAAGGAAACACAAACACAAATGGGATGTTTCAGGAGATCTAAGACTGAAACTGTCATCTACCCTACCAAACTTTCACATCCTTTTTCCCTGTTTCCAAGAAACAAGCTCAACCATCTCATTAGAACTGATACTGAAATGGTGAGTTCACAAAACTGTGTTATTGTTATCATTGATATTATTATTATTTTAACACAACTGGTTATCAGTAATTACCTATTTATGTTTGCTATACACACAATAGATTTTTAAAGGGGTCTGTGCCTACAGTCAATTTTTTTTTTAGGGGGCCACAAATGAAAAAAGGTTGAAAGACCACTGGCCCAAGGCCTTCCCCGGGGAATGGGCTGCAGGTGCATGTTTGTACGTCTCAGGTAAAGGCAGATGCCCTTGAGTGTTTTCACAGCCTGCCCCCATAGCCCTCTGCTAACTGGGCTCAGCATAGGCCCAAGAGGAGCAAGAGCTTTAGCTCTTGTAGGAGATGGGATTTGTAGGAGATGGGAAAGCCCAGCACCAAACACCCAGAGGAGGTGGGTACCAGGCTGGACACCTATCAGCTTGTCAGCTGTGCCAAACCCAGAGGGCCCCCAATAATGAGGAAATGTGTCCACAAGGGCACAGAGGTGCCACTGAACAGGTTAAACCAAGGAGATAAGCTTCAGATAAACAGGCCTTTAAAACATCACAACTTCTGCTGGTGAGGTATGCGTGTAATCAAAGATAGATCTCCTAAGCAAAGACATGTGAACCACTGCATTTGTTAATATGTGCTCTAGAAATGACTCGCCACCTTCCCCGCTTCATAGCTTCACAGGGGAAGGCACAGTCACAGAATCATAGGACATGAGGGCTGGAAGGGACCTCAGAAGGTCACATCTAGACCAACCCCCTGCTTAAAGCAGGATGGGCCCCAACTACATCATCCCAAGGTTTTATCTAGCCAGGCCTTACAAAACTCCAAGGATAGACAGTCCACAGCCTCTCTGGGTAACCCATTCCAGTGCTTTACTACCCTCCTCGTGAGAAAGTTTTTCCTAATATCTAACCTAAACTTCCCTTGCTGCAACTTGAGCCCATTGCTCCTTGTCCTGTTCTCTGCCACACTGGGAACAGTCCAGCTCCATCCTCTTTTGAACCCCCTGCAGGGAATTGGAGGCTGCTATTAAATCCCCGCTCCGTCTTCTCCTCTCCAGTCTAAATAAGCCAGTTCCCTCAGCCTCTCCTCAGAAGTCATGTGCTCCAGCCCCTGAACCATTTTTGTTGCCCTTGAGTGGACTCTCTAATTTGTCCACATCCTTTCTGTAATGGGGGCCCAAAACTGGGCACAGGACTCCAGATGTGACCCCCTCAGTGCTGAATAGAGGGGAATAATCACTGCCCTCGATCTGCTGGCAATGCTCCTACCCATGCAGCCCAGGATGTCATTACCCTTCCAGGTCATTGATGAAAATATTGATCAAAATGAGCCCCAGGACCAACCCCGAGGGAACTGCACTTGCTACCAGCTGCCAACTAGACAGAGTCATTGACTACTATCCTCTGAGCCCAATGATCTATCCCATTTTCTAGCCAGTTTACAGCTGAGTCACTGAACCTGTACTTCCTTAGCTTGCTTGTGAGAACGTTGTAGGAGATCGTATCAAAAGCCTTGCTAAACTCAAGATATACCACATTCACTGGTCTTCCTCCAGCCACAGAGCCAGTCATCTCATCAGAGACGGCAATCAGGTCAGTCAGACATGACTTGCCCTTGGTGAATCCATACTGGCTGTTCCTAATCACCTTCTCCTCCAAGTGCTTAGAAATGGATTCCTTGAGGAATGTCCGTAAGTACCCTGAGTGAAAACTCATAGGCTTCACATAAACCATGTCTGGGAGCAGCGCAGGGTATTTTTCTAACAGCCTGTACAAATATTTGTGGAAGGGCAGTACATCAAGAAGTTCTGGAATAAAATTAACTACAATTCTAGCCTTCTCATTAAGAAAAAAAGCCTAAATTCAAGGAGAGGAAAACAACACAGGACTCATGTAACAACATGCTCTTCTGCTGAGACGGGAGACACATTAGTGAAATCATACTTGAATGGTCTCTGCGGAGCAGGGTTGTGATGAAGCGTCGGTTATCTAATGTGCGAGTGGAACCAATACCCACACATTGCTTCTTGAAATACATGCAAGTCCCCCATCCCTCCACCTTTCTTTTTTTCCCCTACCACAGACTTTGTATAGTAAGGTCTTTAATAGTATTTTAAATAGTATATTTCCACACACAGAACTCACAGCCTTTCCCCTAACACCAGGTGGGGGAAATTGGAGTATGCATTATATGCGTATAAATATGGTGAGAACAGGCTCTGCCAGTGATGCTCAAAGGGTCTGCTGGCTGGATCCACTGCCACCGCTCCTTCCCCACCAAATTCCCAGACCAGTGGAGAGTCCCCTCAGCTGCATGACATGGTCCCACATCCTGGATTGGGCTGGCACTTGTGGCTGGTCTCTGCCCTAGACCCAGTGCCTGTACACACACAGGTTTAAGTGAAGCACACAACCTGTTGACATGACTCTAACTAGCTAAAACCAAAGTAAAACAAAGCCCCTTTCTCCCCCTTCCCTAAACAGGCTAAGGTTCTGAAAACGGCATTAAGAGTTATGGGGGTGGAATGAATTTGCATTCATTTGATAATATGGATGTGTGGAAACCAAGCGGATCCCTCTTCCCTGCCTTATAAAGCTGACGCTCTAAGCCAGGGTCCTCAAGCTCATCTGCACCCCATGCTTGACACCCCTGCTCTAGGCAGCACAACCGAATTTGGTATGAACCAATACAGTCTACAGTGATGAGGGCTGTGTTGCATGTAATAGTGCCTCCAATTCCCCACAGGGCACCAGCAGGATATTTTCTCCTGTGGGTCAGTTTGGCAGAGCAAGGTGCCCAGCTACAACTGGCATGGGCTGGGCCCATGCTGCAGGTGCCTCCCTGCATGCCAAGGGAAGGCAGCGTGTCTGAGCTCAGCACAGTGCCTTCCCACAGAGTGCAGCAGGTGCAGTATGCTACAGCACAGCACGTAGCAATAGGAGCTGGTCAGGACCAGTCCAGCATAGCTCCGTGTTGCCCTCTACAGCATGGCAGGGCACTGCTGGGCAGAGAAGAGCCAGGCTGCACAGGGCTGCAACTACCTTCTCCATTCCTCCTACTGCCCTTTCTGGCCCACTCTCATCCCCTCCACTTCCACTTTCATACAAGTCGTGTCTTAAGTTCTTGCTTTGCACATAAGAGTCACCCACACCCCCACGAGGCTAACACCAGGGAATACAAAGCCACTCTGCAGCTCCACCAGCCCAGGGCCAGCCAGTCTCTGCAGCCTTACCTGGTCCAGGCCCTCCCCAGCTTTGCGCAGGTTTTGGAGCTGGTAGATAGCCAAGGAGTCTCCATTGTCCTGACAGCAGATGTCTAGCACCACACAGCCCTGGTCTTCAAAGGCATTGATTTGGTGGAAAGTAAGAATAGGCTTGCTGTAAAACTGACCTGCAAGCAGCTGCAGGGAGACCAGAGAAAGGTTTGCATCTCAGCCCCTCTCACCTTCCCCACTCTTTCTGCTGGTTAAAGCCCCTTTGGGATGGCAGTTTACAGCTCCCTTGATCAGCAGCAGTGCAAGACCAACTGGGTCTTGGCATATCACAGTAAGCATCCCCTTGCACCTTGTTCCATCTCCAGGGCACTGTGTCCATGCTGTAGATCCACTCCCACCAGTGGCAGGAGAATCCATGTCTCTGACCAAAGAAGGGGCAGCAGTGGCTGGCACTCAGGCCCTTCTTGGGGTCCTACACTTGCCATCTAGCACCACCGAGTGAAGCTCTGGGCTTCTCAGTCCTTGAGCAATTGTGTAGTTCCAGAACAGGCTCTCACAAGCCCCTAACTGGCTTCCCCTTGGTTTCCTGGGGCATGGCAGAGATTCCCTCTCCAGGAAGTCTAAGCCACTGGCTTTAAGCCCCAAGTGCAGCAGCTTCTGCTGTGACCCACTCCACCCAGGACCCTGCAATGTGAAGAGAAGGAGCTGCAGGCCTACCTGCCCCGTGTGCTTATTCACCACGTGGAAGCGCGTGTTGCAGTGCGGCTCCCAGCGGAGTCCTTCAGAAATGGGCTTCCTCCGGAGCTTGGCGGTGATGATATGCCACAGGTCCATCTTGAGGGGCTGCTCGATGAAGATCACATAGTTCTCACTCATCCCTGAGGGGGTAGAACAGGGGAAAGACTCAGCACATGTTGCTCCCAAAGGCAAGCAGCAGGGAAACAGGGAGTCAGTCTGCTTTGCCCTGTGACAGCACATGTCAATCCATGAGCTGCATTGAGTCCACCTGGAGGACATGGGAGACCCTCACCGAAGCTGTGATAATAGGAAGGCTTCCTCCTCTCTGCCGGGGCAATGGAGCACAGCACTTCCGCACCCTGCAGAGTATCCCCACAGGCCAACCGCTGTGCAGGGACCCGGATAATGTTGTACTTGGAGCCTGCGGAGAAGAAAGAGTGCACATTAGTCCCGAGACACAGGCCAGGCATTAGCCACAGCCGTGCTCACCTCCTGGATGGATTAGAGATGACTGGAGAATGCATGAGCTGGGGTATTTTTTCAAGCTAGAGAGGGGATTTGTTAGCTTCAGTCCCCATGGCAACAAATCTGAATACTGGACTTAGATAGTCCAGCCAGACACCCTGAAATCCCGTCAGCTGCTTCTGCTAAATCCCCAAATAACCAGCTGCTAAAGCTTTGCCTGGCATTCCCCAGCACAGTGGCCTTGGGCAGGCTCTCACGCCTTCTGCCAAAGAGGTGCTCACCCCTTTCCTTCACTGACTGGGCAGCATGCAAGCCTGCCTTAGATCTGTGCTAAGGTCTCCCAAGCCTGTCCCTGTGGCCCAGGGTGCAGGCTAGCCTACATCCTAACCTGGCACTGGCACCACGTGGGTGCATTTCTTAGCAGGAGCTCCAGCTTTAGCATCCGATCCTCCCCTGAAACACACTGAAGATACAGAGCAGATCCTTGTTTCGCAGTGGCTGTATCAAAGGGAAAAATGGCAGCTTGCGTCCCAAGGAAAGTTCACAATAGTTTATCCCAGAATTTAGTCATCCCCAAGGGGGTGGACAAGGCTCATGTGAGTAACTACAGAGGCGATGGGAGCAGAGCCCAGGCCAGGCAGGAGCTGGATGCACATTCCTGAAGCATGGACCATGCATCAAGAATAAAAGAGCAGTGAGGTCAGGACTGAGCCTGGCAGCCCAGGGCACTCCAGGAGTAACGAAATCAGGTTGAGCAGCCCCTTGCGTGGGGCTTGGGCATTGCAATCTGGCCTAGCCAGGAGTAAGCAGCAAGGAGCAGGGAAGGGAAAAGGGCACTCTTTATTCCAGACCACTCCCAGGAAGGCCTCCATTCAAATCAGTGGAAAACCCTCTCACTGATGTGAAGGGCTTTGAATTAGCTCCAGCCTCAGACTCTTTCTAGCAACCTCTGCTTCCTACACTGAGGAGGAACCAGCCCATGGACCTGTGGCACACAGCCAGTACCCACTGGAACAGGCCACCGCACCTGCTGCCAGCCAGCCCCAAGGCACAGGGCATGGCAGTGGTTAGGATCAGGACCACTGTGGCAAACTGATGTCCAGGGATGGCTGCCATAACTCAGAGCCCAGCCTACTCTGCCCACATTGTGCCCTGCAGCACCATTAATCACTTCAGAGGTGCCCTAGGAGAGGCGCCAAGCAGCCGGTCCGACTTTCCTGCAGGGCCTGCCTTACCATGCTGCCCGTAGGAGTTGCCCATGTTGTATGTTGTCCCGTCAGGCTCATAGTGTGGATGAGCCGTCGCTCCATTCACTGCCACAAATCTGCTCCAGTCCACCTGCAAGTGCAAAAGGGCATCAGTGTGGGCATGGCTGACTACTAGCCACAGCACATTTGCCAGAGGTGCCAGGCAAGTGACACCTTCTAGGTGCTTGCCACAAAATGCCTTCAAAGGACACACTATGACCTGAATGAATCAGGGTTCTTGCTTCCCCAAAATTTGTTTCACATCCTGCCAGCTGTATCATTAGGCCAGAAAAGGTATAACCGCTTCATCTCACGTCTTTCCCGGACTACACGATTTAAGACTAAAACCACCGATAAGCATCTCACTGAGCGATGACATTTGAAAACAGAAATCAATCCCCTGCCCCGCCCACCTCCTCACCCCCCGCCCTACCCCCTTCAACACTTGGGCTAGAGATGAACCCTGGCAGACCTACAAGAGTTTCACTGTGGCTTTAACAGGAGAGGCAAACACTCTCACACAGCATGACGTAGGGTATTGTACAGCCCACGCAAGTGAGCATGACTCTGCACACAACAACTTGCAAGACAGAGCCTTTTCCCTCTGGTTTATGCCTGTCTGTGGTGCTGGCTAGCCATGGGCACCTGTCCTTAAAGTCTGCAAGTACATTAGGCAACTGCAAAGAGGTGCAGGTCCTTGAAGCAGCTCAGGGCTTGGAGCACATGGAAGATTGAGGGGATGCAGGGAAAGGCCAGGATCCTGTAGGAGTGCTTCCATGCATCCCCCTGGCACTCCCCAAGAGCCTGTGTTGGCTCTTTGTACCCTAGAGGTGGCGGACAGGAGCAGAGGAGTGAGTTGGGACAGGGCCAGCTGGACCCTGGCTGAGAAAACCGCTCCAAGAAGTCTGACCCTGCTAGCGGGAGCAACTGGGCCTCCCAGCGCAGCAGCTGCCTTTGTGATCAAGTGGCTCTTCCAAAGCACATGGACAACAGAGGCATCACTGACTCTGCTGGGTGACCAAGAGCTGTCACTGCTGCCCTGGCCATTTTGGCACCTGTCACCAGAGGCCTTTTCTGCTGGGGCATGGAGCATCCCTCAATTCTTGCTAGTGCACTTGTGAACTCAAAGACCCACTTATCTGGTGAGGCCCAAGCTGGGCACAAACCCCACAACCCCCCTGCCCATCACCTTCTCCTTCGTTTCAAGGGTTTCCGGATCTACTCGGTGCATGAAGTTTGTCTCCGTGCTGACGTAGTAGTCCCCCTTGTACATCACATAGTTTACGCTGCAGTTGTCTGTGGACTCTGCAATAAAATCCCCATGCTGCAGGCAGCTGCATTAAGCCCAGGTCCCAGCATGGTCAATGAGACAGATTTACACAAACAACCCCATTCACAATGACACAACCACCTCCCTGGATGGAGTCACAGCAGTGGCACCCACAGACCTGCCTCCAGGCCAAAGAACAACACAGATCTCTCTTATGCTGGGGCAGGCATTAACAACCCATTATGCAGCCTCGCTGCAGGTCCTTGCAAGGGAAAGGAAATGCATATTGCAGGTGGTATCACACAGAGCTGAGGGAAAGGGGATTTTGGAGTGGGCTGCAGTAGCTCTTCTTATAAAGCCAGACCACCTCCCAGATGCCACCATGCAACCAAAACCAGGAGCACAGCACTCAGACTGCATGTGGTATCTGAGGCCAGATCACCAGTGGGCAAGCAGGCCCCATATCACTTGCTGCTTTCTGTTAGGATACAATGGCCATTAGCCTAGTGACCTACAAACCAAGCAGGGCAAGGTGCTCTCAGGGCAGGGCTGTATCTGACCACTCAAGGTTGTTGACTGACAATGCATGGGGATCTTCAGGAGAGGGCATTTCTACTCAGAACCCTGCCACGAAGCAAATCAGACATGGTGCAGCCCCCCACTGATGCACAGAGGGACCTGTGCAGAGCCCCCTCCAAGGCTGCCTAAGCCTTTGGAAGCCAGGCCCAAGGAGCCAGTAGCTTTGTTAGCCAGGAACTACAATTTTATTTTGGATGAAGACAACCCCAAGCAAAGTGCACTGCTCCCAGCAGAGCGCGACCACAGGCTCAGCCTTGTGGAGAGGGGCGGTCTTCTAAGAAAAGCATCTGCTCAGAACTGAACCACCCAGCTTCACAGAGCTCCCACTGCAGTATCCCCAGAAACACAGCTCCCAGATGGACACCTGCTGCCTCGAGGGACACGGCATCTGTCTGGTTCACCCCTTACCTGGCAGCTCAAACCGGGCCATGAAGCGCCCGAAGATGCTCTTGCATGGATCTGGCATGGCCAAGGTGCCGAACTCAGAGACCACGATCCGGTTGTGCTGGCTGTTCACCCTGTAAGAATCGCTCTGCAGGAATTTGCTCCTGTAGGTCACACTGCCCTCTGCTACTCGGAACTGGTGCATAAGGGCCATGCCATCAAACCAGTGGTTATACCTGGCAGCAGGGAAGAAGGGCAGGATCAGAGAGAGAAGAACAGCGGTCAGTGTTATGCCACCTCCCCTGAGCCCTGTGTGTGCACTAGTCATGTTCGGCTCAGGAGGAGGGCAGAACATATGTCAACTCAATGGAGCAGCTCACACCCATTCATGGGCCCACATATTTGCAGGCTTAGGGTCCCCAGCCTCTCTAGACCACCTGCTCCAATATGTCACCACCCTCATGGTGAAGAAAAACTAGAATGACTGATCCACAGGAAAACCACAGGCGTGGCTTTTATTTTAACTTTAGCACGACTGTTTTGTGTTCTTTAAAAGAAAGCACACCATTGCACATGGAGCGGGTAAGCAATAAGGGGCCCCTTGGGAATCGGAGCTGGGGGGCAGCAAAGGCACCAGTCACAGGGCTCAAGTGCCTATATACTAATGCTAGGAGCATGGGGAACAAGCAGGATGAACTAGCGCTCCTGCTTGCAGAAAACACCTACGACTTAGTAGGGCTAGCAGAAACCTGGTGGGATTCTTCCCACAACTGGGCGGTACATATTGAGGGTTATAGGCTGTACAGAAAGAACAGGGTGGGGAAGAAAGGGGGAGGGGTTGCGCTCTATGTCGATGAGCAATACACATCGACCCTCGTCAAGACGGAATCAAAGGAGGAGAAAGTAGAAGGATTGTGGGTTAGGTTACATGGGGGGCAAGGAGAAAGGGATTTGGTGGTAGGGGTCTGCTACAGACCCCCACACCAAGGGGAAGAATTAGACTCGGGGCTCCTGAGGCAGCTCTCGGAGACCATAAAAACTAAAGAGACGCAGACGGCAGGGGACCTAAACTACCC
>NW_005842202.1:691374-694134 GCF_000455745.1 Alligator sinensis | reverse complement strand
TCCTGCCTGTGCAGGGGGTCGGACTCGATGATCTATTGAGGTCCCTTCCGACCCTAGCATCTATGAATCTATGAATCTCTGAATCTGAGTGCAGGTTGGGTTTGTTTTCAGACACACACAGGCATGCACATCGATGCAAAGAGGAAAAACGTCCAGCCTTGGGTTCCCAGGCACCTGTGGGATGTACTTGACACACGGCATGTCTATACAAGACGTTTTACTGCACAGTAGACTAATCTGCAGTATTTTACTGCACGGTAAGCCTTTACAGTGTTAAATAGCATGTGTAAACATGCCCACAAAGAATCAGTAGTCACAACCCCAAGCTTTGCTCCCCAGTTCTGGTGACTCTCTGTGTGGCCTCCAGCAAGCCACAGCCTGCCTGGACTAAAGTTTCCCTATCTTTGAAATGGAAAAAACAACTTTTGTATTTCAGATGTAGGTCACCAGAGTTCTATATGGGCATAGGGTTTTCAAAGCATCTACTGAATGTTTCTAGATGACAGAAAAGCTGTCATGCAGAAAAGCTATTAGAAGAATGAGGACCACAGACACATCCTCAAGAATAACCCCTTGAATTCACCCACTAAATGAGAGCCAAGAGCTGTCCCACACCTGGGATCAGCGCAAAAGCACCCACTAAATTCCACCAATGCTGGACCCAAAGGGCAATCAAAGCTCCACTTACTTGTCCTCTCCAAATTCAAACTTCCCAGGCCCATTCCTCAGTAGACTGCCATTGATCCATTCAGGAATGTGCCCTTTGACCTCAGCCTGGATGGGCTGGGGAGTCTCCTCCACCGTCTGCATTAGTGATGAGATGCATTGCAAACCCTGCTGACGGCTGAGAACAACCTGCTCTTGTCGTGGGCTGGCCAAAAAGTTCTTCAGGACTGCAGGGAATGGGACAGGAGGTTAGAGGCAGCAAGGAACTATGGAATCTGGCTCAGAAGCCTGCAGGCCAGCAGCCAAGCCATGGGATTTTGGGAGTGTGGATGCAGGAGCATCCTGCCCACAATCTGAAACATGCATTGACAACCAAGCTCTGCCTACATCATGCCCATTATGACCAGTGCAATGAATGCTACTGCTGGCAAAGGCCTGACACAATCACCACAACTGTGGGATGGAGCCATGAGACAGACTGCCTGGGCTGGTGTGACCAAAGGAAGCAGGGAACTATATTTAAACAAGCTTCTTTGAGTACATCTGATATCTTTTATTAGACCAACTCAAGTAGTTGGGAAAATTCTTCTTTAGAAGCTTTTGGGTATAAATATCCTTCGTCAGACTGAGGAAGCATCTGCAGCTTGCAAAGAAGAATGTTTCCAACTATCTGAGTCGGTCTCATAACAGATATCGGATTTACCCAAAAAACCTTGTCTGCCTATGTCCTTAGACCAACACAGCTATAACTTATACCCCAGGAACTGTATTTACATCTCAAAGCAGAACTTGTAAGGGGAAGAGACTGGAATATCTGAGAAGAGATAGAGAGAGACACTGAATGCATGAGAGTCATGAGGGGTGTACGATACATGAGGGATGTGAAAAGCATGTTATAGTCAAGACACCCAAGGGGGAGAAGGAGGTGCAGATTTTCCTATTAAAACCCAAGCAGGGATGAGACCTCTGGGATCTCCTCCTCATCACCTAAAAAGTGTGTGAATCCCCCAGAAAGACTTTCTGAATACCTGGCTGCAAGGAGACACTCTGCCTATGCAAGGCTTTTTGTTTTCTTTTCAGCTTATTATGTTGCATTTTAAGTTAGGCTAGGTTGTGTGTGCCATCACCGTGTCTTACTGGGCTGTGTGCACTTAGCTTAGGCAAAGTTATTCTGTTGTGTGCTTGAAGTTGCAAATTGCTGTGGTCAATAAATGCTCTCTTCAGAGAATGGACTGTTCTTGTCCAAGCACTTATGAATTCGTTGCTGCTTCCTAAAGTCTAATATTAAAGTCTGGTAACAATACCCAATTCCCTGCCATGATAGTGGCTAGGGCACTGACAGCATCCTTGTCTCCCCTACTCTCTGCCTGTGGTATACTTTTCACAAACTCTCTTGGACAAAGGGTCACTGCCAAATACAGGGGGCTCGCTGCCCTAGAGGCCCCTTCATAAGCAGAGAGAGTTCAGCATCGGGAGATGCAAGCTTCAGCCTATGAAAGCTTGTGCTAAAAAAATATACATTATAAGATGCAAATCTACCCACCCGCCTACCAAAGGCCCCAAGCCCCCTTCCAGCCCTATCCTGCTCTGCGGTTTAGAGAAGGTGCAAAAGTTGGGTCTCTATAGAAACATGCAGGAAACGTACTTAAAAATAAATCTACGCTTGACTAATTTGTTTTAACCTTAACGAACAGCAGGTGAAAACCCCTGGTGATGCAACTTGGGTAGAATCTGGGCTCAGAAATATACCCTACAGCTGTTAAACAGGAAGAATATGAGGCGTATAGATGCTTCAAGAGGCCTTGTACTGACTTGCTACCAGGGTGTGTACCTCCACCCATGCTCTTGGAAAGATCAATAAGTGGTTACTGCGGCTGCCCAAGATGTTACCACGCTGTCAGCCACAAGGCTAGCACAGTACAGGTGGGAAAGTCACACAAAGGCGGCAGCCCTGCATGGCTACTGGCTACATCCAGGTGCTGCAAGGCCTAGGACCATCATGTGTGGCCCCGGGGATTTCCATACAACGTCTGGGAAGGTGTGCCCAGGGCAGGGCAGAGCCCCATGCCCCTCACACATGGCTCTACTCTACAG
>NW_005842202.1:678855-690690 GCF_000455745.1 Alligator sinensis | reverse complement strand
CTGTTCACCTACATGCTGCAGTGATGGGAGACTGCATGTGATGGGACACTTTTGTGTGGTTCATTACCTATTTAGCCAGCTCCCGGGGCTCATGGGTGACTCTGCATATGCATTAAAAGAGCAGGCACTGTCCCAGGGTGAGCAAGACCGGGGCAGTGCTCCAAGAGGGCCACAGGCAGTTGGGGACATACCAGGTCAGACACAGGATGTGACTTGGCAGGTGGCACTGGAACCATGGCCTTCCTCAACAAAAGAACCATTTAGCTCCCTAATACTCAGACACTATTCACCTGTGGGCACTAACATGGATCAGCCTGGCTTGAAGACTAGCAACACGGGCCCTGCGAGGGTACTGACACAGGCACTCCTGTTCAGGCCACGCAGGGGTCATTGCCCTGGTACCCAGAGTTAGGCTGAACCAGGATGGAGCCAGGCAGGCATACATTTGCCAGGCAGCCACGGCCCATTTGCCAACAGTAAGTCACCACTTGGCTGAAAGCACCTTGGGTTGTGGAAACCACAGAGCACTCTAGCTCAGAGCAGAAGTCTCTTGAACTCAGCAGCAATCTCCACCTTGGCAGGGGAAAAACCTACCATCCTCTCATCCTTGAATGGACAAGTGTAGTTAGAGGGTGAAAGCCTGTCCCTTGCACTGCGGGCAGGCTGACCCCGGCCAGAGTTTACAAATGCCTTGGCTCGGGGTAAACGAGACTGGGAAGGGGTGGGGGGGATCTGAACTCCAGCGCTTCCAGGCTTGCACACAAGATGTTTGCCATGGATTTGGGAGTATCAGAAGCCCCCAGCTGAAGAGTCTGGAAGGGAGGCAACTTGCTGGTGGCAGCGCCACAAGACTTGAATGATTGAGCTGTGCTCATTCGAAATCTGGAACTGATTTGACCCTTCAAATGAAATGTTATTACAAAGAAAACCAAAGCTGAAACCCAGCTCCCTGTCCACCACGCTCCACCTTGCCCTTTGTTATAGAGCTCCAGCCTCCAGTATCTGTCTTGCCTGACCTATGCTTTTGCAAAAAGGGAGAGAAAGTTTCAGTTCCCCTGCAAGGACGTCAATGGCGTGTCAGGGAGTGGTAACTAAGGTGAGGAATCTAAGCTGGCTCCCAGGGCTCTCAGGGGTACTGCCGGTAACTGAATAGATCCTATCACTGGCATGTCCAGTTTCTGTTTGAACAACTCGGTTCACAACTGGGTGTCCTGAGATTCTACCACCCACTTCTTTCCCCCTACTCTGCTCAACAGCTACATGAGACCCTGTTGGCATAAAGCCAGTTCATCCCCCATAGCTTCTCTTCTCCTCCGCCTCCCTGACAGTGTTCTCAAGCAGGGACCCTGGCCTCAACCCCCAGCTGCCCATGCCAGCATGCCCCTTGCCTACTTTGTACAGTCCCTCTGCTCCTCAGCCACCTCATCGAGGACGCTGCTGCTCGGTGCTTGCGGCTGCTTATCATTAAAAGGCAGACGTTAGGGATGAGGCTGACTACAGCAGTGCTGCCGAGAGCCCTGCACACACCCAACAAGATGCACGCTTCCCCAAAGAGCTCACAACCTCATCCTCTGCATGTGGTTATGCTGGTGGAGCTTATGCATATGTGGCCCATGCCTGCAGTGACTTTTGCCTGCTGCCAGAACCAGTTTAGGGTAGCTAAGGCATCAGTATGGGAGGCATTTATGGAGGGCTGCTGGACCATAGCCTCTCAGGAAAATAGGGATAGTGGAAGAGCATTAAGAAGGGGAGAAGTTCATCCATTTTGACCACCCTTGGGAATTCCCTTTGCCGCTCCTTCCACCTGGTTTAACACTATAGGGTGTGGGACCATCTTGACATTACATAGATGAGAGGAGATTTTCGAAAAGCAAGTCCCACCTGCCATGGCTCTAACCCTCCCCACAGGGTGAGGATTTGCCCAGAAGAGCTGGCCTGATCTGTATCATCCCTGCTGGACTCTTTCTGGCCCATCTGGGCTTGGTTGCATCCTATCAGACAGGAGCACTGTGCAGCACCCCAACTTTCACAACAATCCTAATAAACAGGAAGCCAGCAGTAATGCCGACCAGTTTCGATGCCATTCCTTCTGAACTGTGGCATCGTCGGCATCGGCCTGGGGGCTTTCCTCTCTCTCAAGAAGGGACCATTCCTGCCGCACAGATTCTAAGCAGAGAGCAGTTATTGGAAGAGGAAGCTAAGAGAGGGAACAGACTGCACTCAGAGCACCCCTATGTGGAGGCAGGCCTGGGCATAGCCTGGGAACCAGATGCTCTGGAGAGAGGTGAGCCAGTGTGTACCAGAGGGTATAAAATGCCACCTCACGCCTTTATTCTGCAGTCAGGGCTGAAGACACCACTCATACAAACTAGGCCTGAGGCTGACTGGACTGAGCTTCACTTCTGGAGCAGGAACGGACAGTTCCTACTCAGGGAAACAGCATGCGCACGGTGGACGAAGAAGGAGCATCTTGTGGAAGCCCCTGTTTGGACCCTGGCAGCAGCTCCCCTCATCAGGCCCAGCCATGCATGGCAGCCCAAGGCCAGGTACAAATGGAAGGGCACTGTCTCTGGGCACCCCCAGGCAGTCAGTCTGTGAGCTCAGTCAACCTGGAGCACAAGGCTCTGGCAGCCCAGGGATTGTGCCAGTGCTCAGGCTAGCTGAGCTGGTGCTGAGCACAATTTCCCTGTAGACAGAAAAATGGCAAACAGTACAGCTCGGTTTCTGGAGAGAGAGGTATGAGGATCAGAGTGCATCCAATGCAGGCCAAGCCTCAGGCTAAGGAAATCCCAATTGTTGTTCATCTTCCAACTAATAGGAAGAGGCATTTCCTTCTGAGCAAACCCATCGTTTCATCTCAGCCACTTCTGCCAGCCCTTCCTGACCCCTGCTTTTAAATAGAGGTCAGAAGATAAAGTTGTTATGCCCTGGGTCTTTAAAGGTCCCACTGAGCCCTTGGCTTTAGGGAAGAAGATACAGGATAATGCATGAGGCTGATGAATAGTAGTTTTGGAAAGTCTGCCCCAGCAGGTCTGCTGTGAGGACCATGTAAGATCAAGAGCGGGCCTGAAGGGGTCTGGCCCTTCTCCCCCAGCAGTGTAGTGCCCTGCCTTGCGAATCTTCACATCCTTCCTGGAGCTCTAATCTAATGGGGCAGTGAAAGAAATAAGACTGGGGGGCCAATTAAACCAACAGTAGCTGCTGCTGTCTCAGATTCAAATAAATCCTAATGCAATCCCATCCAAAGGGCTCAGCCTGATTCCAACATTACTGCCTCATGACTCTCCCCTAGACATAAAGGGATGGGGGCTGTTTGCATGGTGAAAACACCAGGCAGCTACACAAAGCCCTGGGGGGCAGTTCTGGAGGAACTGCTTCAACTTGTCTAGCTGCAAAACATGGTGATAGGAAAGTGTGAAAGGCATCAGGCCTACTAAGGGATCTTTCCTGCCCACAGACGTGGGGCTTGAATGGGCACCATCGGTGTTAAACCAGCTTCCCAGTAAAGGGCACGCTAGTTCTCATAATTAGGCATGAGAACTGAAGCTTTATGAAGTGCCTGGACACAGGGTGGGGAAGGGACCTCCGGTCAGGAATGCCAGCCCTCTGCTCCCACAGAGACGATGCCACCTGAGGGACTTGAGCTTCGTTAGGAGCTATCAGGCTTTTTGCCCCTGCTGTTACGAACCCCGTGACTCTGAAGGTTAAGAACCTTCTTCTAATGTCCAGCTTCACCTATTCATGGCCAGGGTGTGCCCATTTCTTCTTGCACCAATACTGTCCATTAGCTTAAACTGTTCTCTTCTCTCCTTTATGTTCTTACCTAATATATCTGGGGCCAATCCCAGGCCCTCTCAGGTTTCCTCAAGGCTGAACGAACCAAAGTGTTGCCCCCTTTCAGCTGCTGGACTCTCTGTCCCTGTGCCAGTCCAAATATGCCTCTCCTGAGCACTGGTGCCCAGTGCAACGTAGTTCACACTGAGCAATCCACCTTTCCCTATCCCCGCTGGAAGGACTTCTCCAAATACAACTACATTTGCCTCTGAGGAGTTTTCAGCCACTAGCAAACATGCTTTTCAGTAGTCTACAGGTGCCTGACTTTATGCCACCCCCTTTCTATTAGTTCAGCCCTCAAAGTCAACTAAATCTTCCTGTACAGGGTCCCACTCCTGTTCTGCTGGGGTGAAGCCTCCCAGAATCAAAGACAGAGCATTTGTAGAATAAGGACAGAAGTGCTGCCTGCCTTAGCTCCCCTCCCTTTTATGTTCCAACACTGAGCAGTGCCTGCTCCTTCAGCCCGCAGGAAATCACAACTCTGCCCCACAGAAAATAAGCCTGGCATCCTTCCACAGTCCTTTTCCCACACAAGTAGACAAGAAAGGACTGTGTAGCAACTCACATAGTAAAACTCTGAGATGGCAACGGGGCTGTATAGAAGGAAACCAGATTACAAGCGCACAATCACCTGAAAGGGGCAAAGGCTGCACCATCCATGTTCCAACTGCCCCTAGCTCCATTGGAGCAGGAAGACCCAGGCAACTCCCTAAATGCCACAAATGCTGTCAATGATCCTCTCTCTACCTTCTTGATGACAAGACAGAGACCTTGTTCAAGTGGACAAATAGCCGATTTGTGACCTAGAGAAAAAGATGGACTCATTTGTGATAGATTAGTAACAGGGAGAAAAGATCAGTCATTGAGAGTCCACCCCAGTTCCACCACAGGCTCTGTCTTTAGACATGAGCCTACGTGAAGCCGGCTTTAAGATTATTCATGAGATACCACAGGAAGGGCATGAACGTTTGTGCCGTACATGCACACCACATGCAAAGCCGAGCTGACACGATGCAAGCAAAGATCAGTAGGTGCTGTGGAAAAAAACATAATAATGGAAGATTCCATAGAAGGGGACATGTGCAATTAGTATGCCAAAGCTTGCAAACTAGAAAAGCAAAGCAAAAGGGAAAATATACACCACATCAACAAAGCAAGCAGGAACCCAGAGGATGAGATTTTGTACATCAAGACAAAAAACAATGAGCTCTTAGAGCACAGGCTAATGCCAGATCCTAAGATTAGGCAGCAGCATCAACAGGAAAGTGAATGCCAAGGCAACAGGGCACAAAGCTTCTCTCACAGCTATGCAAGAAAAGAAAGGAAAACTACAACCTGTTAACGCCCAAAGGTGTTTGGTGCTCCCACCAAAATCAAGTACTCAAGGAAATACATTTATGTAATTTGAATAGCAAGTTTCACAGTAAAATACAAATAATCTAGGCATGGCCAAAGAGTATAGATAAGATAAATGAAGCCATAAAGAAATTACAGGATTATTAATATTTGAAATAAATTAACCTGGTGATCCAGGCTGACCTGGACAGGCTCAGCAAGTGGGCGGACGAGAATCTGATGGTGTTCAATGCCGATAAATGCAAGGTTCTCCACCTTGGGAAGAAAAACCCGCAGCATCCTTATAGGCTCGGCAGTGCTATGTTGGCTAGCACTATGGAAGAAAGAGACTTAGGGGTCATCATTGACCACAAGATGAACATGAGCCTGCAGTGCAATGCTGCGGCTAGTAAAGCGACCAAACCGCTGGCTTGCATCCATAGATGCTTCTCAAGCAAATCCCGGGACATCATTCTCCCCTTGTACTTGGCCTTAGTGAGGCCGCAGCTGGAGTACTGCATCCAGTTTTGGGCTCCACAATTCAAAAAGGATGTGGAGAAGCTTGAGAGAGTCCAGAGAAGAGCCACGCGCATGATCAGAGGTCAGGGAAGCAGACCCTACGACGACAGGCTGAGAGCCCTGGGGCTCTTTAGCCTGGAAAAGCGCAGGCTCAGGGGTGATCTGGTGGCCACCTATAAGTCTATCAGGGGGGACCACCAGTATCTGGGGGAACGTTTGTTCACCAGCGCGCCCCAAGGGATGACGACTAGGTCGAATGGTCATAAACTACTACAAGACTGTTTCAGGCTGGATATAAGGAAGAACTTCTTTACTGTCCGAGCCCCCAAGGTCTGGAATAGCCTGCCACCGGAGGTGGTTCAAGCGCCTTCATTGAACACCTTCAAGATGAAACTGGATGCTTATCTTGCTGGGATCCTATGACCCCAGCTGACTTCCTGCCCTTTGGGCAGGGGGCTAGACTCGATGATCTTCCGAGGTCCCTTCCAGCCCTAATGTCTATGAAATCTATGAAACCTTAAATTCACGAAGTCCTAATGTCTTAACAGCCTCTAACAGGTAGCCAGCCTGTGAGGGAAAAAGACTCTTACTTAGATGTCAAAGAGTATGGGTTTAAAAAGTACTGATTTTGTTTGGTGGCAAACAAACCAAAGTTCAAGGCTGAAGAGCAAAATGGTGAGGTGGCTTAGAATTTCCTACTCAGTTATCTGACCCAGTTCCCAAAGCTTGCTAAATAAGACTGTCAAATCTAGAAACGTGCCTGACAGCAATATAGATTATGAAGTGGAAATAAATCATACCTTGCTTGTTCGAAATTCCTATTTTAATGACATGTTTAAACTAGACCTTGCCCTAAACATAATCTAATGGGCATAAAAACCACTAAATGAATTTTAAGTGACCTTGATCTGATGTCTTCTGATCAGTCTTTCTTCCCCTCACTGAATTTTCCTTGCCAATGCAAATACCAGTGTCTCTCTCCTCTGCTTCTCTTAACCAAACTCGGGTCAACCAGATGTTACAGCACGCTACCATTAAAGACTGTGCTATCATGCACCATGAGTGAAGTCTATAAACTACACAAACCAAATTAAAATTATGGCAACACATCCAAAACATGATCAGGACATCCTAAGTTCCAGAAGGGAATTCAGCAAGTGTCTGGCATGACAAAGAACACACACAAGCCACAGCTTTTGACAAAACAAGGAAATTCATTAAACTTGGGACGCTAAACCTGAGGCAAATGATTCAGGCAAGAGACGCAACAGCAAAAGCAGACTTCCACCACGAGTAGACAAAGCTTGGCAGAATCACAGCAGCAAAGCTGCTAAATGCTGTTTGTGAGATCTCTCTCAAATGTGTCACATCAGGAAGCCGATATAAAAATACACCCAGCACAGCAGCTGCCTGCAAGAGTGTCCACTGCACAGAGAGACGGAAAGAGGGGAAGTCGAAAAGGAAAGTACTGTTGCTACAACCAGATCTCAAGCTGGATAATTCCCCCCCAAAGTAAATCTGCCTAGACCCAAGCAACTTGCAGAAAGGACTAACAGAAGCTCGCCAAATATTTGATACTGAACTCTTACTTCTCTTGGCAGAACCAAGCATTTTTTGTGCATTTTGTGTTAATGCCTCAGATTGGCAAAAGAAGCAGGATAAAGAAACAGCTTTCTCTCCCCATTTTGGACACCAGGAAAGAGACACAAATGGCAAAGAATGCCACTTGGGATCAAACCTGCAGTAGAGTACCAATGGTTCCAGTAAGACAAGTAGCCAGGACGCTGTGGGAATCAGTGTCGCAGCTGATGATATTCTGGTGCCGAGTCATGCAGACAGTGTGAGAGAAGCCATCTGTCTGCAGGGAAAACCAGGGAAGTGAACCTAAAATTTAGAAGGCAAGATGAAATTGCAGTACCATGTGTGGGATGCTGGCTAACCTCCCAAGGCCGCAAGATGATCCCAAGGAGGTAATCGCAAAACTGCAGGTGTTGACACAAAGGCTACTAGACTAGTTCAGAGAATATCACAATTTATAAATTGGCAAAAATGTCTTCCAATCCTCTTGAATGTGTGACAACTGCTGAGGTTATTTCCAGGCAAAGATGCACTAAGAATGTAGTTACTTCAACATGATGCAACCCTTACATACATAAGGAAGTCAGAACTCTTGCAGTGTGAATACAGAGAAAACTATATAAACATCAACCCAGCAAGAAGTGAGATGTAACATGGCTCTTACAAAAGGGGAAATCAGCTGTCATTGAAGGGTTACCAGAACCAGAGGGGAAAAAAACAAACAAAAAAACCCAAATGACAAAGCAAAAACACATTACATCTGCAAGTGAATAACTTGACCAGCCTACTGAAGAGCAGGATGCCGTTCAAATCAAAGTAACGATATACCACCACAATGTTTAAAAATGGCATTTTGTGGCTTTCAGCACCAACTTCACTATCTGTAGCTAAAACAATGCTACTGCTCAGATGAGCACAAGAAAGTGACTCAAATGTGCAAAATCTCTGCCTTAGAATCTCTGCCTCAGGGCACAAAGAAAATCTGGCCAGAACAAAAATGCAAGATTTTTATCCTGAGAGAAATAATGAGACACAAATGGGAAGCAGCCACCATTATGTGTTGGGTCTGGAATACACCTGGGAACACACAATCCACCAAATGTGACAAGTGCTCTCCGGCAACATCCTGCCAGCATAGCCAGACAGCAAAGGAGAAGCACTGCCTCTTAAATATTACTGATACAAGCCAAGCATCCATGATAGTTTCGAAGGCAGTTGCATGTTAATCCCTTGATCACTGAGAACAGAAATTCTCCCTAGAATACCACGAGAGCACTTCCAGAACATCTCTGGAATGCCAGAAACCCTGTACACTGACCAGTCGTGCTATCACCTTGGTGAGTAGTTGTCATATGCATATGGAAATTCTGGCTAAGCAGCAAAAACATGGTAAAGGGACAGTGTCCTCAACATATTTTTTAAAACAAACAGGAAATGGTTTTTTTTTAACCACAAACTATCATTATTATAGTTTCCTGGTCAGATTCTCAGAACTAAAGAGACTATCAATTATTACTACAGCATCTTTACAGATGTGAAAATGAAGTACTTGAGCAGGCCTGGCACCTGAATCTTGTGATATTTCTGACAGCAGTCTCAGAAAAGAGGCACAGAAAAGAGGCACAGCTGACCTGGTAGTTTAAATTGCTGTACCCCCATTAAAAGAAAGCTGCAACAAGCAAATAAAACTCATGGCAAACTCCCCTGGAAAGGAGATAAACACAAGTCATTAACAGCAACCTGGCAGTGCTATGACTGGCAGAAGGGAGAGGGTTAGGCGAGATGCACAAAGGCTGAAGCTATTATAACAAACAAACAGACCTCCTGGGATGATAGTCAGGAGATCGTATCAGACTCAAACTATTTCCTGTAGAGCAATCGGGCTGTTCGGAGACAGATTTGTGTTTTCAACTGATGAATCTTCATTTAGAAGTAAGCCAGGGCCTGGGCATGCATTTCACTGAAACCATACATGCCAAAAATGCAGCTGTAGGAGATAGTGACAGACAGACTCCCCTGCAACTTCATTGGCGGGGCTCAGAAAAAGCAGACTAAGGAGCAACCAAGAGCTAAGGGAAAAGACCAGGAGAGCCAAATGCATGGCCGTCCCTGCTCTCATCACAAGACAGACTTGTACTTGTGCCAGCAACAAATGCTGGCAAGGTGCACACAAAGACTGTAATAAGGCAGGAACTGCACTCTCCCAGACCCGGAGGACACTCAGCAGGTAGTTTAAATGTTAATTATCTATGACAGAAAGGGTCATTATTAAGGAACACATGAGGCTATACAGAGTCTTGGGGTACCACAGAAGGTTCAGTGTACTATAGGATTTGGATTTAATGCTGCTAGGAACAAATGCCTCCAAAGGGCTATAACAATAAGTAAATTTGTATTACTTATTAATAAAGTAATATTATTCATTTGCTTCTTAGCAATATTGTTAACACTAAGCACTAAGGCAAAGGCAGAACTAAGCAGAGACTGCTCAGAGCTCTGTCCTCTTCCTCAGATCTTTGCTAAAGAAGGCAAGCAACTCCATGCCCATGCAGCGGTTCCAAAAGCTGTGCGCCAGCAGAAAGCCTGACCTATCTGGCATCAGACCCGGAGCCAGCCAGTGATACAAAATCCTCAGTCCTCTGGATATTAACCTGCACATCCTAATCACAAGCACCAGAGATACCTGACACTCGGCCCCGCTCGAGGTTGCACCCAACCTGAGAGCCTGGGCTGCAGCACAGAGAGAACCAGCTCTGAGGCATGGCTCGGCTGGGGCACATCAGGCAAGGATTCTGGGCAATTGGTGCAATGACACTGACTTCCTTGAAGATCCTGGTCCCCAAAAGCAGGGTAACCCCAGAGTTGACATGGATCCCCATAGATAGGAGCTCCCAGGGCAGCTCTGACAAGGTGCAGAACTAGTGTCGTGGGAGAAAACTCCCTGGGGTTCATTGTCTAGCTGCATAGGAACCAGACAACACGGATGAAGTTTTACTGCAGTATATTTGCTCGAGCAATGGCCATTAAGCCAGCAAAGAGGCAAAATGGCCCCCCCTAAAAGGTGGGGCATTCTTTTATACTTTTTACAACAAGGCAAGACTACAGGGTTAACAAAAGCAATACTTGGGCGGTGCTTCACAGATCTTCATAACAGCATATTTCTATTAAGCTGAACTAGCACTTTCTAAAAGCTAAAAGTTAAGTAACAGTAACATTATGATACATTAGCAAGAACTTGCAGTGGTAGATACTTCTTAAGGACACGATCACTGTACTTAGAACAATGGCTTCTTTGTCTTATCTTGTTCCTTGCTGTAGCTGATTTTACAGCACACAGACACAGATTCACTTGCTGCATTTTACTTAGAAAATGGTTAACACAGTTAAAATGATTACTTAATATAAGCAAAGGCTTAGCTATCATTCTGCCTTGTGGTCAGCAACATTGCTAGGCCACAGGTCATACCTTGTATTCAGCTGTAAAGCTAATACTTCTTAATAATCTAAATTATTGTTAACCTAACAGTATGCTATCAGAAAACTATTTTATTTCAGGGTAATAACAAACATGCTCACCACACTAGGACCACTCTCTGTACTTCACAGGGTGGAAGGATGGTCAAAGCCAGGTCTCTGTCCTTCCCCCTCCCTGGTCCTTGCTGCACTAAGGCCCCTGCCCCACAAGCTCACCTGAGTGTCCCACACTGACTTGTGCCTTAAGCCTGCTACTCATCCCCTGCCTCATCTGGGGAGCCTTTACACTGGAGGTCTGTTTCCCAGGGGCAGAAAAGCAGTCATCCACCTCCTCGCTGCTGGGAAGAGAGAATGAGAAAGGGAGGAAAGAAAGAAAAAGTGGGAGGAGAAAAAGGGAGTGAGAAAACAGGATGGAAGGGATCAAGTCTCAGCTGCGTGGATGTGAACTGTGCAGGACTTTGCCCCTGGGAAGGCAGGGCTGGCTCCCTGGCCCTCTCTTGAAGGCAGAGCACCAAATTCCCAGGGCACTTTCAGAAGCAAGCCAAGGAGACTTTGTACTGGGCTTCCTGCCCAAGCAACTCTGCCCAGTCCGGTTTTACATGCAGTGCCCAGTATACTGTAACCGGGGCAGCTCTATGGACAACTGCCATCCAGCTGGGCGTTGGCAGCTGTCACAGGGGTGACAGCAGGCAGAGGAAGGGACAGCTTTGCTCTGAGGTGCTTGTTTACATCCTGGTTGACTACAGGACCCGGGAGCAGCTGGGCTCCTCCAGAGCTGCCCCTCTCATTGAGACTCCCCTTTGCTCCAAGGACTCTGCTAGCAGCACTGGGCTGAGCAGGGGCAAAGCAGAGCGGACAGGGGACATTAGGGGGGGCAGGCAGGAGCATCCAGAGCCCTCCTGCTTCCTGGGGCTGTACCCTGCCCTGTCAGATGGACCTGCAGGGACTCGGGGGCTACTCAGATTTGCACATGGGGGTGAGGGGACGAGCCTGGGGTTCACAACCTGCGCGCCCTCGGGACAGGAGGTCCCCGCTGCCGTGGGGGGCCGTTACCTGGCGGGGCTCGGAGCGGGAGCCAGAGCGAGCGTCCGAGGG
>NW_005842202.1:676269-678596 GCF_000455745.1 Alligator sinensis | reverse complement strand
CGGCCGAGCGGGGCGGCTTGCACAAGCCCGGGCCCGTGGCTGTGGTGGCCCGTGCCCGCAAGGGGCTGCCGAGCTGCAAGCGGTCCTGGAAGGGGGCGGAGGGAGGGAGGTAGCGGGGTTTGCAGGCAGCCCCGACAAAGAACCACACACACACACTTTGCAGATATCTTCCCCTTGATCTCAACCGTTTCCTTGCTCAGGAGGAGGCTTTTTTGGCGGGCCCTCTTGCCCCTGGACTCTGACAGCGGCAGCTCGTGGCCCCAGGCTGGATCACACTCGCGAGCCGAGGCCGCTTTGAAAACCAAGTCGGGCCCTGCACGGCTGTCTCGGCACTGCTCGCTCACCGCGCAGCGCGGCGCGGGGTTCAGTCCGGACCCCCTGCCGGCCTTCCTGCCACAGAGCCGGCTCTGCCCCTGGACAGCTCGCTGCCCCCAGCAGCTGGGCCGAGGGAGCGGTCCATCCTCTCGGGAACCACAGACCCACCCGTCTCACGGACCAGCTGCTTAGCGAGGTGAAAGGCAGCGTTTCACCCTCTGCCACCCTGCAAAGCCGGGCCCACCGCTGCCCTGGTGGGCTCCTTGGTGAACTTGCTGTCTGGACTTCTCCCATCCCAGCAGCAAGCTCCACCACCCTCCTTTGCACTCCTGCATCAGTCCCCAGGGAACTTTTCTTAGCCAAACCTCCGGGCTTATCAGCCTGCAAATGGCAACAAGGAAAGCGATACTGGGCATCCCCACCTCTGCCCACATCACACCGTGGGTGTGGTGGCACCGAAACCTGGAAGGCACCAACTGCTGAAGGGCTTGAGGCCCTCCACAGAAAGCCTGAAAATATCTAGCCTTGTTCTGCCCTCGCCCTTTGGGCAGCAGCTGCTTGCGGAACAGGAGCGGTGCGGAAGCCAAGGGACTCATATTGGTGCCTCAGAGGACCTGCCAGTTTGCTGGACATTCACAGCTGGTCCAACTAAAACCATGCCGTTTTTAACCAATAAAGGCACTTATTGCAGTTTTTTTTTTTCGACAGAGAAAGCTGAAAGGGGACCTTTCTCTCCAAAAGAAAGCTGAGAGGGGACCTTGTGGCAGCGTACAAATTCATAAGGGGAGAGCAACATGAAGTAGGCGATGATCTGTTCACCAGGGCACCCCCTGGGAATGACAAGGAACAACGGCCATAAGATACTGGAGAGAAGGTTTTGGGCTGGACTTTAGGAGAAAGTTCTTCACGGTCAGGGTTAACAAAATCTGGAATGGGCTCCCAAGGGAGGTTGTGCTCGCCCCATCCTTGGGGATCTTCAAGAGGAGACTGGACAGGCACCTGGCTGGGACCAAAAGTCCTCAGTTGCTAGGTCTCCACTTCTATACTCCTCCAGTGCTTCCCAACACTAGAGAATCTAGCAACTGAGGACTTCTTTTAACTTCTCTACATCACTTCAGAACGTTGTAGGGATGGAGACCAAAGGTGCGACCGAAACAACGGTCAGCAAGCGATCAATGACAAATTGATGATTTCATTTGTTAAGAGGCCCTCGAACACACAGAAATCTAGTGTCACATAGCAGTAATTACTACTACCCAATTTACTGTGTCATTTGTAATTGTTTTTAGTTCATTTCTGTATTTCAAGAAAGTATCTTGCTTCCAAAGGTGTTGAAAGTTTCCTCAATTTTAAAAAAATATTTACCAAAAAGCCAAACACATACGAAGCTTTCATTAACATGTGTTCTGGTACATAACACCATACATGCAGAAGAGTGTGTTCAACTTATTTGCAAGCAAAATCCATTTTAGCTTTTCAGAGTATTTGCTATCACTGTGAACCTCTCTCTCAGACTCTCCCTTTTCTGCTTCAAGTGATTTTCGATGGTCCTCGCTTCTTTCAAAATTCCATCAAGCTCTTGTACATATGAAGCATCCATCACTGCTCTCTCACTGAATTGGAAAAAATCCTCAAATTAAAATACTCAAACTTTGACTCTCAACTACTGCTTGTATTTGGATTCACTTTAATGGCTTAGAAATCTGTTACCTATCAGCCAACACAGTCTGACAAATCAGCTTGTTAATTCCACAAACAAACCCAAGGGTTTTGGCATTTCAGAATTCATTTGACCTTTCCCTTTCTTGACACTGCATGTGTACACTCCGGTACTCAATTTAGGCTGGCACTCGGCACATGTTCTTAGACAAGTTAGAAAAAATAAAAAACCCCTGCAGAAATTTACATTTTCCTTCACCAAGTAGCTAAGCATAGTTCCTTTCGTTTAACTTTGGCTCCACAGCAATTTTCCTGAATGCACTATTCTGAAAAACACTGACACCTATCAGAAG
>NW_005842202.1:673710-676238 GCF_000455745.1 Alligator sinensis | reverse complement strand
CTTTCCTTAATACATCTCCTACACTTGAAAGTACAAGATTGGCAAAGGAGGCAACATATTTTGACGGAGATCAAGGTTGACAAATAGTTAGAATACTTTTGGCCTAGCTAAGAAACAAGATTATCTAAGATTATGTACTTTTTACATACTAAAAATAGTTCATGTAAAAACACACACTTGCCTTAAAATGTGGGCGTATTTTGACAACAGGCTATTGATTTCCTTCCCCATGTCTGTTAATGCAAATATTTTATTAAAAAGTGTGAATCAATCTTATTCATTCCAACATGTAATTAATTAATAATTGTATTTCTGAAAGAAAAACCAGTAAATGTTTAGTACATCACCATTTAAAACCTTTTCCAGCACATCTGCATTGTAAAGTGAGTGTGAACTCTCAGAAAGAGCTGAGTCTGGTTTTTCAAGGCAGGATAACTGAGGACTTTCTGATGTTTCCTTCTAGAAATGGAACACATGAAAAAATATATGCCAATAAGTTCTTTGGGCTGAAAAACTTTGCATATATTTTTTTTACAAAGCTCTGCATAATCTGTGTATTTTATTGTAAATTAAGGTTGTGTAGTTGGGGTTTGTAACCACAAAAGTGCCTAAGTCCTCAGTGTAAAGAGGCCAAGTGAATGTTAAGTTCTAAAATAGTTTGAATGTACAGTATACACTATGTACACAAGACTTCATATTCCACCTAGCTGGCACTACCTCCCTGTTAGCAATGACGTTTTAAAGTCATCCTACCTTTTAGAGAGCTGGTTGGGTGGGTGGATTTGTGGGAATGCATGACATTTCTGGTCTCTTGGCAGTACTCACCCAAGACTTTTGACTGGATCGGTAAAAACGTGCGTTTCTCCCCTACACCAAACTAACCCTCTGTCAATTGGAGAAAGCCCACACAATATGAAACTCTCTCTGGTTCTATAAGTCTTCAAATCACGGGGAAAAATAATCACTGTAGTGGTAAGACATCACATTGATCTTCAGTAGCATACGTGAAGCGAAACCCTGTTCTTACCGGACAGCGATAGCACTGTATACCGCACTGTATGCTATTTTATACATGGTATAGGCACACTGCCCTTGAATGCAAACATGACAGGGGTCAGGTCAGGGTGCGGGGCGAGCGACATCACACACCAGACAAGGGGAAAGGGACGGTCCGGCCCACCTGTCACGGGTGCATGGCAGGGGTGAGCCCATGTACTACTAGGGTTCAGTAAAGAGCAAACACAAAACGGTAACCAAGCTCCCCTCGTCCGTCCAAACTCTCGCCCCAGCCATAACAAACCCGCTCACATCCATCTCCTTTCTGCGTTTACTGCTGCTCTCTTCAGACGTCCCTGAGGCGTTACTTGTCATTGTCCCCTGCTAAGAAACGGTGGATAAGTGAAACAAAACTCAGCATGTCACACCGGTGAGGGAGCTGTCTAATGTCGATATCCCTCCAGGGCCTCCCGCTGGCCTGAAACCAAAGCTGAAGCCCAAGTAAAAGTGTGGTGAGAGCAGCAAGAACTTAATGAAGTGGGAACCGAAGTGCCCCAGGCTGCCAGGCTCCGGAGTGGGTCCTACACCAGGGCATGACCACACGTGCGCTTTAATACGCATTAGCCTATTTTAACGTGCACTTTCACTAATGCACATTAAAATAGTCTAACGCACCTTTTTGTAGTTTCGTGAATGTGAGGGTCTGGAAGGGACCTTACGAGATCATTGGGGTACCGCCCCCCGCCCATGCGGGCAGGAAAGACCTCTTGTGAGGTACTAAAACGGAGGTAGGTATTCAATCTAATGCGCACTACTAAAAGTGCGTTCATGAAGGTGTAGACCACCCCGGGGGAGGCTGAGAACAGCGTCCCGCCCCGAGAGGCGTGCCGCCAGCGGCCAGCCATGACACCGAGGAGCTAATGGGCCCAGGGCGTCGCTCGCCGTCTCCCGGTGCATGTTTTTTTTTCTTCTTTTGAACTTTAATATTAGGATATATGCCCAATTCTTTAAATAATGTGATATCTATTTTAAATCATACGTAAGCATAGGCACAATCCTGGCTTTGCAACATCTGTTTCAGCTGAATGAGACCTGGCCTAAAAAATAAAAAAAGGTCAAAGATGTCAAATGCATGAATGCTGCAAAAACCCAACCCGGGGGCGCTTCCAACTCAGGCAAACGCCCGCGAGGGCGGCTCGCCACCCCTTCCTTCGCTTTCCACGCCGCACCCCCCTCCCGCCGGCGGGGACCGAACAGGGCGAGCACAGCGCGGGAGGCGAGGGTCGAGCTTTGTAAAATGTCGGTGGTCGCACAAGGGACGGGACAGGCGCCCTCGGCGCCGCGGCACAGCGCCCGCCCCGGAGACGCAGGGCGCGGGGCTTGCACAGCCCTGTTTTGCCCCCAAGCCCCCACTGCATGTTCGTGCTGGGGGACGAAGACAAACGGCTTGAAAGTACTTCGGGAAGGCGGCCTGAGGAGACGGAGGGCAGCGGGGAAAGGGCCGCCCGCTGCTTCCCGCTCCGAAGCGGCCG
>NW_005842202.1:647539-673203 GCF_000455745.1 Alligator sinensis | reverse complement strand
TGTCTTCCAGTGCGAGAGCCTGTGTGTGTGTGTGTGTGTGTGTGTGTGTGTGTGTGTGTGTGTGTGTGTGTGTGTTGGGGCGGGGGAGGGGTGTAATTTAAAAAATGCCGTTTCCAATCGTTGCCCTAACCCCGGCCTGGGCTGCAGACGCGGCGCTGTGCACATGTAACGCACACAGACGGGGGGTTGTTTGTTTTGTCGTCTTTAGGCTCTGACATCTGCAGACGATGGGAAGAGGCAGCAACAGGACATGGTTAGCAAGAGCCACGGACGGGAAATGAAACCGCGGGCGAGGCAGAACCAGCAGCAGTTCCCCAAAAGCCGGGATCCGTGCCCCGGGGGAGGCTGCGGGCGCCCCCCGGGAGGACACGGGGGCACGAGCGCCCGCCTCTGACCTGTCATTAGACACGGCCCAAGCGCGGCTGTCTGGTCTCAGACCGAGCGCACAGTGCGCCGGGGGCACGGCCCTTCGCAAGCGCAAGCACAAGCACAAGCACCCCCCTGCAGGCGGGCGGGCGGGCCGGCCGGCCTCTCCTCCCCTCCCCTCCCCGGCGCCCGCAGGTGCAGGCTGCGAAAACACAGCGGGGATCGCAGGGGAAAGGAGTGCGCCTGAACTCGCATTTTCACAGCCCTGCGTTTTGCACATGGGCTTCATTCAGCTCCTTTCGAGCCGACCCGAGAGAGAGCAGGACGCCGGCAGGCTGCCCCCGTGCCCGAAGAAGGGCGCTTGTGCCCCCAAACTTGCAAAAAACCCAAAATAAAATATTTCCAACTATTCACTGGGTCTAATACAAGACATCGCACTTACATTACCCTTCTGTGGCTGCTTTGTTTCCAGCCGTGTTGGGAAAGTGCAAGTGAGAGCTCGGCTGTGGCCCCAGGAACAGCGCCGGCTCCAAGGAGGAGAGAGGAGGGGGAAAGGAAAAAGACAGACAACGAAGAAGTGTTTCCATTTCAAGGTCGGAAGGATTCGGGCGAAATGCCTTGCCGCCATGCCGCCGAAAAGGACACCCCACACATCCGCCCACGGGATAAAAGAAACAAGTTTGAACAAAGAAACCCAGCTACAAATATTATACTAACAGTGGAGCCCACCAACGTAACAAACACATTGTTAATATAACTATAGTAGTAAATCAAGACCTGAGTCTACAATATCGTTGTAACCAGCTCCACAATTCACCGAGTCTAAGGTTACAATGTATCACTCATCTCAGTAAAAAGACCTGGTTAAACGCTGGGAGGGAAGCTCCTGTCAAACGTGTAGTTTTGGGGTTGTGCGGTCGGTTAGCTTGTCTCGTTATGAGGACTGAAAGGAGCGGGGGGAAATCCCTTGTACTTGCCCGACGCCTGCCAGGCTACGAATGCCAGAACCAGCGATGAACACCGCCGGGTGCGAGGGCGGGTGCCATGTCACTGAACAGGCGTCATCGGTGATCTCCGAAAATCATTGCTCACAAAACCTGTGCTTGCCATGACCATCAGGAGAAGGGTCCATACTGAGGACCGGGCTCGTGCAGGGTGATCTGGGTGGCTTGCTAACCCGAGCCCGTCCAGCTGAGTGCAAGTACATGAATGTGAACATGTTTTAGCTCGCTAAAAAAAATTGTCACTTGGTCAACATTTTTTCCCCCAACGATTTAAGTCGGTGTAACACAAGAGACCGGATTCACGCGATGAGCCGTGACCGCGCGGGGCGCGGCGGGGCGCAAGCGGGCAGCGCGCGGAGCGGAAGGAAGCGATGTTGCTGCTGCGAGACTCATCTTGCGGCTGTGCTGCCCAGCCCGGGGGCGAAGCATGTGTGAAATTTCGGTTTTGGGCAGAGGGAGGGAGCAGCCGCGGGCCGCCCCTCGCACGTGGGGCTTGTCCAGCCTCCAGCAGCAACCCCGGTGTAGGCGGGAGCAACCCCGGTGTAGGCGGGAAACAGCCCGCAGTGCATCTCCAGCCGCCGAGCCGCAGCTCACCCGCCGAGAAGCACCCTGCACGGAACCAGGTAATGCCTCATTCGCCCCCCGCGGCTGAAGCGGGGTCGGGGCCGGTCCCCAGCCGGGGCAGGGCTGCCTGCAGCCCCACAGCGCCTGGGGTCGGGTAGCATCGCGGGGGGACCGTCCTCCCTGGCTCCCCGCCTGGCAGCAGCAGCAGTCGGGTCCCTCGCCCCGCGGCGCTGGGCTTGGCGCCCGGGTCCAGGGAGGGGAAGTTGCCGGGAAATAGTGAGCTCGCTCGGAGCAGGGAGGCCTCCCCGGGGTAGAAAGGCTCCAGGCTCCCCTGGCCCGTTTGGGACAAGGGGGCTGTGTCTGGGGCCCCCCGGCACAGTGGCAGGGGCTGCCCCTCTGCAGAGCAGGATGCCAGGGGAATAATGGGGCAGTCCGGCCCTTGCTGGGGGCAAGGGATCTCTCAAAGCCTCCTTTGCTAAAGCCCCAGGGCAGTGGCACGGGGCCCTTCGCTGCACAGCCGGCAGTCCTGGCCTGAAGGCAGGGGCAGGAGCCAGGTTGAGGAGCGTGAACCAGAGATAGAGAGGGCACATCTGTCTAGATCAGGGGTCAGTAACCCCCAGCACGTGTGCCAAGCATGGCACGCAAGGCCATTTTGCTTGGCACACCACAGCTAGCCCAGGCTCAAAGCAGCTGCTGCAACCCAGCTAAACTCTACAACTCTTTGTACACATTTGCATGTCTGCCACTTCTTGGTTGGTGTGATGCCCATTCTCTCATTACCGGGAAGAAGCTATGTTTCATTGGGTGGCAGCAGCGGTATGTGCAAGTTTGAATATGGTGATTTTATATTCACCATCTCTGAGTGGCAAAAACGTCCTGGCAAACCTGCGTGTTACTCATGTCAAAATCAGTTTCTGGCGGCTTACATGTCAGGACAGATGACAACCAAAAAATCTATGGACTTGTTCTCAAAATCCCTGTTCAGCTACTGCTTGATCCTGAGGCATCCGAGTCCCTCAGGTACTATAACTTGGACATTAAAGATCCCCTGGTACCTAAGGTGCAGCCCGGCATGGTGGTGCCAAGAAGGTTGGGATCTGCAGTTCAGAAATCCCTCCACCTCTCTTTCCAGAGGAGCATGTCTTACTGGACTTGACTTCCTAGGACATTCAGGGCAGCTGCCATCACTCTCGGGGCAACGCATCCTTTTTTATGCAGAATCCTAGTGGTGAGGGGACCCACCAGGGACGTGAAACCTGGGCTGGAGTCCCTCCTGGGAAGAGCAGGGGGAGAGGGGCTGCATGCAGGATAAGCGTTTCACCCTTGCTTCTGCTCCCTGGTCCACTCGAACAGGGAAGGCTGGCATGCCTGAATGGGGCAGGGTGGGAATTGGACATAGGGCTGGGGAGAGCCAGGAGCTCATGCTCCAAGTATAGAGCTATTGGAGAAGAGGGAGCAGCACTGCCCTACACACTTCCTTCTCAAAAGTTTGGGTTTTTTTGAGAGAAAGGAGTGAGTCCTATCTGAAAGAGAAGGCTACAGATGCTTGCAGAAGAGCTGCAGAAGAGCTGCCTGCAGAAGAGCATGAGCTCAGAGCCTTGAGCCCCAAGTTCAAGCAACAATGAGCAAAGCATCTCAGCCCTACCAGGGGAGGGGAGAATATTTAAGACACAAGTGTTTGCTATTGATCAAGGACAAGAATAGTATGCTAGCCTTGGGGTTACTACAGAGATGCCCAGCCCTTGCTACGCACTGCACAGGGAGCCTGCACACCTAGCAGGGCTGCAGATTGTGCCGTGGGGACTGCAGACCTGCCAGTTAGAAGTCGCGATGTTGAACGTGCCCATACAGGTCTTCTTTGTGAAAAGTAGTGCGACACACAGTCAAACAGCTGTAGCTGCTACCCGAGCCAGGTTGCACTGCTTGCTTTCTTCAAAAGCCACCGTGGCCTTGAACACTTCATTCCAAAAGATTTTTAGAGAACTCACAAAGTTTCAGCCTCTACCTCAGTGAAAGGAAGTAAAAAAAAAGGCAAGTTATTTTAGCAGATGAGAGGCTTGGATGAGACAAGCGGGCAGCAACAAGCAGAGATGGGGGAGAAAGGAAAGGGATGCGGTTGTTCTTGGTATGCCTTCCTCTATCATTTTGCTCCCCCCCACCTTCTTTCTTTGAGTGGTGGGGAGCTCAAGGCATTTTAATTTTGAAGAGGAAGTTAAGGCATCACTTAGCTTTTAAAGATAAATTATTCAAGTGCTTTGGTTCTTGAAGACAATATATTAAAATGTCATTACTACTAAGGCTGAAGCAAATAGCAGAAGCACAGATCAGACAAACCCTTAGATGCTTGGTGCATCAGTAGGAATGCAGTTCTTAAAAGAGTCTAGATCTCTTCTTCAGAAAAGTCTTTAGTGACCCAATACCTTTTTTTCCCTGCACCTTGAAGTAAAACTCAAAGCAGCGTGGAAAGAAAATGATTTTAGATTGCCTACTACCTTGCTGTAGGACAGCTAGCTTGTTTTCTGAATACCTTTGCCAGGCATCAAAGTTCCCACAGACCGTCTACATTTTAAGAAGGATGAATTAGCTGAATGCTTGAGGTCTCTTCCTACTCCGTTCCTCTAGGATTGTCAGCTAGGTGCGTAATAAAACTCATTATCCCAGCTAGCCCCTTGCCACAGTTAGCCACTCTGAGTGACAGTAAGTCTTCTAAAAGCCATTTAAATTAGTTTACTCTGCTAAAAAAAACCCCAAGACTGTCTGTATAGGAACAATAAGTGACTAAGGAAATTAAAACATGATCTATGTTAGAGATAAAAGCATCTAGTTATTGAAGCAAGCCTACAATTAAGCAATACCCCATGTTTATCTGTCTCAAACTATGAATCAGTTTAAGGGTAATAAAAATATTAAGATATGAATGCTGAGGTTGTAAGAGACAAGGGAGAGTAAAGCACAACAGAGCCAAAAATGATTTAAAAAAATACAAGATGAATAATTCAAGAGGAAGTGACATGTTCCAGAAGGCTCGAAAGCACCTTCAGCTACAGCTAGTCCAAGCTGAACTGCAATCTCATGTCAGTCTGAATAATTTTCTGGGCAACATGAACATTTGTGATAACTCAAACACCTTTACTGAATTATTTGTAATTGGGGCAACAGGAAGGGAAAGCATTAGTAATCTCTGCCATACAAGGGTGAAAGAAAGGGATAATTGGGTTTATGGGGGTGTGGATGTGTATTCATCACTCTAGGCAAATGTACCTAACTAGCAAGCCTAGTTCCTTTATGGGTTACGGTCATACAATTTGCCCCATCTCAACTCCTTTTCTAGGAACTACTGTAGTTCTATACCAAGTTACCCAAGTCCCTTCCAGTAAAAGTCCTTTTTATGCCTGTGCACAGCTGTAGTTTCCCTAGAGCAGAGATTTGTTCCAGCTGAAGCCTCAGTTCAGTCAGGTTGTTGCAAATCATTTTTTCTGAAATGTGCATTACAGCATAACCACAGCATTCCCCAGCAAACAAAACAGAGCTCTAGGCCATCATATATAGTACCAGGGATTATCAGAAAGGAAAGTTACTTACAAGCAAATTCTTTAGTTCTGTAGCATACGGGCAGTTTAGATGTGGCTCCTGAAGAAAGTAATATTTAATAAACACATTAGTATTTGAGCTGAGGCACAAGGCACAGATCATGATCTCTAGGGCATGCACATCTTTAACTTGTATCCCATGACTGTCAGCAACATCAAGACCTCAGCTTGCAGCTAGAAGAAGTTGAAAGTTTGGCTACCCTGGTAAAGGATTACAGATGTATAAGAAAAATACATAAGGTGTGAAAAACATTATCCGTGTAGATACACTACATACCAGTATAGTATTGGGTACTTCAACGAAGACCATGTATGCTGTGGCTTTCCTTCCACAACAGAAGAGCCAAAAAGCTACAAACTAATTCTTGCTTTTCTTCCATCTTCAGGTTGTTGCTGATTGTGCTTAAAGACAGCGAACACCTGGGGGAGAGAAGACAATCTCTGACCTTAGCCCCATGGTCTTTTGGGAAGTAGTAATTAGGGGGCCGATTTTTCTAGGCAACTTATTTTTTTTGCAAGCTATTGCATCTTCAACATTTTTTAAATGGCTAATTGTTGTAAACAAAGGGTACAACAATGATGTACCAGATCTAATTTTTTTGGTTGAGGGAGCTCATTTAATAGGATTGCAAAAGGGAAAGGAAGCCTTCTGAGGCAGGAAAGGGAAGAGAGATGTGATGACGAATTTCCTGGCTAGATTTTTTCCATGGAGTTAGGAATCTGGTGAAGTCAATGCAAAAGATGTTCTGTTAAATATTTATTTTTGGATTCAGGCCTCAACACAGGAGAATCAACGGAGCTCTCATTAGATCCTGACTGTGGGCATATGTTAATGTAGTTGGAATCAGCACCAGAAGCAGTCCAGGGTAAATGAAACTGAAAGACAGAAAATAGTATCTCATTGCTAGCTGGCTGATTAGAAAATTCTTGATTGAGGGAAGAGATCCACCTGTCCATTAGGATATCTGGTAACTTACCACCAATGTTAATTTTGGGATAGGTGTTCAATCTCCTTCTAAATAGAAGGCACCTCTTGTCTTTAAATGATGTAATTGAAACTGGGAAAGTATCAAACTTAGCTCTTCTAACAATCCGGAGGCTGTCAGAGCTAATATGAAGCAAGATGTTAGAAAACAAGATGTTAAAAGCAGACCTTCAGTGTCAAGGCAGGAGGGGTAAAAAACTTCTCTGTTCCAGTGATCCATAGCAAAACACACGGTTCGATTTCTCAGCCCATGCGTGTCACTGCGTAACAATGGGAAGCAGAGAACTGGCCAGCATTAGCCCACTCCATCTGAAGGGTGAGCAGGGTTATTATCGCCTCTGGACTCCTTTCCTTTCTTGTTGCAGAGCGAAGATGACTTGCAAAGATGTTTTGGTCTTTCCAGTCCAGTTTGGGGAAAATCTTGAACTCTATTTTGAAGGTAATATTTGTCTTTTATTATACATGTGGGCCTGTGTTGTAATTTCTGTGCAACAAACCAAAACTGGCCAAGCAATTGATTCCATTGCTTGAGTTGACCTCCCTGCTACTGTAGCCTGCTGCTCTACTTCCCTATACCCTTCAGAGCAATCCCCACTTCCTGCAATAACAAACTGTGCTTTCGGGGAGGCCTGGGCTCTGGTTTCCTCAGTGCTCGTAGAAATGTCACCAAGCAGCTAGTGGAGCCCAGTTTTTGGAGCTTCAGCTGCACCAACCAAGACTAATTTTATTTGTTAGAAGACTGAATAGTTTAAGACACTGTTTATTTTAATCCTCCAGTTACACATCAGTCTTCTAAATCTCAAGCTAGACTACTACTACAGGCACAGTTCCTTGCTTGATGGGACTTCAGTAGCTTTTACAGTATCTCCACAAACAGGAGGACTGTTGGGGCATGGGGAGGGGTCTAGTAGAGGGAACCTGTTCATCTTGCTGACTGAAAGTGGCTAGAAAATGATCCATTTAGAAGCAGCTTGTAACAGCCTTTTCTTTCTTTTCATTGCTTGCTTGGAACCAAGATGATGAAGGTAAAGCTGATTATTTGCTTGTCACTTATTACTTTATTTAGTTATATGATTAACTAGTACAGAACTAACCTTCATCCCCAAACCCACCAACTAATTCCACCCAATTTAGCATGAAGTATTAGGTAGTGACTTCACACCCAAATTAATGGCAGGTGTAAGAACAAGTCCAATCTTTCAGAGCTCGCTGTTAAGTGACTCCAAGTGAAATATAGGCCCTCTGGGCCAGGTGAGCTGCTCTAGCAGCAAAGCTTGGTTCATCCAACGCATGACAGAGCAGATAGGATTGCTCAGTGCAACTACACGGGGAGGGCAGGCCCACCGCAAGGGAGAAGAGCTCAAGGACAATGTGGACACAAGAACAAATGGATGTAAATCCATTTAAAGTGGAAGTCAGAAGGGGGTTTCTGTCCATCAGAGAAACCAGGGTCTAGAACAACCTGCAATGGGAGGGGAGGTGATTTTAGGAAAAAAAACCCAGCAGCAACAAAATAACTGCTCCAATGCAGCTGAATGGGTTAAAGAAAGCAGTTCAAGGAGAGGGCTCAGTGATTCAGGGGTGGCCTCCTGTTCCAAGGCCTGGGTGCCTATGACTGGAGAAAGGTATGCCAGAATAGCCGGTTCGGGAAAGGGAATAAACTTCTCCAATTTCTCCCCTTCAAGTTGACATTGCAGTGGATGAGGGGGGAATAAGGCAATGTATAGAAGAACGGCTTCCCTTCTCACTATGCAAATGCTGGCTCTCCAGACTCCTGACTTTTGGGAACAACTCCCCACTTCTGCTCAGGATACCAAGAGATATAGCACAGTCTCTGTTTTGCTTGAATATTATTCCAGCACCTTACCTTTCTATTTATACTTCTAGCTCTTCTGTATACAGGAGATGTGCTGATTTGCTCATTTAGAGCTAAAACTAAACCAATGCAATGGGACTTTGTTTAATGTTTCCACAGAAGCTCTAGAGTGCGACTCCCTGAGGAAAGAAAACTGCATCTGTCAGCAAGTCTTTCGAAACATCAACAGTCAAGTACTCGTGGTGCGGTCAGATTCAAATGTAGGGGTATTCGAATCTGCGGCAGATCAAGAGGTGAAATGTGGTATGTGAAAATTATCTCGCCTCTCTCTCTAATCACTGGCTCACCTTTTCAGTCCACTCAACCTTTTGCCTTGTGGTATCACTGAATTCTGAATCTTAAGGGCAACGTATGCAGCTTGTAGGGCTAAAAACATAACCCCCACTGCTAGAAGCCATAGCTTGTTCTGACCACCTCGGGGAAAAAAATGCAGTTAGCTAAAGGCCTTTCATCATCTCCTAAAAGATGCTGCACATTTCATGTCAGCCAGGAGAGCACAGACTTGCTTCCCAGAGGGAAGTAAAGATCAGAAATGGTACCTGAGGGCAAACAGAAGAGCAAGAGAATTCCTCATCAAAAAGTTACTGAGAGCCACATGCATGCAAAAGGAATGAGGTTCTACAGCCTGGAATAAAGCTGGGGGCTAGCATGGTGCTGCAAAGCCACACTGATGGACCCCTACCCTCTGTTCTTGTGCTGGGTGCGATTGCAAGGCCCCTTTTTGTTTTTGTGAGGCACTAAAAGCTGTTCATTGCTTTACACTATAGCAGTAACATTCTTTGCTCATTCCCAGCCAGGTTTACAGAGCTCATTACTAGCAGCAAACGTAACCTCTACCTTCTGGACATGCACTAGAGGGCTCACACAACAAACTAAAGCAACCCAGCAACATCACACACATGGGCAATGCCTAGTCCTTTACCATTTGCTCCATCCAGCAGAGAAGTCCAAATGAATTGTATCAGCCATCCTAGGACAGGATACAAAACAAATACAGGCCCCACTTCTTTCCAACAAGTAGAAAAAGTGTCTGTTTGTGGTGCAATAAAGCACAGGTGGAATTAAATTGTGGAACTTGTTCCTTCCTGGGGGAATTTCTAATGTGAGCACTTTCTGTTTAGGGAGTGGAATGCTATTCACCATTCACTATTATTCAGAAACGGGTATACCTGAAACCGGGCCGGCTGTAGCATTCAGTGTCCAAGCAGGTAGCAAGACTTACTGTATGTACTGCACGAATGAAAGCGGGAAAAGAATGGTTCGATTTCGGGTAAGTAGCTCCGTTGGTTCCCAGCACTCACCTTAGCTGGTGAAATAAATAAAACTAGGACATCAAACATGCTGCAACACAGAATTGTTCCTGAACCAGTCAAGAGCTGGGTAATGAGTCTGACCTGGGAGTTGATCTGTGTGCTTGCTCTGTTTCAGGAAGGAGAGCCTCCCAAGAACGTTGAAGACAAAATAATAGACATTGTTTTTATTCAAAAGCTGTTTACACCAGGAGACAGCATGTCATTCAAGTTTGAATCTTTGCTGATGCCAGGATATTTCTTGGCCTTTGCAGAAGAGGACAGCTTAATGAAACTGATTTTAAAGAGCTGTGAGAGTGGAGATGAAGTAGACGAGACCATGAAGATACATTTCTACGCTTAAACTAAACAGAAAACTACTCTAAAAGAAACTGCATAAGCTGTTTCTTGGCTGCCTTTTAAAACATCTTACATGGCAGTTAATTACCAACTTTTTTGTAATTTTAATAAAGCAATTTTCTTAAAATCATTCAATTCTCCATTTGTTCAAATTGGTTCTTTTTTTAATTTGTTTGTGAAACAGCCATTCATCCCTCCTGGTACCGCAGATTTTACTGGCTCCCACGAGGCAGCCTTACGGTCTTCTTATTCATCTGAGAGTGCAACGTGCATCCGTTTCCTCCTATGAACAACTGGTGTTGGAGGCTGGAGGCAGGTCTGGACTTGCCCAGACAGCAGCCTGCCAAGAAACACGCTCAGTTCTAGCTCATGAACAAAATTCTCAAGAAAGCAGTGGAACCCATTCATTTTGCTTTCAAAATCTGCCCAGCACCAAGGAAAGATGGATTTTCCACACACCAGGCTAGGGTGGGCAGGAGCTCTGCAGTTTGCAAACTGAGGCATGTGACTGGGGGGAGGGGGTCAGGGGGTGCTATTTAAGGGGAATGGGAGGGTAACTGTATGAAGGATGAAACCAGGAAGGACTCTGTCTGCATCACCTTAGACTCTGATGTGCTCAAGCCTTCTGCGTAGTATTCTGCTAAGATCTCAACCTCTGGCAACTTTTAAAAGCAGTTTCTGAGACTAAGCAACTGCTTTGCTGAGCTTGTGCATCCCTGCCTACCTGTCACACTGGACCCACAAGCATTAAACCAAAAGGCAGTGCTCCAGAGCCAAAGCTACTTATATGGTGGTATCTCATGGCTTAAGGAAGGGCACAGACAGGAGATTTAAGCCTAGAAACATGGCCTAAAAATCCAGAACTATGACACGGAGCATCTACACCTTCATTAATGCACCGTAATTATGGTGCATTAAGTTTAAAACCTGTAATGACAGGAACTAAACTTAATGCACCATAATTGGTGCTACTGTGCATTAGCAAAAATGTTTTTTTTGTGACATTAAGATGTGTAGTAAACTAAATCTACTGCATATTAGAGCATTAGCATGGGTTTTGTCTGTCGCACTAATGCACAGTAGAATTAGTCTACTGCACTCAGAGAGTCTCACGTAGACGCGTCCAGAGATTCAGTATAGGCCCAGCTGGCTTAAATACAGTAAATACTAAGAAGCCCAGCATTGCAAGTTTGATAATTGTTCTAAAAGGGGGGGATCAAACCGGGTTGTAACATCTATGCTACTGAGGTAAGGCAACAAACACTTCATAAAGTGCAAGTGGTTCACATTGACAGGGTGAGGGAGAATCATAGAAAATGAGCGTTGAAGGGACCTCAGGTCACATCTAGCTCAACTCCCTGCTCAAAGCAGGACCAGCCCCAACTACAGCATCCCAGCCAAGGCTTTGTCTAACTGGGGCTTAAAAACCTCCCAGGATGGAGACCCCACCACCTCTCTGGGCCACCTGCTTCAGTTTTACTACTCTTTGTGAAAAAGTTTTTCCCTCCTAACATCACTCCCATAAGTCTTTGAAGTCCTGCAGATTCATATTGTTTCTACTAGCCAATAATAAAGATTGCAAAAGGGGTTGCAGATGACTCATGTACAGATCTAGTGCTTCTTACTGTACAAGAAGCGATAAGAGGAACAGACAGCCGAGGCCAGACTTTTCTAGGTAGGAACAGTCAACTCTGACGTAAAAGGAGTGATTAAAAGTGTGGCAGGTCTTTGTGTCCTTTCTCAGATATTCTGATAACATCTGCTCCTTTTAGAACACAAATATAAATTTTAAGTCAAGAAACTGAGTGGATTAACAATGTATATTGATATACATTGCTGTGTTTGCTGGTTCACCCAACAGCAAAGCACAACTTTTCTTCTTCAAGCACTCCACTCATAGTGCTGCCTGCCCTGCATTAATAGGGACTTGGAAACCTTTACACAATAACTATAGATAACTGGGCAAGTTGGTGCAGATCACTTCCCCTCTTAGACTTCTAAAAAAACCAGAAGTGACTGTAATCTGCCAGACTCACGCATTTTAGAAACAGGAGGTTACTATAGCTCAACTTTCTGAATTATTTATTTTTAAAAATAGAACAAATGACAGAGGATGGTGTTGGCTACAGACCAGCCATCTCAAAGGTCTTTTACACTTAAAAAAAAAAAAAAATGTGCATTATTAGAACGCCATTGTAGTGCAAAGCAGGGTCCTGGCCAAGGAAGGGTACGTACCAGTAACTGCCTGATACTGCCAAGTGAATTAAGAGTCAAGCAAAACCCTTTTCTTTCCAAGAGAGTGCACGTTGTCCACTTATGGTTTTGGGGGGAGAAAAAGGGAAAAAAAGAAAATTGTTCATGTCAAATGCTTTGTATTCAAGGGGCTTTTTAAAATCATGTCAACTTTAGCCTTCCCATAACTGGCTTTGCCACCTGGCTGATTCAGATGCTCCATAAACACTTTATGGAAAGGTTTTGGGCAACCAGAGAAATCCTGCCTTGTAAGCTCCAGCTGCATCAGTTGTTGAACCAGAGCTTAGTTTCAGAGGCTCAAAAATGCACAGATGTACCAGGAACACTGCGTAAGCTACTGTGCAATCAGAAAAAAAAATAAATGCCTTAAACTTTGATCATTTGAGTTATAAGATGACATAACCGCTTTGTGGAGAATTGCTGGCTCTGTACAGTAGAACAGATAAGGGAAAGTGTTTGTTTTTTGTAACTCCTCTGCAACTGCTTCACTCACCGCGGCCTTGAAGATAGCGAAAAGTACGTACAACTCCGATTTCCAGGTGCAAGAAGGAGGTTTGTGAACTAACCTCACCTCCCCCATAAGTTTCCATCCTGATTTTAGAACCTGGACCTCTTCAGCCTCCGCAAGAGAAGGTTGAGAGGCGACCTTGTGGCTGCCTATAAGTTCATCACTGAGGCACAGAAGGGAACTGGTGAGGTTTTTTTCACCAAGGCGCCCCTGGGGGTTACAAGAAATAATGGCCACCAGCTAGCAGAGAGCAGATTTAGACTGGACATTAGGAAGAACTTCACAGTCAGAGTGGCCAAGGTCTGGAACGGGCTCCCAAGGGAGGTGGTGCTCTCCCCTACCCTGGGGGTCTTCAAGAGGAGGTTGGATATGCATCTAGCTGGGGTCATCTAGACCCAGCACTCTTCCCTGCCTATGCAGGGGGTCGGACTCGATGATCTATTGAGGTCCCTTCCGACCCTAATATCTATGATTACAGCAAAAAAGTAATGAAATAATGTTATAGCCGCTTTTCATGCTAATTTCACTATGATTACGTGAGTTGTGACTGTTAAAAAGTATGTAAGTATATAATTTTGCTCTTGGGGGGGGGGACCCTTTCCAAGTGCTTGGGAAATCCATGTCACTTTGGAATCCCCCCTACAGCTGTAGTTTCTTTTGAATAAAAGCTTCTGCTGACCTGACCCAAAAGCATGCTGCGTGCATTTCCATGACACTACACTTGTAACTGAAGTTCTTCTAATGGAATTAATTCCCACTTACCCATGGAGACGATTTAGTGGAGGGTGGGGACGGGGGAGACAAAATGGGTTTATTGAATAAACAAACTTAAATAAACGCATTGCATGGTAGTGCTGACCAGAACATCCTCCTGGCATCAGACAGCAACCATGTAGCCTCTTACCTTACAGGGATCCTGGTTTTCTCTGTTTTAAAAAAAAGTCACAAGGTCTTTGATTAAAACACCCCAAATCCATGTTTTTCTGCAATTCAAATGAAACGCCACTATATATATGTATAGGTATCAGTTGAATGCAATGTTTTATTGATATATTTATGATTTTAAAGTGCTTTGGAAGCCTACCAGTGCCTCATCACTATAATAAGATAAATTCTAAATACCAGCACATTTTGCTGTTTGATTTTGGGTTGGTTTTTTTTTTTTACCATGGAAAATTAGACTTCCTCCTGCCCCCTTCACTCACCAGGATGCAGGTCCAGCTGCAGCTGTGCCCCCACCAACTATGTCGCACTGAGCAGCTCTGATATGCCAGTGTCCCTAAGTCACAACCCAGTCCCCCAACCTGCCAGTGCCCCTGACTCCACACCCACAGCCCCCCAGCCCTGTTGGTACCTCCCACTCCCCACCCACAGACCCCCCCCCAGCTCTGCCAGACGGGGTCCTTAGCTAACAGGATTACAGGGCCAGGAACCCAGGTCTGCAGCCCCCTGCTCCACTCCCCCCACCCGCAGCAGTGCAGGAAGCAGCAGCTGCTGCAGCTGAAGCAGAACCCAGCTCCCCCCCTCCTTCACGGGTGGCACAGCTGGAGCACAGCAGCTGCAGACTCCCCACCCACTGGGGGCTTCATCGTCTTAGAATGAGAAAAATCTATGTTTTACTGTGTTTTTCTGTGGTGAGCAGAAAACCCAGATCCCTGCTTATGAAGTTAGAATAATATCAAGCACGGCAACCAAGCTAATTCCCAAAGAGGGAAGAAGGAATTTTGGGATGAGATTAAGCATCTGTTGGCCAATTAATTTAAACATAAAAAGATGAAACAGCACAGACCTCACAGGAATCTCCATGAACATACTTAGGAAAGAACGGGCCAGGGAGCTGGGTGTGGATTAGGTTCTCTCACTTACAAGAAATCATGGCAAACATATGGGTTGAGTTTCATAATAATGGGAAACAGTTTATGGCTCCTAAGACTTAATCTACATCAAAACACTCTATCCTCCTATAACTAGATGACATTCAACACTGCATTTCCGCAGCGCACTCCCAAACATCCAGTAAGAGTGAAAACCGGAGTCTATGTTTTGGTTTTAAAACAGTTACACCAACAGCAGGAGCAGCGAGAATACTTTAAAATGATTGGGGAGAGAAAACAAATGCATCACGGACAGACACACTGTCTTCTGTAAATTCTTTATTGAATGGATTAACAACAACAAAGTGTCCCTTTTTCACACCAACTCTCAGGGCCCCCTCAGTTACATGAGGCAGGTTGCACACACACTTGATGTAATCTCAGGAACAATGATTCAACTTTCCACAGGCACATTTTCTTTGCAAAAATCAGGCTGCAACCAACTTAGCCAAGATGCTATTCTAATGGGAAATAGGTTTCAGCCATATGGGATTATTGCTGATGTAACCCTAGTAATTCACCCCAATTTACACCTGAAGCTTCGTCAGCATCCAGATCACTTCAGTCTATTCTTCTCTCCTAGCAAAGTGCCACTGAGCTCTTCTTGGGGGGTTAACTAACTGCCTGTTCCCACCTCCTCCACTTTAAAAAAAAAAAAAAAAATCTCCCTCATTGAATGCTTTAATAATTAGATGATGAAGCAAAGGCAGCAGTGAACAATCATTTTGTGCTGGAAGTTCAGTGGTAGGTCAGAGGCTCCACAGCATAGCCACCGCTTTGCAGATACCCACGTTCGTGTAGTTGAAGTAGCAGAGGCCTGTGAAGGTCATAGCCGACAGTACATGCAGAAATCCTTTGGCTACTATAACCGATGCTTCCCCATGGACATAATCAGTTATAACCTGGTAAAGACCCCTGAGAAAGAGAGAAACATGCTGAAAACAGAGCATAGCAATCCCTGGGAACATCTGCCCAGCTTGCCTGAGCACTGTCTCTGGAGGAGCCAACGGCCTCCAGCAATTCTCCATCAGCATTTTACAAGCAGGAATTGAGCCCCAGCACCCTCAGCCTTCTCCTGCATCACACAAGTTCTTCCAGGGAAACTGTGTCCGCACCCCACAGCCAACACAACCCTGCCCACAAAGACTGCAGGGAGATGCAGCTCCTGTTGTTCAAGAGACCTGGAGTGACTTTGGCAGCAGGCCCAGAAACAGACCACCCTCAGACTCTCACATTCCTCCAGCAGCCAGGGCTTTCTCAGGGAGCACTTTGCCTTTGTGAGCACAGTGTTGCATGGGTGTAAACCAGACCTGGTGGTTGTGCTTTGCCACCAGACTAGTGTAGGCAAGGGTCTGGTGCTTGCTACCTTTCACTGAGGTAAGATCCATGCTCTACTTTATGGGCAGCTGGGGACAGAGGACAGTTCTAAAGGTAACCTGAGCAGCAGTATCTAGGATACAAGCTGCTTAACACAGCTCCTTTACAGAATACAATATCCCTCACAAGTGGCAGTGATAGTTTGAGACCCGATGGTTGCACTGCAGAAGAAATCAGAGGAAACCCTATGCTTCCTGCATACAAGTGGCATCTCCCAGAAACATGTAGGAAGTCCTGCGATTTTGTCCTCTCTCCTGATCTCTGGCAAGGCCAACCAAGCCTCCAGCATTCTTTAAGATGCCTCTCAAATGGCGATCCTGAAACTTCAGCAGGGATCTTGGCTGTCAACCTCTGCTCAGTTGTCTCCTGCAGGGTTTCTGTGCTACCGAAGCACTGGTCACAACCCGACAGTCACACCGCTTCACTGTCAATTGTCACGACTATGTGAAGTCAGCTGGCTTTGTTATGGATTCTGATATGGGTACATCAGCTGGACTAAAGTTAAGGGCTGCCCATTCTGCTTGCTATAACTGCCAGCAGTTGACACCAAAAAAGCCACCAAACAATCCACTGTCACAAAAAGTGCAGTTTTCCAAAATAATATTTATGACTACACTTGAAACTTTCCTCGTCGTCTCCTGCCACATCATGTTTCCATACAGGAAGCAGAAAAAGGTTTGGCGTTCTTCTTCCGGATAAGGCTTTCTAACATGGGTGCACCAACACACAGAAGCCTGGTGGTACCTGGGACACACCTGAGATTGAAGAACATTGAGCCAAGAGGTCAGCAGGCCCTAGAATCCTCCTGCAAGGGTCAGGTTGGCAACTGATCCTTTATTTCGTATTTCAATTATCCCTTGCCTTTGTGGCAGGATTACATCAACATGAACTTGAATGCCAAAGACACAGCAAGTCTGGACTGGCAGGCACTGCCTTGGAAAAGGCATGAGCTGATTTAGGATCAAGAGTGTTGTGCCTTTACTGGATCCCGTGACTTCCCTCACTGTGGCCAGAAGCCCAGGCATCTCGTCTGATCCAGGTTAACAAGCCATCGTAGAGACCTCGCAGCATGCATTGCACTAAAGCAGCTGTCACAAGGGGAAAAAAGAGGAAACTTGCTGGGTCTGCTTTTCCAAGACATGAGTTTTGTTACCTTAAGATCATCAAAAATAAGGGAAATTGAAGAGGTCCTTAGAGTGTGGCTATCACAGAGACACAGGGGAGGAGGTGGGGAAGTCAAGAAGCCAAAAAGAAGTAGACAAATGGGATATTCAAGATACTAGAGCTCAAACAGCTAGAGCTACACAGGTAGCGGATCAAAGCCATGGATCTGAACAGCACCCACAGATGTCCTGCATACTGCCCCAGAGCCCAAAGTGGTCAGCATGTGACTCAGCCATTTGACTCTGCCTCACGTGGCAGGGTCAGCCAGCAGGGTTTGTTCACCTGGGGAAAATTACTGGCCAGCAAAGGGAGGCATGAATTTAAAGGGCACTGGCCTCTCATACCAATGCTCTGTGTCCGTTCAAATGCTTTTGTGCTGTACAGCTTACCCCCCACCAAAGCAGAGTCACCTGCTTCAGTCTTACTGGGTGCTGAAAGTGGCCACACATGGAGTTAATGTGCAGCAGCTAGTGGCCTTACGTCTACATCCTAGCTTACTGCACTGCAGTTTCCCTGTACAAGCAAACCTTGACCTGCCAAACTGGGTGCAAGACCCTAGTGTCTTAAGGTTTCTCATGCAAACTGAACTGGGTGTTTACACTAACTTGCAGATTGAGTTAGCACTGCCCTTCCTGGGGTGGTTCATAACCATGTGGGGAGAGCAGAAATTCAGCTGGGTCTAAATTCAGCTGGGTTTTCAGCAGAGCCCCAGCTGAGAGTCAAGGGAGAACACAGAGAGAAGAACAAAGCCCTGGCACTGCACTGGCCATCAGCACAGCCTCTCCCATTTGTCACTGACTTAAAGATCTCTTCCTTTGAAGGTGTTCTACCAGGGTGGGGGATGTACTCATACTCCCAGCCAAAAGCAGAAACTGTAATAAAACTCCTGGGCTCTAGCCAAGGGTGATAGAGTCCACCTCTACAAGAAAGAAGGAGAACACACCTGATGCATATGAGGCAACAGCACAGAAACCCCAGTGCTGCAAAGCTGGTATTTTTATTTTAGTAACAAAAGGTTTGGCTGCCCTGCAGGAAGCTAAGGCCATAGCTCTGTGGTAGCAAAGAGTAAAAGGTGTGCTCTTCACTTGGATTAAAAACAGCAATGGGAGAAGGACAACTTGGGTTTAAACTTAGATTGGCAGCTCAAGTTAAAGAGGAGCTGGTGGTGGATTCTGAGTATTGCTCTCTCCACCCAGGTTTGCCAATAAGAGTTCAAAATGTACCTTTTGCCACTGCATGTTCAGGTGAAGATTTAAGCCCCTGTGCCCCTGCTTTAGAAGGGAGTTTCTTATTACCACAGGAATTTCCCAGTGATGAGACACTAAGGGTAAGTAATGTACTTGCTTTTCCAGAAGACAAGCTTTGGAAGGGACAAACCAAACATACAGCTCTATTGCATGAGGTTTGGGGAAAGTCCCTACCCAATTGTTAAGAGGGGCATTTTGCTCCGGATGTCTCAGTATTGAAACACTGTCCTGCTTTCTGCAAGGTCAGTGTAAGATTGAAGGACTAATCGAAATGCGGCTGAGAACAGCACGCATGCACTTTCCCTCCAGGAAGCTCTGAGGCAGGATCCTGGTACCAAACCACATTAGATCACATGGAACTTTCCACAAGTCTGTTGAGTCATGTTGCAGAAACGCAAGACACAGATACCTCCTCAGGCACATGCAGAGTTGTAGTGGTTAGAATTTCCCGTGGCCCCATCAATTGGTGAAATCCTTCCCGGAGCGATTGCGTTTTAGAGGAAAAAACAAGCGGAACCCACATTTAAGCTCTCTAGGGAAAGCCCTCACCACCGTCAATGAGCACAGGGTTTTCCGGCACAACTTTGAAAAGACAGAACTTCTCTCACGTGCCTGATATATAGAGCCCCCTTCATCCCAGAGCATTGGTGATGTGCTTTTCAGCCTGATGCACAAAGTAGATCCAATCGGTTGCAACTGGTACCTGGGGCACTGCATGGTTCCACCGCTCTCAAGGTATCTGACCTACTGTATGAATGCCTGCACAGCCAGGTAGGCCAACTGCCATCCTGGGCATGTGTCCAACAAGACAGAAATGCAGCCAGTGAAGGGGAGACATTGCTAGATGAACCTATTCAGTTAATGCAGTTAACAAACAGCTACCTCACATGGGCCAAAATATATGGAGGAAAAAATCAGGTGCTTGCTAACGCATCACCTGTAGTCACTAAGCCCTTCACCATGCAGGTGCCAAATACCAAAGAGCCTGGGCTACATCAGAAAAGCATGGAAGGTTGTACTCTGCTTTAGTTTCCATGCTGCTCTTCACAACACAATCAGGGACATATCCAAAGGTAACCACGGAGTTCATTCCCCCTGGCTAAAGTACCAACATAGCTTCTTTGAGTAAGAGCACCCGAGGGCCCAATTACTCCGTAAACAGGGAGCTCCTGCTAATCTGGGCATCCTGCCAACCAGACAGACAAGCTATCCTACAGCTGCAGAGAGAAATGCTGTGTACCACGGTGACGACAGTTGCAAAACTCCACCTTTTGAGGGATTTCATCATCCATGTTGATGTCATCACGGACACAAATGTCTTGCTTCAGGCAATCTCTGCACGCGTGCCTGCACAGATATCAAGCCCTGCCCTGGTTCAATCCCAGCACCACCAAGAGCTGCCTAACACATCCAGACAGGCCTACCAGTTTTCGCCAGGTTAAAAATTCAGCATCACTTTAACACCTGCACTGTGTATAGCAGGAAGTGAAAAACCCTGCACCCAACCGAAACTGCAGGAGGAATTCAGTCAAGTGAAAGGCAATAAAACAGGATGGACTCTGGCCAAGACTCCAAGATAAATATCCTGACTCAGAGAAGCACAGAGATGCCTCACATGCACAGATACCCGCGTCTTTGATTTTTCACCTGACCCAAAGGAGAAGACCTTGGATAACAGAGAGCCCCAAGGCTAAGCTGAGGCCTTCACTCTGCACCAAGACAGAGGGAAGAGCACCCCTATCGCACCCCAGGTTTCTTTGGAGGGATCTCACTTCAGATCAGATTCTGTCCTGGTGCTGCTTTCATAGATGTGCTCAGAACTTAAGGTCCTACATAAACCATAAGACAATGAATGCTAGCCAGGGGCAGTGAACAGTCACAGAGCCTCCTTAGGGTTTCTGTTGCTTGTAAAATGTGGAATATGGAGAGAGAGCAAAGTGTAGGAAATTGAGGAGACAAGAGGCAGCCCCATAACGAGAACACCTATCCTGCCCTGTACCTGAACAGGCAGTGCCAGAGGAAGGTCCGAGCTGCTGCAAGTCTGGTGGAGGCTACAAGAGGCCAGCCCCTAGGACTCGGGGAATGAGTTTTTGCATTTTACCAGGCATTCTACCCGAGTCAGAAAACTGACATTAAGTGTACTGCTTGACTCCATCTCTAACCACAGCTCTGAGCTCAGAGAATACCTCTGGTTATTGGAACAGCCACAAAAACTTCCATCTCCAGTTCTGCCAGTCCTCTGTGCTTACCAGTGACCATGAAGAGTGAGGATCAAAGCCAGTGAATAGTCCACGACAGGTCCTGGGTACACATAGGCCGCAGGAAAGAGACCCAGCAAGATGACACTGACAACTCGCTCACTTATCCAGTGCAGAGATGCAGCCTTGGAGGGGGCTGGAGTGAAGAAAAAAAAAAAAAGCATTTTCAGAGGGCAATTTCTGCTTGCAGGGTTCCAAGCCAAGCAACGGCTCCTCTGTCTGAGCAGTTTCACATGTGCTGCTTAGCTGGCAATGCTAGGATGTCTTCATCTCACTCCTCCAGAAGGGGTTGTCTCCCGTATTGTCTAAAATGACACACTGGCAAAAGCCCTCTTTCCCCCTGCCCGTCAGCTTTGTACAAAGGAAAGTTCCATCTGTTAGAACAGACTGAAAATGCAACAGCTGAAGTCAAAGCAAAAGAGACCTTTTAGTTTTGTGGCCCACTGTCCTATAGTTTCATAGTAGTCAGGGGTCAGAAGGGACCTGAATAGATCATCTAGTCTAACCCCCCTGCCACTGTTTGGAGCACACGCTGGGATCACATGACCCCAGACAGGTGATTATCCAACCTCTTTTTGAATTTACTCAAGGTAGGAGTGAGGACCACTTCCCTAGGAAGTTGGTTTCAGATCCTAGCCACCCTAATAGTGAAAGTGTCTCCTCATGTCTAACCTGAACTTATTCTCCAGCAGCTTCTGGCCATTGTTCCTCGTCACCCCAGGTGCTGCTGGGGGGAATAGGACCCTTCCTATTTGCTGCTGATCTCCCCTAACAAGTTTGTAGGCAGCCACCAAATCCCCCCATAGCCTCCGTTTGCTGAGGCTGAACAGGGTCAGGTCCCTCAGCCTCTCCTCATATGGCCTGCCCTCTTGCCCTCCAACCAAGCGGGTGGCCCTCCTCTAAACCCTCTCCAGGCAGGCCACATCCTTCTTAAAGTGCGGTGCCCAGAACTGGACGCAGTACTCCAATTGTGGCCTGACCAATGTCACTTAGAGGGGGAGGATCACCTCTCTGGACTTGCTGGAGATGCATCTTTTCTTTGGATGCACGACAAGGTGTGGTTGGCTTTGCTGGCTACGGTCTGGCTTTGGTGGCTCATGTTCATCTTGGAGTCAATAATGACTCCAAGATCCCTTTTCACCTCTGTGCTCACAAGCGGGGAGCTCCCCAGCTTGTATGTATGCTGTGGATTCCTTCTCCCCGGGTGCAGCACCCTGCGCTAGTTTACATTGAAGCCTATCCTATTACCATACGCCTACTTCTGTAGTCTGTCTAATTGCAGCCTCTCTCTCCCTTCAAGCGTGCCTACCTCTTCCCACATCTTGGTGTCATCGGCAAACTTGGACGTGTTTTCCACCCCCTTGTCCAAGTTGCTGATGAAGATGTTGAACGGTGTAGGCCCCAGGACCAAGCCCTGGGGGACCCCACTGTTCACATCCTGCGAGTATGACCCATCCACCACCACTCTGGGTGCGCCCCATCAGCCAATTTTTGACCCATCCAACTGTGTAGGCATCAATGCCACAGTCGCTCAGTTTATTAATGAGATGGGGTGAGAGACAGTGTCGAAGGCCTTCTTAAAGCCCAGAAAGACTATGTCCACGGCAACACCATCATCCAGGGATTTAGTTACCTGGTCATAAAAGGCCATCAGATTGGTCTGGCAGGACCTGCCTTTGATGAACCCATGTTCACAGAATCATAGAAGTCGGGTCTGAAGGGACCTTGTAGATCTTCAAGTCCGACCCCCTGCCTGGGCAGGAGGAAAACTGGGCTTAAGTGACCCCAGCCAGGTAGGCATTGAGCCGCTTCTTAAAGCCCCCCAGGGTAGGAGCCAGCACCACTTCCCTTGGAAGTTGGTTCCAGATCCTAGCCGCCCTGACTGTGAAGTACTTCCTACGAATGTCTAAATCTAAACCTACTCTCCAGCAACTTGTGGTCGTTATTCCTTGTTATCCTGGGGGGCGCTGGGGGAAACAAGGTCTCCCCCAAACCCTTCTGGTCCCCCCTAGTGAGTTTATAGACGGTCACAAGGTCCCCCCTCAGCCTTCTCTTGTGAAGGCTGAACAGGTTCAGGTCCCGTAGCCTCTCATTGTAGGGTCTGCCCTGCTGTCCCCTGTTGATTTCCCCTGGGTGTGATCTCCCCTGCCGGCCCCCCACAGATGTGATCCTTGGTAATTTTTTCAAGGATTTTCCCCAAGACCGATGTGAGGCTTATGGGCCTATAGTTTCCCGGGTCCTCCTTCCTCCCTTTCTTATAGATGGGGACCACATTAGCTAGTTTCCAATCTCCGGGCACCTGGCCCGTGGACCACAATCGCTCGTACAGCCGGGCCAAGGGCACAGCAATGACCCCAGCCAGTTCCATCAATACTCGTGGCTGGAGGGCATCAGGGCCCGCAGATTTAAAAACATTTGGCCCTTCCAGAAGATCCCCAACTACTTCTGCGCAGACCCGAGGCCTGGCAGTGCTATCCTCAAGACTGCCCCTACCTGTGGAGGGAGAGCTGTCCTGGTCCCTGTCCAAGAAAACAGAGGCAAAGAACTTGTTAAAGATCTTGGGTTTCTCGTCTGGCGTAGCCACAAGATTACCATTTGAGTCTAACAGGGGCACTGCATTACCCGGTGCCCGCTCCTTACTCCCAATGTATTTGAAGGACTTTTTGTTATCCTTAATCCTGGTCGCTAGCCTGAGCTCCACCCCCGCCTTGGCTTTCCTAATGGCCCTCCTACACTCACGGGCCAAGGAAGAGTATTCCTCCTTGGTGATAGCCCCTCTCTTCCAGCAGGTGTACGCCTCCCTTTTGGCCCTCAGGCATTCTTGAATGCCTTTGCTGAGCCATGGGGGTTCCATAACAGGCCCTAGTACACCCGCCCAAGGACAATCGTAAAGTGGTTTGTTCTAGTGCTTAAATAGTCACAGACTGCTTGCAACCACAGACTTCACTGGTTCTGCTTTCCTATTCCTGCTCAGAACATCACAAAAGGAGAGGATGAAAAGCCGGGCAATGTCTGGAGAAAATCCAACAAGATGCTTGGGCCGCATTTCCACTTCTGCTCCCAATTCACTGCACAGCCCAGGGCAAGCCACTGACCTGCTCTGTGCCGCAGCTTCTCAGTGAGGGCAAAATTACAGAGCATCGATTGTGAAGTTGCATCTAGAATATAATACACGCATCGGAGCACCTGTCTAAATATTTGACTTCGAACAGTCTAAAACCATAACGTCATACAGAGATTTAATTTGAATTGTACCAAAAATCAAATTAAAACATTTCTCCACTCTGCAGGGTAAGGGAATTCAGAACATTTTTGCTACAGCGCTGGAATGAAAGTATGTGCAATAAGGCAGCTGTTGAGAGCCGAGGCTTTTGTAATGGCCCGAGGCTTGCGATTTAGCCGTTACCACAGGCAACTCCAAGGCAGGCCTACCACACTTTAGTTCTGCTCCTGTGAGCACAGTGTTCACTGAACACTGGTTTTTCAGTGTGCTCTAACAACCAAACATCACTGGGAAATTCATTTTATCCTATGAAAAAGAACACTGAATTTTTCAGCCCTAGCAAACATTAAGCATCATTTTAAAAAGGAGACCTGAAAATTCAGACAACACCAATTTCCACACAGAAGTCAAAGGAAATGCTACCAAACAGCTCATCAGTTTTTCTAGCATTCGCAGATATATTAATAGTCAGTTCTGACTCCAATTCAGATAATGCAACAGGTGGTTCTGAAATCTCAGGTTTAAATGCTGTGTGCACATGTGGAAAATGTTACTCGTTTAAACCACACCATTTAGGACAAGAAACAGAAATGATACCACGGGGGGATGATTGGGACCGACCATAAAGGGGAAGCCCAAATATCAACTAAAAACAAAAGCCGATGTTTATTAATCAAATTTTTGTGCATTGAGATGAACACAATTAGATGCGGCAGAGGAAAATTAAACCCAGCATCACTAGGTCTGAAGCCCCAGGCACCCCCACTTCTAATGACGTACCATCGGTGTCGGGAGGTGTGTGGATTTGACGGGTCAGAGTCAGACGATCAAAGGTGATCGGAGATGCAACAATGGGTCTGGTCAAAAGGATCTTACTCTGAAGAACTGTAAAACAGAACCAGGAGTAAGTAATACACGTTTACACCTCACCCAGAGTTAAAGTTAAAACCCTGGAAGGTTAATTGCAACGATTCGCCCTTCAAAGAGAGTCAAACAAGAGGCCATAAAATCCTGCCTGAGAGAGCCTGGAGCACTCCCCGAAAGGGGGAAGTCAGGTTCCTCCCCAATTCAAGGGAGGTTTCGAGAAGTGACTCGAAGTATTTACAAGGCTGATAATCACGTGGCTCCAGGCTTTTTTGACCCATCGTTTCACACTGGAAACCACAAGCACCCAGAAGTTGAAGCAATGTTGTGGCTGGAGATTTGTTTAAAGACATCGACAAAAGGGAAAGGCCGTAACCACCCACGTCAGCACGACAGAGCCTGCAGGGGCGGGACAGGTGCCGGGGAAATCTCACCCTCCCCGAGAGGTGACAAGGGGTCAAGGGGAAGACGCTGCTCTGCCTATTCAATGCCGAGATCCCACAGGCCGGTGCGGGGTCGAGGCCCCCGAGCAGCTGCGAGGCCCGCTGGGACCTCGAGGCCAGCAGAGGGTGGAGGAAGCGAGACGTGTGTGCGCGAGTCCGGGCAGCAGCGCCATGCACCTAAAGGCACTAACAGCTCTGGCTGCAAAGGAAGTCACCCTTAAAGGGCTCCAGGGAGCGGGCGGGCGCCTTTGGGGGACAACAGGAGCGAAGCAGGGACAGGAAGGGAAGCCGGCGGGGGCGCCTGCACACACACATTGGGAAACACACGACTATACACCCGCGTATACACGCACATGCGGGCATGCACGTGGGAACACGAAGGCACACGTGCACCCCTGCATGCACACACACGCGGGGTG
>NW_005842202.1:637722-647434 GCF_000455745.1 Alligator sinensis | reverse complement strand
AGCGCGTCCTGTGCCGGCGGCGCGGCCATGGCGGAGCCTGGCAGCGGGGAGCGCGCCGTGTCCGAGCTGCGGGAACTGGTGGCGGCCGAGCAGAAGCGCGCGCAGTTCACGGCTCAGGTGACCCCCTCTCTCCCTCCCCCGCGCGGGCAGCTTTGGGCTCCCACCCCCAGCCCAGGTTATTGACCGTATGTAAAGAAAGGCACCGGGATGGAGATGGGAGGCCCCGGAGCCAGGGGAGGCCTGGGCACGCCGCCGCCCGGGGGGGAGGGGGAGTGCTGAGCGGGCTGTGAGCAGCCGTCCCGCCCGCAGGTGCACGACTTCATGGAGGTGTGCTGGGACAAGTGCGTGGACAAGCCCGGCTCGAAGCTGGACCATCGCACGGAGAGCTGCCTGGCCAGCTGCGTGGACCGGTTCATCGACACCACCCTGTCTGTCACCCAGCGATTCTCCCAGCTCCTGCAGAAAGCGGGGCACTGAGCGAGAGGCCTCCCCCCGCCGGCCCAGCGGACTCTCGTCAGCCACCCCCGAGCCCGTCCCGAGCAGTGCCTGCGCGGCACGGAGAGGCTCTGCCCCACGGGCGTGTCCGGGGCTCTCTCGCGTTTGCGTAACGGCGCGGTGGGCGTGCGAGGTGCGGCTTAATAAACCAACAGGAATCCTCCTCCTTGCAAGGTCGATGGCACGAAAGTCTTCTCTCCCCTTTCTTTCAACTTAGCGAGAGGAAGAGTCGCGTTGTCTGTAGGGCGGGGTGTGGGGCGTGGGGGCCGGTCAGGTAACAGCCCTAGCACCAAACTGCATTCGTTAAAGATCAATGAACGACCACGATGGAAATAGCTTCAACACAACTAGTAAAGCAATGAAAATGTTTTCTGCTTGCAGTACAACCCCTGGCCTGGCTGTGTTGGGCTAGGGCAGCGGTTCCCAAACTCTGACAAATTGCACGTCACCGATTTAAAATGATACGACCTTAAGTACCACCAGCAAATTTTTGTTCTACAAAGTTGTTACGGTAAATCTGTGAATGTGTACCCGACAGGTTGTCTGCATACCGTTGGTGGTACGCGTACCACAAATTGGGAGCCGCGGGGCTAGGGTATGAGCGCCAACAAGCGAATCTCATCAAAAATTAATTGCCCCAGTTCATTTTACAGTTTGGTAAAGCTCACTGCAGTATTTCCTCCACCACTGCCATTGTACCTGGCAGGGCTACAAGGGAAGCCCTGGAAATACAAACCCAGCTGTGAAATCAATGCAGTTAGGTCTGCCTGGAGCTTTGGGGTAGCAAAGTTGTACTGCAACTACATAAACAAATGCAAACCCTCCTTAGTGTCCCTGGATTAATCCTCATTATAATCAGTTTGGCTAAATCTTTTTGCAAGGCACAGGAGGCTTGGTACTGTTATTGTTAGAGGATGTTACAGAACAAGGCAGAGCTCTCTCTGCTGTCAGAGTAAAACAGACACTCCTAAACTTGGCCATTAAGGTCTAAAGGCAGGTATAGTTTTATTTAATGGTCTAAATGTTCCTATTTTACATGTCTGTAAAAAAAACCAAAACCAAAGAGCAGTCATTTGAAAAGCCCAATTTATTCTCTTGGAGACTATTGGTACCTGTTACATTATCTGATAACGTGAACACCCACCGTCTCACAGGCACACACAAAAATTAAAAATTCTGTCCTTAAGTCTCACAGAAAGAGACGCACCTTCCCACACTGGCACCATTTTAGAATTCACTTAAAAATATGTTCAATGCCGATAGTGCAACACAATACAGAGCAGGAAACCTGGGGGTCAGAGGCAGGAGACCAGCCAAAGACATGGGAGGTTGCCAGAATCAGACACTCCAGCTCACAAGCGGGGAGAAGGGATAGAAAGTAAAGGGCATGTTCACCAATGAGCTGCTCTCATCTTTTCCTGACTCAGTCACAGCAAAGTTCCAGCAGGCTCAGGCAGAGGTTTCGACAGCACACACTGCTGCTTGGAGTAGAAAGGAAGGCAAAATTGGGATTGTCCTGGGTAAAGAAGAGGTGGCCAAGAATGGGTAAAAGGTCCTGAATCCCACTCTGGCCAGCCTGTTATCCTGAGTAGACGCCTTGAGCTGGCAGGAACCCCCTTGGGATATGTTCTTAGGATGAAGCAGGACGAAGCAAATCGTGTTCAATGCCCAGAGACTAGCTCATCAAAGCAGAAGTCCTAACATACTAGGTGCTCTCATCAGTGGTTGTTAGGGACAGCACAGTGGGATCAGTGCTTCAGACCCAACACTCTGTCCCTCCCCTAAAATCTACCTAGAACAAGGTCCACAATGGGTCCAGTTCAGTGTGGGAAACTAGTATCTTCTGCAGTTGAACATTTCCTCATTAAAAATCTCTGTACAGAGGAGTTATAAAAAATAAAACTCTTGAACATTTCTCTGGCGATGAATGAAAAGCTGCTGCATTGTTATTGCATAAACATGACTGCAGGCTGCAACAGAGGAGTGAGCTGCCTGGATCAGAAAAGATTTGCTAACCTTGCTTGGGAATCCAGGAAGCAAGAGACAAGACCTGCCCAAGTGAGAGGGCTGCTTGTACACTCCCTCTGAATCCCTGGAAAGGAAGCCATAAATGCCACCCTTCTGGAAGAGAGCAGATCAGAGGGAGCATGGTCCGAGCACAGGAAAAACTAGAGATGCTACACCACTGACTTCCCCCTCTCTCCCTTAGCCAACATGCAGGGAAGGCCAAAACATCTTTGTCCACTGGAGGCAGAGACAGGGAGGCAATTAAATAAGATGTTGGATCTGGGCCAACACAGGCTTTCTTTATTTGCTTTGGCAGTACCAGTCCTCCGAGCAGTGTGCAGAAGGCAGGGCTGGAAAATCTCTGGGCCATCGGACGTGCAGTCTGCTCCCCGTCAGCGAGCATTTCTTGTCTCAGCTCCAATGGGATACTGCGCTGTCTTCTCCCACAGCCCCGATGAGGTCCTTGTAGACAGCAGACGGCTCACCGAATAGTCTCAGGGCCCAATTCAACTTTCTCAGCTGGGTAAAGCAGGAGCGATGTCACTGAAGCCAATGGTGTAAGACTCATGAGGTGCCCATCAGGATCTCAGACAGGCCAACCTAGAGCTGCATAATACTTCGCATTTACACAGTGCTCATCTGCAAAAGGCTCTTCTAATTAACCTTCCCAAGACTGAAGAGGTAGGTAGCTGGAAGTGCCCCAGGGGCCCTGTCTGAAAAAGGGAGAAGCCTGTGAATGCCCTGCCTATCACCCACAGGTAGAGCTCGTTTCCAAGACACCAAAGGCCCAAGGGGCGACATTAGTCCGTGGACTCCCAGACCGAGAATGAGCAGAGCTTTTAATAGAAGAGCCCGTTCCACCCTCAGTCCCTTGGAGCACCCTGCTGGACTGCTCAGAGCAGGGGAGGAGAGTGGCGGCATCTTACTCTCAGGGAATGCCTACACCCTGTCCCTGGTGTGTCCTAGTGGAGATGCCTGGGGCACACCCTGCCCACCTCTGCTTGCGTGCCTCAAACTTAGGGAAAAACAGCAAAGCCATTGTGGGAGCCACTCCAGCACGGTGGCAATTGAGTGCTCAGGAACAGCCAGCAGGGTTCCCCTGAGGTGGCTTCACCATGGCAAGGCCGAGGTTAGCGTGAGAGCAGGAACACCTGGCAGCAGCACTGAGGGCATTGTGCAGACAGGTCCTTACGCATTCAAGCAAAATCAAACCTAAGGAGGACCTCCAGGACACAGAGATTGCTCTGTTCCCAGGCCTTGGCCACAACGATGGTAAAGGCAAAGAAAGAGCCCCCTCAACACCCTGATCCTCTAGTCAAATCCATCAGGCCCACCAGAGGCCTGTCCCATCAGCAGACAGACCCGGAGGAACACGCCACCAATGGGAAGGGTGGCAAGTCAGTCCCACAGAAAAGGCAGGTGTCAGGGAAATGGAGAGGAGTCTGGAACGAGCTCCTGCGTTGGTCTCTGTGCTACATAAGGGTCACCCCACCTGCAGCCAAGTCTAGCCATATTCCCACACACTCCAGCCAGGGGCCGCCTCCTTACCTCAGCTCCCCAGGTGGGGCCATGTTTGTTATTTCACTGTGGGGAAAATGCTGACATGAGACATCTCTGTGGCTCCATCCAGTGGCACCTCTTTTGTTACTGGCTTTAGGGGCAGGCTTTCAGTCTGTGGCCTCCACTCTGTTGCAACTCTGTATTGGTCATTACATGGTTAATAATGAAAAGAGGAACAAACTCCTCTGTGAAATCCTAGTTTAAAAACCTCTAGAGCTGAACATTGCCAGAGCACCCATTTCCCTTTTGCAGATTCTGGCAACTCTATGAATCAAAATTCAACAGTCACAATGGAATAAAAAAAAAACAGTCCATCAGGAATTGGGTGGGCGAGCTGGAGACCTCACCCGAGGGACAGACACCTTCTCCCCAGAGCTTTCAGCTCTCCCAATTTCAAAGCAGAGAAACCCCATGGGAAGTGATCTGCAGGCAGACAGGAAGGTCACACCTCTGTCTCCCCAGCCCATGTTCGTTCCATGGAGCAATGCTGGGACCAGAACGGCGGCCCATGTTCTCCAACCTGCAATGTTCAGCCACAGCCCAAGAGTCACCCCCTCTCACTAGTCCTCATCCGAGCTCTCCTCTGACTTCTCATCAGCTGCCACTTTCCAGTTCTTCCTCTTGCTCCGCTTTTCCTGGATCTCACTGTGCTTCTCGGACGGGGATGTGTGTTGCTTCTTCCTCCTCTTCTTAGGCCGCTTTTTCCTTTTCTCCTCACATTCACTCTCCTCGGAGCTGCTGGTAGCTGAGCTGCTCGGGTGAGAAGAGTCACTTTCCTGCCCAGAAGAAGAGGCAGGGTTCCTTGCAGGCACTTTCTTGGACTTCTTCTTGTGTCTGCGCTTCCCTTTCTTGGTGCCCGAGGCCCCCTCCTGGGAGCACTCGCTCTCTAGGGAGGAATCAGACGAGGCCTGGGCTTGCTCCCTTTTCTTTTTCTTCTGTTTTTTGTGTGACCTTTTTTTCTGCTTCTTCTTGTGTGATTTCTTCTCTTTCTTCCTTTTGCGGGACTTGTGTGCAGATTGTTTTCCTAGGGACAGTTTCTTCTTTCCATTGACAGCGCCGTGTTCGTCCTCCTGCTGGTCACTGTGAACAGGAACAAAGACTGAAATAAGAAAAATGGAGTCCCCGGAGTGTCATGTACTGGCACTTTCCTTTTCTGAGCTCTAATCAGTCCCATCCTCCCCAAACTGCTTTTGATACAGATAGGTGGCTCCACTGTCTGATGATGTGCTGGCTGCATTTTTAACTTCACAGCTCATCAATAGCTTGTCTCCAAATGACATGGGAGATGCCACTTCAAAGAGACACTTCAACTAAGCACGGAAACCAAATATTCTGAAGTAACCTGATACTGTAAAACCTATTATTTGCGAGTCCGTGAGCATTAGACTTGATAATTCCACCATGCAGAGATTTAAAAAAAAAAAAAAAAAAAAAAATCCCTGCTTCCTCCCCATCCTTTTTATTTTGTCTTCTTTTCATTTTTGTCCAAATCATTTCAGTGCTGCTGGAGCTCTCCTTCTATCCCACGGGAATATATTTTGCTCCCTGTGCATTTCTAGGAGCAGAGGTATGGCAGACAACCAAAATTAGGGAACACGGGAAACTGCCCAATGAGGAAAACACCCATCTGTGAAACATTTCAGTTCCTGTTAGTTCAGGGCTTAAACTGTATGGCTACTACTGTGATTGCTCAGGGCTCATAAGAGGAAGGGATCCTCTCTCTGAAGAAATGGTACAGCACAAGGCAGGAGTTAAGGGAAGACTTTAAGCCTTAAGGTTTGTTTTTTTCTGCCTTAAGGAACAAATCCCCATCTCCCCTTCAAAATATTGTGATTGCTCTTTTGAATAAAAAAACCCCACAGTAACGGATCAGCATTATCCAGGCCACTGGCTTGCTAAATTAATAATTCTCCTTTGTCTCAAAACGTCAATTTACAATCAATGTTGGAAATATGACATACAAATTTCTCTGTGTAGCTTTACTGCAGTAATACACTGGGCATTTAATGGCTTTACCTGTCGGTGTCAAATTCCTCTGGATACAACTCTTTATAGCCGCTATGACCCCATCTGCAAGGAAACAGCAGGAAACCTCCATTAGAAACAGACTGGATACTCAGAAAATAAGGGTGCTGGAGACCAGGAGCCTCAGAAAGAACACAAGTCAAGAATCCACAGGGGGACAGGAGATCACCTTGTATTTTCCCTGTTTGAGACAATAACCTGAAATCTCAACCCCACTGACATCCCCATGGCACGTAATTTCCTTTGTTTTCCCAGTACTTCTGCACCATAGTGAATTATATACGCAACAGCATCAGCACAAAATTCCTTTTGTAAAAAAGAAAAACAAAATTATGTGGTTCTCCATCACAGTGGTAAAGTCTGTACACCACTGAATTTAACATCCAAGGCCTATTCAAGGACACAATTATGGCTACGCGAAGAACTTTATGGTAGCCAGTATGCCAAGACAGATTGGGTTTGTGCATTAATGAAAGACACATGGAGGAATGAAGAAACTGGCTCCAGTGACTGGAAAGGAGGAGTCCAGCTAAAGAGGTTCAAGGATGCTTGTGTTTCTCATAAATAGCCCTAGAGTACTAATCAGCATTTCCCTTAACTCAAAAATACTCCTCACCATGATATCAGGAGCAGATCTCATGCCTGGGGACACTGCTAAACAACCTCTTGGGTTACAGATGTTTATTGCTAGACAGAAAAGCAGGTCTTGGCACTAGTCTGGAATGTAAGATCTGGGCTCAGTTCCTGATACTTTGTGACACGGGGCAAATCATTTTGCCCCTCACTGACATTTGTAATAGGGATGATACTACTTTGCAAGGAAATGGTATGGGTACCTTTACTAACTTGAGAGACAGGAGAGCAACAAAGTGCCAGGTCAGTTAGACACAGGAACCAACCCAGAATAGTACTTCACCCAAACCTGTCCGGCATGTTGGCTTCACATTCGTAGAGCTTCTTATTCCAAGATCGGGCCCTAAGGAAATCCTCTTCGATCACATCAGGAATGTGTGCAAAGTTCTTTGTCTTCCAGTCAGCTCTTTGGCTTTCTTCATCGAACCCATCACTGCGCATCCGACTGCTGCCAAAAGAAAACAAGTAGTCTTCAGCAGGCAATTCTGACGAAGAGACTTTCTGTGCAGTGGATCAATTTAGGATGCAAAGGGCACAGAGGAACAAGCACAGATCCAACCGTCTCTGACTATCAACCCATGCAAAGTATAAGTTACATCTCCCAAGAATAGACATAGACGGGTTCCACGGACCAGCCCAGTGATTAACTAACCACCTGCGCTATCAAAGCCGCCTTCCACCATAATTTCTCAATGCACTTCCAAACAATCTGAAGAGATGGGATAGGATTACTTCATTCACAGCTCATGCGCAACCACCTCTGGAACAGATTCCTACAGCTGCTTAACAGCACGCAGGACAATGGGTGTGACGAATAGGGCATCCGGCAGAAATCAGGGGAGGCAGGAGGCAGAAGGTAACTATCGGAGTTGGAAGTTGGTTAGCTTGAATCTAACAAACAATGGTGCCAAGGCTTCTAATGATCTCGGGGAGCCTGCCAAGTGCCAAGCTGGCATGGGGATCAGGCCAGACTGAAAGAGAAAAGCAGAACTGAGTCAGAAAACCACTACTTGCAGCTTTGCAAACTCCTTGGAGGTCTCTACAGATCAATCACATGAGGCTGATCTTACTTTAGTTTATGAGACTTTCAGGCACGCCCATGATGGCTCACAATGAATCTGTTGCACTGACTCTCCACAGTTTGCTGCTATTTTAAAACCCAAAATTAAGAGTGGTCAAGAACTATGGCAGATTTACACTGGGCAAGATCTTGGGTCTGAACCACTGTAGCGCACACTGCAATAGCAGTGCACAAGCACCAAGGAGGTCAATCAGCTTAGGACAGCACAATTTTTCCTTCAATTATTCCATCAACTTTCTAACCACTTCCAAGCCATATTATAATCTTGTTATTTCAGGGGCCCCAGCCAATTTAAAGTTACACAGCTGTAGAGCTGCATGCCTGGATCATCACACACACGCAATCTGAAACTTCAACGAGGATTTGGTCTCTTTCAACGTGTGTCTGTACCCTGTAGGGCCCACAGAAGTGGTCAGAAGATACATCTGTTGCATTTACATACAGGTCACTTAAGCGTTTTGTAAATATTCATCAGTACTGCACTACAGAGGCTGCTGTGGCCTGGTTACAAAGTGAGTAATTTCATCCACCTACCTGGATGTGTCAGACAAGATTCTCCTTTGCTTCCTCTCGTAAGTCTCCTGAGTCTGTTTCTCCCACTCTCTAATTTTCCACATTTCTGATTCTTCCTGGATCTGGAAAAAAAAGAAAAAGGAGACAAATAGAAGTACCTCATACACGTGACATTGGAAATACAAAGCACAAAGTATCACCTCTTCAGAGGCAATTCCAAAGTTGGATGAATTTCAGGCAGAACCACCCTGCTACACTGATGCAAATAAGGCTTTTTAGTCATACCGTATTAACTAAAAGGTGCAACATTACAACCACGGTGAACTGCACAGAAAACTAATTGTTTTGTACTGTCGTGCCGCACTGTTCACATACAGGCCTCGCTCTACATTTGGATTTCTGCAGGTTCCCTACGTACATCGGCTCTCGCCATGTTCAATACAACACACTGACGCACACAATTTCTCTCAAGCATCGTGTTGCTGGATCCAAAGACAGCAGCTGCGATAAGCCTGGAAATTCAGCATCCAGCTGCCTAAAGCTTTGACGTAACTTTAGTTCATGTTGCATCACCTCATGAACATAAAAAGACAAATGAACGGACAAGCATTCTTTGCCTGGCTTAAAGCTCAAATAAAGGAGTACGAAGGGCCCTGCCCCACATTCAAATGAAAGCTGGACAGAAACCAGCTCTCAAGTTGTTATACATTTTCAAGCACTAACTTTATAGCTGCTTGGCTCTTTTCATAGCTGAAGAGTCATCGTTATCAGGTGGGAATTACTTTGCTGGTCTAAGTCTATCATGTGGTTAACCAGTGAATGGCACAATATACGCAATGTGTAGCAGGGGCTTACCAATCTAAAAGCAAAACCGAATACAAACGTGTCTTGTACCTGAGCTAAAGGAAACTTGCGAGCCAAAGAGCAGAGCTGCCACGGAGAAGCTTCCCTCTCACACGAGACTCACGAGGTGAAAGTCGCCCCCCGCCCTCAACAACAGCCCGCGTGAGCCCCCGCGCTAGAAGCCGTCTGGGGTCCAACGCACAGACATGTCAGCTACAGCGACACACGGGGACGCGCGCCGAAGCAGCAGGAACGGGCAGAGGCGACAAGAGCTCTGCGGCGGTTGAGCTGACATCCAAACTACGCCCTGCCGCAGGCCCCAAAGACCCCAGCGCGGACAACCCGCTCCGACACGGCTCAGCGGCGGCAGCCACGTGCCAACAGCGTCACGGCCCGGAAAGACCCCGGCACCAAGATGGGGCTTCGGGACCAGCAGGGGAGGCGTTCGGGCCTGGGGGGAAGGCCGCCAACGCCGCGGCGGCAGCTGGGGGCAGCTCCCGGCTGTACCTTGTTGTGCGCGTCCGTGTGGCGGATCACATTCCTCAGCAGCACCTT
>NW_005842202.1:625589-636705 GCF_000455745.1 Alligator sinensis | reverse complement strand
CGTGCCCCCGGCGGGCGGCCAGCCGACGAGCCTGGGGGTCCCGGCGGCCCCCCGAGGCCGTCCCCAGGGGCACGCGTACCCCCGGCTGAAACCTCCCCCCGTCCCGTGTTAGATGAACTTTTTTAATCCCCGAGTGACAAACACTTGGCTGGATCGGTATTGTCTACAAGTCGGTTTTCTGAAACACGCTCCTGTCTGTCTGTATCTGCTCCGGGGGATACGGGTCTAAAGGCCCACGCGGTTAACTAATAGCTCCCACCCTGTGGGACGGAAGAGTGAAAGATACAACTAATTATTTTAATTTGGGGGGGGGTGGGACAGGACGGGGTGATGCGAGGGTCAATGAAACGAGCTCCTGCTGAGCAAGCGCTTCACGCTGGTGTCACTCGCTGTTTTTTAGAGCCTTACAGCGTGGTGGATGTCGCGTACAACCCCCACGTTCTTCAGAGGGGAGAAGAGAACGGAGCAGAACTGGACCAGCTGATCCGGCTGACACTTAAATTCATCGAGGAGCGTTACAGCCTCACTTTGTCGTATGCCTACCACATTGCACCGTTCAAACTGAAAGGGAGCCTGGAAAGGATGAGGGAGAGTCTGAGAAGAGGGCAGACACCAGGACCATGTCTCCAGGAGCAGGCGAGGAGGGGTGAGTAGGTGGCGGCACGAGATGGGAGAGAGGCTCAGCTCCCCCCTTCAGTGCAGCCCCTGCCAGATCAGTTTATAAAAGCCGGTTCCCACTCTCAGAAATCAACAGGTGGTTGAAGCCAGTCTTGGTTGAGCTTCAAGCTTGATCCTGGTGGAAGCTTTAAATGCCAAACCACTTACATACAAGTAGTTAAGTTACCAGCCCAAGCTGCTGAGTTCCTGATTGCAAAACTTACATTTAGCAATGGCACAGTTCTGTCGCTTGGGGTTAGATTAGTTACAGCCTACAACAAGAGCCTCTTAGAAATGAAAGAATAACTTCAGTAAAACATTTTTCAGATGGGAAAGGGCTGACACTTGACCAGCTGATACACAGGGCAAAAGCAGAGGAGAGCCATGATGCTACGCTCCTGCTGGAGGAGGAAGTCACGCCGTCTCAAGTGCCTCTGATAGAGGAGATTGCCAGTACAGAGGTGCCGGAAGAACTCGGCGCACCACTCTATGAATTGACCGTCGTGCCAGATACTAACAAGAAACCCATAAAGATTGAACTGAAGGTTGAACTGCCGAAAGTTATCTCCATTTCAGAATGTGACCTGAGCATGTCAAAGGCAAGTTGAACAGAAATGACTTCACAGACATCGGGGCTGCAAGGGACCTCGGAAGATCAGAGTCCAGCCCCCTGTCCCAGGGCAGGAAGTCAGCTGGGGTCACAGGATCCCAGCAAGATAAACGTCCAATTGACTCTTAAAGGAGTCCAGAGTAGGTGCTTGCACCACCTCTGGCAGCAGCCTGTTCCAGGCCTTGGGGCTTGGACTGTAAAGAAGTTCTTCCTTATGTCCAGCCTGAAATGGTCTTGGAGGAGTTTGTGACTGTTTGACCTTGTCATCCCTTGGGGATGATGATAACCTCGTGTCTTCTCTCAGTTGATTCTAAACATTCCCAGAAAACCTTTGGGCATTACAGATGTGCTCCGGGAAGGGGGGGGGTGCTTTAATTAGCAAGCCGCAATAATTAAAAATGCCCAACTGTCACGTGTATCAGCATCCCTGCACTGAAAAATGCAGCAGGGCAGTTTGAACTAAAGCTCATCGAACCCCGCTGCCATTTTTCATTGCAGGGACGCTGATACGCATGATGCTGGAGGCTGCTGCATCACGTTAATTTCTGTGCTCCAGCAGACTCGATTAATCGAATTTGCTCCATTGAAGTGGATTTACAGGATATCGAAGCAGCCTTGCTGCACATCTACAGGATCCCCCTTCACTTCTAATTGAGACTATTAAGGGCCTGCATTACTGAGTATTTTTATTTGCCTCTTTTAGGATGATCTAGTCATCGAGGTTCCCGAGAAATACAGATTACAGCTGGATCTGCCAGAGTTAATCAATGAAGAAGCAGCTACAGCCACATTCGACAAAGGGAAGCGTGTGTTGCTGATCACAATGCCAGTTTCCCAGACAGAACATTAGGGGCAGCAGGTTTTTTAAGGATGGGAAGGTCGATGGCAGATCTCTTACCACTGGATACAAATTGTTATCACTCTTCTAGGAATCTGTTCCTATTTAAATGTTAAAGAGCAATATAATGTAGGGTACAAACAGAACAGGTAGCCTTAGTCTAAAGAGATTGGAGTGTTAAAGTTGTTTTTTTTTTTTTTAATTCTTCCTAAAAGTTGTAAGCATTGAAGGGTTATTCACAACATTTATTTTAATACATGTAATACTAATTAAAATCATCTACATACAAACCTTGCTATATAATTTGGTTTCCTCATAAGAAAAGAGACTTATCTTTGAAGAAATGTTCTATCCATTCCCCTAGCTGCTCCCACCAGCATTTTTTCCTCTTAAAAAAGTAGATTTAATGCAGTTAAAGATGCTGGACCCAAAGCTTTTTCATTAATAGACTGAAGAGGCCTAGGAGAGACAAAAATACAAGCTTCCTGCTTTTGTTCCATGGCATTCCACAGGGGATATTTTTTAACTTAAAAAAGAATAGCCTATTCAGCTGTTGGCTGCCTAAATGGCTGAGGGCTATGGGGAGCTGTGCTGAGAGGATGAGCCTTAACCTACTCCTTATCAAGCATGTTGTGATCTCAAAGCTAGACAACAGAACAGCAGTGCCCCAGAACTATCTTGCCAGTTCAGAGATGGATTGTTTACAGCACTAGGGGCCAGCCTTTTTGGCATGCATGCCACAGATTAGCCCTGTATCTTAAGTGCCACTCTGATCCCCTTCCCCTGCCTGATCAGCTACTGTGCCCCATGGTCCCAGCCTGATCTGCTGCTTTAATTTCTCCTTCTATCTGTCACTGCGCTGCCTGACCCCCACACATACACACAGGCTGCCCATGAATAACAGAACTCAGAAATACCTGTGAGTGAAGATGTCACCATTAAAGCAGCCCAGCATCTAGGAAAGGGGTCTAAGATACTAGGTAGCATTCAGAAAGAGCATAAACCAACTAAAATGCGAGTGATGAAAATCGGTTCTGTGGTGGTTGAGAAAGGGAAATACAAAAATCAGTTTTCTTCTGAAGATAAATGACCTCCTGATGTACTACAGGGTCATTTTCCAGTTTCTCTAAATGAGGAAATAAAACATCTATTTCTTGATTGTTTGTTTGGCAACTTTATACCACATTCCTTTTGCGAACTGCAGCAGAACAGTACAGCACAGGAACAATGTTTAAAACCAGATTAGAAAATGGAACACACAAGTTAAAGGTATCATTGTATTTCATTTGAACAGCTGTTTACTCCTAACTTTCCTCTCCTTTTGTTCTGAGACAATTAGATTGCATCTAACAACTGCATTTTATTTTCTATACTTAATTAAGAATTCCGAATGAGAAAAAGGGCTTTACTCTGAGCTGCCTCATTTGCAGGGTGGATAGGGAACCGCAGAATGCTGCACGCAACCCGAAGCCAGGGATACTCGTATACCTGAATGGACCATTCTGTTATGCCAGCAAGCTTCCCAGTTGGGCATTTGCTGGAATTGTCCTCCTTTAGTTAGCTCCTGGGTTGGTTAATGTTCGGATTACGAGGAAGAGGGTAATGAAAGCGTCCAGAAGTTCCTTACGCAGACATTTTAAACAGCAGGCAAATCATGCAAAGTCTAGCACTAGAGTCTGAAGCAAATCAGTCTAGAGCTACCCGACAATGCTTTGTCAGAGACTGCACTGCCCCACTGAGAACTGGAAGTTAAAGGTTAACAATATAAGTTGTGTCCATCAAACCAGAGCAGGACAACGGTTTTGACAGTGTGAGCATTAGAGCAGGGGAGGTAAACTACATGCATTAATGAACAGAAAAAGCACTGAAACAATTCTTAGTAGTCTGCCAATTCCAAACATTTAATGGAACACACAGGTTCACTAGAGTCTGGAACAGGGATAATTAAATCATTATTAAACTTAATTGCAATCACATGGGTTTGTTTTTGTTTTTTTTTAAACCCAACCAATAAAATTAGGCATCACTGCAATTAACTGAGTAGAACATTAAATAGTGGTCACAAAAATATTTAATTTCCACAAAATATTCTTTCAGCATTATGTTTTGTGGATTCTGTAGCACAACGCTGGAGGAGACAGAACTTAATGCAGTGTGGAAGGGATCAGGTCAGCTTCCCTCTCTTCTTCAAATTTTCCTACTGGTCATGTTGCTGATCAACTCTACAATCCTTCTCTTTACATTAACATTTCTATTTGGAAAGTGGAATTTAGGAGTGTTCACCTATGCACCCTGCCCCCCTTTGCAGGACCCAGTGATTAGTGTATTTGAACACAAGCCCAATGGAGAACCATTTAAAGCCGTTTACATACAATATATACACAGACAGCACATTCTGCAGTTTCCTGACGCTGGGACAAGAGACATTCCATGTCACAACAGCACTACCTGACTCTTCTACTAGTCTTAAAGCCTCCCACATCAAGGACACCCGAAAATCACTTTTCAGACCTCCAAGCTGTCATGTAAATGATTCCTGATGGCCCAATTGCATATGTCAATACACATTTCAACACACATTCTCCTGACCCTTAGGCAAAACAAGCATTTCCACTGCAACAGAATATATTGGGAACTAAGCAATGGGAAAGCCATTTAAGACAATGGAGTTCATATAAAAATGCATACGAGTTAAAATCCAAAGAAGGGGGCACATTCTCCGTAGCACTTAAAAGAGCTGACTCTACAGTTTCTGTTTGCCTTAAAGTGCTCTAAAAGGGTCCATGTAGCTGGTAAAATCTGAACCAGTGCTGAACTCCCAAGAGCCTTTGAAATGCAAAACACTTCACCCTGTGAGAAGTTATTCCAAGAGGTCTATTCCTCCCGCAGCGCACCTGCTGCTCTCACTAATATTAGCAGGAGAACAGATCACCAGTGGAACACATTTTTGTAATAGGCTGTAGATTTCAGCTTCTAGGGACTCCCGTGAACAGATCTAGGTCTCCTACTTTTGAGAACACAAGAGATCACCAATTAACTGGGCATGTTCCCACCACTTTCCCCCTCAATTAGGACAAAATTATGACAAAGCATACCCTGCTCACATAATTTTAAATCCAGGACACTTGACCTTTTTGGAAAGAAGTTTGCAAGATCATTGACTGTATAAAATACAGCATTGCTCCATTGCTTTGTAAAGCCTTTTTGCAAACTATTTATCTGTACAGACTGGTAATAAAAATTACCAGTGAATATATATATATATTTAAAATAAAAAAGGAACATTTGTTTAAGAGGAGTCTAAACACTGAAATATAAATAGCTCATTTAGAAATGAATGTGGCCTAGGAAAGTCTTGGTTGCATGGTCAGATTATAGCAGCATGGTTGTTGGCTTTTCAAGGAACTTCTTGAACTCAGCAAGCCACTGGGCTCCGACTGCTCCGTCCACAACTCGGTGATCACAACTAAGCGTTACCGACATCATGCTGGCCACGTCAAATCTGGGGAAAGAAAGGGAGTCCCAAGATTTGGTACTCTGCAAAATCAACTAGTGGCTATCTGCTTACCAGCAACACTGATCCAACACCCAGGACTTTTACCTCAAATACCAAAGGGCGTTAATACTGTAGTGCTCAGTTCTACATTCACACTTCTCCAAAGGCCGGTAATAAGTGATCTACATGACAAAGCAGATCATACACCTCCTTTCCTACAAGTTAGCAGCACCTTTTGGTGTTCTTTTGGAACACACAGATCAGATTCTTTATACAAACGCAGACCTAGTTACAGTAAAACCTCACTCTGGGTCTGCCAGCTCATGCTCTCGGTAATATATATGCAGGGCAGGAAGATCACCACCCATGGGGCCTTTCATGGGAACGAGCATTTAAGTCGTATGACTGTACTCTAATTTGACAACTAACCCATAGCAAGAGTGGCACAGACACTGCAAAGCACTGGTCATCCAATGGGGCGGCTGGACACTGACAGTTATTCCAATGTCAATGGAATGTGAGATCTTAATGTCTAAGCTTTTAAATTAATGCTTACCCTTTCTCATTATCTGCTGGCACCAGCCTTTTCTCAGATGTACCAACTGCCAGAATACAAGCTTGCGGTGGATTGATTATGGCAGAGAAATTCTTAATCCCATACATTCCTAAATTGGAAACTGTGAAAGTGCCTCCCTAGAAGACATAAGTGCATGTTAATATACAGAACTTTGGAGAGGTCATTTCATATGGCTTTAAGCACATCAAGGAATAGACAGGTCAGTTCCTAAGTCACACAAGAAAAACTGAAAACAATTTCCTATAATCAGGAACACAATCAGAGCTGCAGTTGTTACAAACACTCTGGGTTCCTCACCTGAAATTCGTGTGGCTGAAGTTTACCTTCTCGTGCTTTAGTTGCCAAAGAAACAACATCTTTATTAATAGAAGCCAGTCCCTTTATGTGCGCATTGAACACAATGGGGGTTATGAGCCCAGCAGGAGTACTCACTGCAATGCTAACATCCACTACATGATTTCTGCAAGACACAATGGGGACAGAGCCTGGTTCACTCTAGCAGGATACACAGAAGGAAGTGCCACTGCCACTCTAAGTTAACAGCCACTCTTCCTGCCTGAAAGTCTACCACCAGGCCTTACTCACAAAGGCATTTTAAAAAGACATTTTAAAACATCAGTGCTAGCCCCTTAAACGTAAGCTGTTCCCATTCTCACCAGCAGTGAGCAATCACCCTGATTTCCCTGTTAACATCATACTGAAAGTAAAAAAAGAAAAAAAAAATACAGTTGCTTGAACCATGTACTTACTGCCTAATAACTGTGTCCATCCACGAGGAATTTGCTTCAGGCACCTTCAAACATGCCAGAGCTGAAGCTTTAATGATGAAGTCATTGACAGAAAGCTTAACATCCTTCACAACCTCCTGCACAGATCATACAGAGGATTGAAATGTCAGCAATTTACCAGAAAAATGAACTTGTCACCGTAAAAACCAAATTAGCCTGCACACTTGCTGCCCTGCAGCATTGCATTTAAAGGCAGAATATCTCAGAGAGATGCTGTGTTTCCACCCACTCTGTAGCTGTCACAGTTGATTTGGCACAGCTGTACGAAGCAGGAACACTGGAAAGCATTACGTGGGCTTAAGGCAGCTGCACTCACTCCCTTCCTTCCACTCCGCATTCACGCTGGGGGCACATTTTATTTTCACTTAAGGTTTGCTTACATGTAGGTCCTCGCTATTTACCCTACTAGCTCACTGAGGCCCAAGTAATGCATGGCTGGAGCACAGCACAAGCTTGAGAAAGTCAAAGCATGCAGCAGGCAGCTTCTGAATGAGACCTTTTCCACTCTGCCATAAAAAAGATCCAGAACTGGTGAGAAGGAGCAGCACATGCCAGCTGTGCAAGGAGCCTATGCTTTCCAAGCCAAGCTGGCACATCACCAAAGAACAGCCCAGGAGTCTTGTAATAACAGCTGATCAGCAGGTGGCCCATCGCTCACACCCACACCACAACCCCCCAGAGGTTTTTACCTGATTGAGTTCTTTTCTGAGCACCAATATTTCTCCCATGTTTACATCAATGGAGAGATAGTAGTGAGGTATTGTTTGTTTGGACTGCATGAGACGCTGAGCAATGACCTTAAGGAAAGCAAACAGGAAGTCACTACAGCACAACACACTTTGTAAAACAAGTTCCCAGACACAGCAGAAGCAGAGCTGTCCTGGCAGTCCCAAATACCTCCAACGCTCTTTCTAAAGGCCACTAAGCATCAGACAATAGTCCACGGGTGAATCCATGGATTCTGTAGTTTTAATCAACTAGGACGTATACCTCTGTTCTAGGCTTTTGGGAGACAGAGGAAAGAAATGGACAGAGAAGCAGGGACAGCGGGAAAGCTTGAAGTTCTGGCAGTCTGAGAAAGATGTTAGTCTTGGGGAATCAAAAGGATTTCCAAGAAGCTCTAACCCCCAATGATCAGTGCTGTATTTCTGGATACACTCGCACACCCAAAGACAAAATGAGAAAGCAAGCTTCTTACCCTCCGGACATTGCTGAGAGGGATATCCGTGAAGACCCCTGTGGGAGGTGCTGCCACAGTCGGAACTGCAGCAGCTGCGGGAGCTGCTACTGCTTCCGGGGCCTGGAGGCAAGGAGACACAGACAATCAATCAATCATTGCTTGAACATCAGCTCGGGCGTTGGGAGGACAAATCAACATCGGAAGCAAATCTCAGCACTGAGGACAACTTTCATGAATACTACTGTGTGGAAAATAAGAGTCTTGAGACCTGCCATTGCTTCTTCTAGTCCCCGTCCCTCCCTTCCTAGTAAGCAGAGGGCACTTCCTACCCTTTCTTCCTCAAAGATTTCCACCCCCAAGGTTAAGGTCTCAGTAATATTCTACCAGAATGTGCAGTTTGGGGCCATATTAAAACTGTACACACACACACACACACATATATAGTCCAAGGAAGATGGGCAATATGTTAGTGATAGGCAAAGCCTATTGTGACGGGCAAAGCCTACTCTGATTTAGCTGGAGAGAATTTCATCAGAGGAATTAGTGGCTTCAAGTAATGCCTTGAGCAACATGACTGATATTGGTTCTCTCATCCCCTCCCCAATGGGAGTATCTTGTTTCAGTGGGGTTTGTGCCTGGAGGGGGAAGGAGGCGGTTGCTCTATAAATACACATTACTATGTGCTGGAATGGAAGGCAAGGTCAAACTCTACTGACAAGGACTAAATGGGGCTGACTGCACCATACTTTCAGTTTAAAGTCATGCCTTTTCTCTGAACTGTTTCTCCTTGGCTGCATTAATTCAACTGCAGTTGCACACCATCATAAGGTGCTCTGAAGCCACAGTGATGAGGAAATATATAAAAACCTGGAGAGAAAACTTGTCACACTGGTGTTGCATTGCACAAGCAAGTTAAGAAACCACCTTGCTTCATGCTTTTGAAATCCTACAGATGTTGGTTCCTCAGCACTTTCAGATCTGGCGTTCAGAACCGTGCAGCCATCAACACAATCACAAATGTCAGTCTCCTCCAGAGACCCATCCTTCAAGTGACAGTTATAGCTATCAACAGCTTTCAATAGATTCCACTGCACTAACTATTATAAGATCAATAATGTTGCTAAATTCTCACAAATGCAAATTCTACTCACAGGAGCAACCTTTGGAGGCACGAATGACTCAACATCTTTCTTTGTGATTCTACCATCTGGTCCAGTACCTGGTGAAGAGACAAGGGAAACACAAGAGGATTTTAAGCAACATCCCATTGGGGAAGAAGTTAAAATGACCATTCTGACTGCATTGCTCAGCACAGCCATTGGATGCCGGGCTCTGATTTTTGTTTTAAACACATCTCCAGCACAGTGGGAGGGAAGGGACACCTAACCACATATTTAAGCAAGGCAAACACTTGGGTGACAAAAGCAATGGGAGGAACAACTAACCTTTCACCTGCGCAAGGTCAATTCCTCTTTCTTCTGCCAGTTTCTTTGCCAGGGGGCTAGCTATCACTCGTCCTCCACGCGCAGCAGCCACAGGTGCAGATGCTGCTGGAGACGAAGGAGCAACAGGCTGGGCCAGAGCAGGAGCTGCTGCCATCTTAAAAGAACAGGTCACACAAAACCATCAGCTTCACAGGCACTTAGCTAACACCTCAAAGTAGCTTCACTACAGCATTCAACACATGAAGAGGACAGAGGCATCTGATTACTTCATGGAAAATGCAGATGCCTACTCCATAAATGGAAAATCAAAGAGAGCCTGGGTTGCAACTGTGGTGCAATTTTTAAGATGAGGAAGCTCTTTGAGAAAATTATCCAGGAGCACATCTGCGAGGGACCAGCAGAGGAGACTATGCTCAGGGGCAACCAACATAGGTTCATTCGAGGCAGGTCCTGTCAGACCAACCTGGTGGCCTTCTACGACCAAGTCACAAAATCCTTAGATGCAGGGGTAGCAGTGGACGTAGTCTTTCTGGACTTTAAGAAGGCCTTAGACACTGTCTCTCACCCCATTCTCATTAAGAAATTAAGCGACTGTGGTGTCGATGCCTACACAGTCAGATGGGTCACTAATTGGCTGGAGGGCCGCACCCAGAGAGTGGTGGTGGATGGATAATTTTCGACCTGGAGGGACGTGGGCAGTGGGGTCCCCCAGGGCTCAGTCCTCAGGCCCGCACTATTCAACATCTTCATCAGCAACTTGGACGAGGGGGTGAAAAGCACCCTGGTCAAATTCGCGGATGACAATAAAATGTGGGGAGAAGTGGGCATGCTGAAGGAGAGGGACAGGCTGCAACTAGATCTAGACAGGTTACAGGGGTGGGCGGATGAGAACAGGATGGGATTCAATACTGACAAGTGCAAGGTACTGCACCTGGGAAGAAGAACCAGCAGCAGACCTACAGGCTGGGGAACTCCCTTCTAGCCAGCACAGAGGCAGAAAAGGATCTTGGAGTCATTACTGATTCCAAAATGAACATGGGCCGCCAAAGGAAGGCTAACTGCACCTTGTCATGCATCCACAGATGCATCACGAGCAGGTCCAGGGAGGTGATCCTCCCCCTCTATGTGACACTGGTCAGGCCTCAGTTGGAGTACTGCGTCCAGTTCTGGGCGCCACACCTCAGGAGGGATGTGGGCAGCATTGAGAGAGTCCAGAGGAGGGCCACTCGCATGATTGGGGGCAGCAAGGCAGGCCCTACGAGGAGAGGCTACGGGACCTGAACCTGTTCAGCCTCCACAAGAGAAGGCTGAGGGGATCTGGTGGCCGTCTACGAACTGGCCAAGGGGGACCAGTAGGCTATGGGAGAGTCCCTGTTCCCCCCTAGCACTACCAAAAGTAATGAGGAATAACATTCATAAGTTGATCAAGAGTAGATTCAAGCTAGGTATCAGGAGGCGCTACTTCACAGTCATGGCAGCTAGGAGCTGGAACCAACTTCCAAGGGAAGTGGTGCTCGCTCCTACC
>NW_005842202.1:622150-625542 GCF_000455745.1 Alligator sinensis | reverse complement strand
TCCTGCCCATGGCAGGGGGTCAGATTTGATGATCTGCTCAGGTCCCTTCCGACCCTACCAACTATGAAATTATGAAACACATTATGAATGACTGCCCAATTAGATCATTTATAAAAATCAATCCGTGCAACTACCCCTGAAGCAGCTGAATGGTTATCAAATTTAGATATTAATCTATGAATGCTGTAATCCTAAAACGTCATACGGAAAAAGAATCAGTAAAAACAGTAAAAAGTTGAAGGGGATTCACGGACCTGGAGAGACTGACAGATGGTGACAGAAGTAAGCTTGGCAAAAGCAACAATTACAGTCACTAGATACAATGGAGAGGAATTTAAAAGAGTGCAGAAGGATATGAAAACATGAAATTAAGGAAAAAAATCCAAATAGCAAGAGCCTCCCTGAGAGGGAAACAGATTAGCCTTGGAAACCATCCTTCCGAGGAAGGTGTAAATAAGCAATTTGTAGCCCCACCATTTGGAGTATTTAGTACTAGAATCGGTGGGGGCCCAGAAAAGAGGCCATATGGAGCAATTTGCTCCATTTCCTGGAGGATGGACTGCACAGAGCAACTGAGGGATTGCATCCATCTCCAGTGCTCACATTATCCTTACACTCACGACAGCACAAAGATAATTGGAGTTAAGAGTTCACAAACCTCCAACCCGCAAAGTTATTCATAGCAAATGAATCTAATTGAATGGCTCCTCCCAACCACACTTCCTCATCAAAGGCTGTTCTTACTGGTGAGGGAGGAGGCTGTATTGGTGCTTGTGGCTTGATGTCAACTATTCCAGTCTCCCTATAGTCAGCAAATGCTGGGATATCAGACTCCTTCTCCACAATGATGCAGAGTGGGGTTCCTAATGGCACATCCCTTGTTCCTTCAGCCACCAGAATTTTTGCCAGATACCCTTCTTCCTGCACCTCAAAGCCTGCAAGGAAAAAAAAAAGTGTTTGCTGAATAGTGGAGGCGGTTAAAACAATGAGAAACAGGTGCCTCAATCTCACCAGGGTGACACAAAGCTGATAACTCCCACCAGGATCTACCTCTGCCATTTGGCAGATCTGGAAACAGTCTTTTTTAGAAAAAGACCGACTGGGGAGAGGGCTCCATGTATTATAAGGTCCAACACAAAAAGGCTGATGAGTTGGGATCTACTACTATCCACTCCATCACCGACAGCCACAACAGAAATAACTTTAAATTGCTTATTTTAGGACAGGGCACGGCCTCTGGTCCTGCAATGCTGAAAGAGAACGGCCTGGTGCAAAGCTCTACCCTGGATCACTCTCCTCTGAAAGTGAGGTCTCTCTTGCTCTTGGGGGATGCTCACCTATCGTGGCTTTATCTGTCTCAATTTCTGCCAGTAAGTCTCCTTCGCTCAGCTTCTCACCAACCTTCTTCTCCCATCTCTGAACTGTGCCCATCGTCATTGTAGGCGACAGAGCAGGAAGGACGATCTACAGAGGTAAAGAAAACATGTGCCTCACACCAGACCTTTGCAAGCCTACAGGAATGGGAACACAACTCCAACCCTGACACAAGCCAACCTGTACTAAGGCTACGGTACCACTACTTTCTACAGCCTGACTGCCTCACGATGGCAGGGAGAGGTTGCATCTCTAGTTGGCTTCTTTTAACAAGGCCTGCACTAAGGAAGGCACTCCAGAGGCAAAAAAAAATAAAAATAAAATAAAATAATAAATCAAAGGATCTCCCTGTTGCCTTGCTAGAATTCTGCTTTTTTTGCTTGAAGCAATTAATACATAAGAGCATCTCACAACTACAAGATCCCACAGACAGGAAGTGCTAAATAGAAAGTGGGGGATAAAACCAGTGCAGTTTGGAACGACCTGCCCAAGGTCACACAGCAAGGAGAACCAAGGACACAGGAGGAATAAGATTTCCAGTGGGGTCAGGGTCCTCACCCGTCTGGAACGTGACAAATGGGAAGAGCCCGAACTCCCACTAGAAGCTACACATTTCAGCCCTAAACCGAGTACATGCCAACAACGCAGCAATGAGCGCTTAAGAAACGCACGTTACAATAATGCCGTTTACACGACAAGCATCACTTCCCCCGTGTCACAGCAGAACTTGTTGAAGAACCGACATTCAGCCACACCTAATCGAGAAGAAAGCAATAGGAAAGAAGCACAACTGGGATTCAAGTGGGCTCAGATCCCTGCTCCACCACCACTTTCCTGCGACCTCTTAGACAGGTCCCTTGGGTCACTCGGCACCTCCTCGGTACAAGGCGGATAGGAAAAAGCTCGTGCTTGAGCAGGGGGTAATGAGGATCCGGTTTATCGGCAATGGGGGCTGCACAAGTAACCAAGAGACAGGCACGGGGTATGCCAACGCAGAAACACCTCAGTCGGAAAGCAATAACCCTCAAGCGCAGCTCGTTTTAACCCACCCTAGTCTAATCCCGGCAGGCGAATTTAAACCTTATTCCCCCATCGCAGCAAAAACCTGCTCGGTGCCATAATCTTAGTCCCGTTTTGTGTTGCTAGAAAGCCATCTAAGTAACCACATTTAGCCAGTCTACATCAAAGCCTCCTAACAAAGAGAACCACGTCAACGCAGGAGCCCGGCAGAGAGCGTGGATCCTCCTTCCTTCGCCGATACGGGGATCCCCGTAAAACGCCTCAACGGGCAGCTCCTCGGGATCCCGCAGCGCACGGCTGACACTAGAAACAGCCGCCACGGCCTGCCCCTACGCAACAGCGCCCAGGAGCCAAACGTGTCCTCGCAGGCAGACAACGAGATGTCGAAAAGCGGCAAAGAACGGCTCTTACTTGCATGTGAGGAGGGTAGGAGCTTCCTGGGGCCTGAGCCGAAGGCTGAGCTGGCGGTGGCGGCGAGGCAGCCGAAGGGGCGGAGGCCGGGGCAGCATCCAAGGCATAACTTTTAAAGGCATCGACAAACTCAGGCCTGGAAAAGGGAGCAGGAAGGCGCCGTGAATCCGATGCTCTCGTCCCGGACGCCCGCCCGCTCCCTCGACTCGCAAGCGGCCCCTCACTTCTCAACGGTGATGCATATCACGGTGCCGATGGGGACGTCTCTGGCCCCCTCCGCCACCAGGATCTTGGCCAGGTAACACTCGTCCAGGATCTCGAACCCCACCGTGGCTTTGTCCGTCTCCACCTCGGCAGAGAGAGAATCGCCCCGTTAGCGTCGCGTCCCAGCGCGCGGCGGCGAGGGCGCCGCGTTCGGAGACGACGGCTCTGGGGCCGGGAGCAGCCGGGTACCTCGGCGATGAGCTCGCCCTCGCGGATCTTGTCGCCCTCCTTCTTCTCCCAGCGCGCGATGGTGCCCATCTGCATGGTGGGCGACAGCGCCGGCAACGCCACCTGCCAGGGGCTGCGGTTAGCACGGCAGGGCA
>NW_005842202.1:615830-621864 GCF_000455745.1 Alligator sinensis | reverse complement strand
CGAGCTCCCGCCCGCCTGCCAGCTGCGCAGCAGCCCGCGCCTCCGGGCACGTGCGGGTCGTGCCGGGTGGCTTTAGCGCGCAGTAAATGGACAGTATGTGGTCATCAGTTTAGTACCGCGTGGCTTCACTGCGCAGTAAATGGGCTACCGGCCGCCCATTTACTGCGCGGTAGACTAGTCGTGGCCCGCACACGCAGACGGTGACGCTTTAAGGTGCAGTGCACAGCATAGCATCTCCGGTAGACGCGGCCGGGCTGGCCCGGGGATAATCTTCTTTCCTGTCCCTGAGCCCGCCCTGGGTCTGACCCGGAGCAGAGGCGAGATCGTGTGGCCGGAAACGCCTGGGTTTGGTCCCAGCAGAAGCGTTGGTCCACCCCAGTCGCCAACACCCAATGCCTCGTCTTTCATGTGACAAAAGCGGTGTCCGTATCTTTATCTTTGCGCACTTGGGCTTTTCTGTCGATTGGGGAGCTCAGAGCCGGTACCAGGGATGACCAGGTGGAAGTGGCTCTCGTGGATCCCCACCCAGTGCCTCTGAGGGAGGCTTAAAAACACCCTGAAACACATGCCACCCCCCCCCCCCCCCCCCCCCACTCAACAGCATGCATTAGACTCAGTTTGCAAACTTCAGTTTATTGAGATTATTTTTTCTTGGTCCACAAATCCAGAATACATCCAAGTCAGATAGGCTGAGGTCTTTGATGTACAGGTAAAGCTCAGTCCTCAGCGCTGTTGGGCAGGGAGGCTGAGAAGAACGGTCCTTTTAAAAAGCGATGAATGCAAACTTCGTCGTTTCTATGAAAATAGAACTTTACATATAGCGCATATGTTATATAATCGACTTACAGTCTTGAGGAAACCAGAAAGCAGCTGTGAAGAAAGGGCAGAAATAAACACAGAAGCAAAGGAAAACATTTCAAATTCAGGTCCAAGGGCCTGAGTCTGATCCCATGTACCCTGGTCTAAATCAGGAATAAAAATCACCAAAGTCAGTCTTGTAGCAGGGATGAGTCCTGCCCATTGTTTGCCCATGGTGTTATGAAAGGCTGCGGTTTGGGAGGTTTCCCGGCTACCTTGGATCCCTTCCAGTTCATGCAAAGACAGAAAACCCCGAGACAACTGCAAAGTCATTGCAGGAACCAGCTGAACTGGACTTACACACGTTACAGCCTCTGTAAGGGTGGAGAACGAGGCATAATCCTAGCCTTTAGGCTCCATGTCAGAAGTACTAATATGCCTGCTCTTGGCTTCATACAGCTAACTCCCAGTGATTTTTTTTGGGTCACCCACAAGCAGGATGCCAATAACTAAGGGGTTTGAACTCAGAAGTCACCTGTTGTGGACATCAAAGCTGGCAAGGCAAGTCAAAGCTGTCTGGGAGACAGGTGGAAAGAATAAAATCACCTCTCCCAGGACCTGCATGACCAGCAGCAGTGCGAGGTCCCCTCGCTGTGCTACCCCAGCCCTAAGGGTCCTGACGGGAACGCGAGAGAGTAACCGTCTCCAGCCTGATTCAGCCCTGGGTCTCCCTGGGGACTGCCAACAGGGAATAAAGACAGCCGTCGTAACCACTGTTAGTGATCTGGACAGCCGCCCACGAGGAACCAGACTGAGATTCCCAACTCTCTCCTCTTAGAGCACCCACCAGCCACGGCTAGGGTGGTAATGGTGGGTCACTCCTGAGCTAGACCGCAGGTGAAAGGCTTGACCGCATCTGATATCCGGTCCTCCAGAACGTGACTCAAACACTGCTCGTTTCTGAGCAGCGCAAAGGGTTTCTAGGGTCCGTGTATGGAGGCCTATGAACAATTACTGTCTCTGTTGCCAGTATAAAATAGGTAAGTGCTACCTAAGCATCCAACTCTCACAGAAATAAAAGGGTCAAGTAAAACTTGAATAAAGAGACATTCAAGATCAAATGCAATTGAAATACAACAATGAATTTGAGTCCGATAACCCCATGCTGTCTTATAGCAATCCACGAAGATTCATGCAAAAGAGAAACGGCTGATTTCCCAGGAGGAAGAGAACCTATTCCTTTCCAGGACAGACCTGGTTTTCCTCCTACCAATGAACTTTCCCAAATTCTGATGACGTGACTGCTGTTTGTGGCAAGAAAGCGTTTGTGTAAATCACCCTACGAAACTGTACAGAGCAACAATGGCCTAACAGCCGACTCGTGTCCTATCAGTGCGGGAGCAGGGCAGAAAGGCATCCAAGCTTGTCCCATACGTAGAGGGAGTGACGTGATAAATGAAACGCCGTAACTGTGTGTACAGCAACTGGTGAAGTACAAAATCATTAGGGACTAGTTGGACTTTCATAGTAAAATAAAGCTAGTTATGGAGCCCACTGTGTGGTACCAACAGGAGCCTGTAAAACATCTCAGTGTCCTCTAGAAAATGAGTAAAATACAGTACAGGAAGTGTGGAAATATCCAGAAGGTACTTGCACAGGTATAAAAATAGACACAGTCCTCAGACAACAATGTAAACTGGTACAAAATAATTCCAAAAAACAGGAACGAGTTTACAAAAGGACACGTTAATATAAAACAACAAACCCAGGTTTCCTTCATGTCCCAGCCTCCCACGCAGGACACAGACGCGCGCACCCCAAGGGTGAGGCCCCTGTACCAGAGGTGAACCGACAAAGCCTTGGCTCACTGTTTGACCTTATCAGTCCGGAGCGTCTGCTGCAGCCAGCTGTGCAGAAGTCTGGCTGCCTGACATGTTTGTTAGGGCAGAGTCTGGCAGTGCAGTGAAAAAAGCTGAAGCCCTAAGGGACTTCGGGGTGCACGACTTCCCAACCAACCGCTTCTAGCTCCCCAGTGCAGAAGGCATGCAGAGGAATGGGGCTGCTGCTCACATCTGTCCTGCCACTGGTGAGTTGCTTGATAGCCCAACTAGTCAGTGACCACCAGGTTCACATGGATGCACCAACGCGCCACCACTTAGTCCTGAAAGAAACAGCCCTGCTGGGTCTCCTGGGAGAGTAGATGGCATGATCTGTCTGCCTAGCTGGAGAAAGGTCAATGCAGGAATGGTGATAGCTGCAGGGAAAAGGAGGCGGTGAAGGAAGAGGCAGAAGTGCCAGAGCCAGGGCAGATCCTGCACCCTCCCCCAAAACAAAATCCATCCCCGCTAAGGAAGCACCTTTGTTCCCAAGGCAATAAAGCAAGAAGCACAGACGAGCGCAGAGGCGAGTACAGGTTGGAGGGAGAACGGGAGAAGCAAGCCTGGGAAGCAGAAGCCTATGTTGGGGAACAAGGGCAGCCTTGCCGGTCTTTGCCTTGTGTCGCACGCTGTGCTGCCTGGCAGATGCCCTCCCCGTGATGCCAGGTTCCTGGAGCAAGAAGCCATGCAATTCTCTGGGGGGGATTCTGCCTCTTCGGCACACGCTCTGGGACTGGCTTTGGCTGGTCACACCCTCTGGTACGTCGAATCTAGCAGCATCTTCTGGTTCATAAGGGCAGAGCTTCATGTCTTAGCCATGAGTGCAGGTTCACGTAATACTGTATGCCAGAGATCAGAGTGGACATGTCCAGATGTCAAACAGCAGCAGGCATTTTGGGAATGCAGAGACAGGGGAAGAGAGAACCACATCATTAAGGCCTTTCGGGTTTTGTCAACAGCACAAAGCAAGATGATTCCTTCCCACAAACCTGTCATTTCAGTCTCACACCACTGTCTGCATTTGGCCATGGGAAGTGAGATGCCGGGCTTCCTCGCACGCAAAAACCTGTTTTACCCGTCATTTGCAGAGAAGTCCTCACTTTTGGCAGCTTGCATTGGACGCATCCCAGCTCACGCTCTTTTTGGTCATTGTATCTGGACATAGCAGCCACTTACAGGTGCCCACAATAACACCACCTAGGAGTTAGTTAATTCTCCCCATTATCTTCTTCCACCCAGGCCACAATTTTCCCCTCCCACCCAGGAATGATGTCATCATCATGGAAAACCTGTAGAAAAAGCAGAGAGGAGCTGGTCATTTCAGAGCTGGAGCATCTCTTTGTCCTGGGCAAGGGGCACCACAGAAGGAAGCGTGAGCTGAGTGCTTCTTCCTAGCTCATACTGCACCACACAAATCACAGAACAACACATCACCTGGCACTTATACAAGACTTCATGTTCCCAAAGGGCTTTAGAAGCAGCAGTTCTGCTTCCCTATTCAACCCCACTGGGAAAAGCAAGGACTATTATCCCCAAGTTAATGACAGTGAAAATAAAGTCCCATGGGGGGTCAAGTATGAAAACTGGGGAACCTGCTGAATCCCACCCTGGGTTCAGAGCATTAGATAACACTGTTTTTGGAGAGACTGGTACTGATGCACTTTAAATGTGTTCCTGCAATGGGGTACATTACTCTCCAGTGGGGCACGTCTGTGATCACATTCATGTCACCGCTCTGAATGAAACAAAGAGTCCCATTTTGGCTCTTTACCCGGGGGCTGGAATCCCCCGAATCGTGGCTCTGGGAATACGAGTTTGCTCAGAGATTTCACTCCCTTGGGAACCGAACGTGTCAGAGGTGGCCAAGCCACTGCTGCAGCGGTAAACCCATATACAAACCACGATCACAACTGTGCAGACACACATACCTCCTCCTTGACCGTGCCAAACTCTGGATCCAGGGCTTTGAAGTGGTACCGGTGGGTTCCTTCCCGATCAATAGCTGCCTTAAAGTCCTTCAGAGTCACTTCACCTAACCTGCAAGATAAGAGTCAAAGCTATCCTCCTCGGCAGGTTGGGCCACAGGATTAAGATCAGGTGTGCAGACGCAGCTGTCACTAGCATGTGCCTGGCTGTCAAGCAACTTACTCGACAACAGCACAAGGACACCCCTCCAACAGCATGAAGCATGGGATCAGAACGGTGTTTCTTATTTACAGAAAACAATCCCCTCCTGACCCTTGTTTCCTATTTGTACTGCCACCAAGAGCTGCTTTTTCATCAGATGGCAGAGTCCTGCCTTGCATGGTTTATGTCCTGCTAAGGCGAAACTGCCTGGCTGCTGCCCACTAGAATCCTCTTAAAGCCTGGGGCTTTACACGTACAAACTCAATACACATGCATCAGGCGCGGGACACCTCAGGGATCTCCAGCCAAAAACGACAAACATGCACAATTCTGGGCTGTTCTTGTGTCCTTGCTTCCCCTGTGCCATGAGATAAGATTAAGGGATGGGGAATGTGGTTTGGTGGCTGAACCTGCCCTGGACAGAGGAAATTGGTGTCTCTCTCTCACAACTCCGTTAGTGTCCACATCAGCACAGCAGAGCCAGGCCTCACCTCTTTGGTATGTTGACCATAAAGGGAGTGAGTGAGCGATCTGTGAAGTAGAGCACTTTGGTGCAGGCACTGCTGCTCATCGTGGGCGTGCTGTGAGAGTGAGGCAGTTCTGCAGAGAGAGAAACACAGAGTGTGTCACTGCTGCCTGGGAAGAGCGCGGCATCCTCCCACCCCCTCATGCCAGTTTGTTCTCAGCATCCTCTCCGAACAGGACCGGAGGAGACAGACTTGGGAAAGACCCACTCGGTGCTGGTGGAGTCTCTCCCACTGCAAAGGGTGGGGAATTTCCTCGTGCAAGAAAACAAGGTGCTACAACGTGGGGTCACTGGTGCAGGATAACACTGCTGGGCTGCAGGAATTCCCGAGAGCAGCTCCCCTGGGTGACTTGCTCAGAAAGATGTAACCTGCACCCACGCCTGCTGCGTGGAGCAGGGAGGGGTTTGATCTTGTGAGCTGCTGCTCTTTTCTCCCTCTGGCTGCTCCCCTGCCCTCCCCATTCCTGCAATGCAGGTGTGTCTGTGCCAAAGGCCCCAGGGTGTGTCTCTGGGCTTTGCCCTTTATGGTAGAAAGCAAGCAAGCCAGAGATCTGGACGCTCATCCCAAGGTTGCTGGTTTAGCAAGTTCCTGGCACCGTCACTGAGCTCTGCGCAACCAAATCTTTTTGAGCCCGGGGCTGCTGGGGCCTATATAATCTGGCTGCTTCAGCATAGCAGATGGAGCCTGTGGGGACTTTGGGAGGAG
>NW_005842202.1:611432-615799 GCF_000455745.1 Alligator sinensis | reverse complement strand
AGGAGGAAAAGAGGTGTAGTTCTCAGCACCAGGCACATGACAGAGGCTGCTCTGGGAGCTGGAGCTTCAGCGCCAAGAGGAAAGGGAGCCCAGCGACTCCTCAGTGGACCCACCTGGGGCTGCCTCTTTGAAGCAATAATCCCTTTGCTCCCAGCTCCCTTCTCCATCCCCTGCAGAAGCTCTCCTGGGCCCAGGCACTGCAGTGCAGGTAAAGGGTGGGACCAGCCTTCTCTCCCCCACCCCTGCGGGTCACTCTGCCAATCAACGCATTTACCCTTTACCAACATTTTCCACATTATACCTGCCACCACCCCAGACAAGCTGCCCCCAGGCAAGGGGGATGGGAACCCCTGCTGCTCCCAGCCAGGCCAAGTCACTGTGAGAAACTCCTGCATTATTCAGCATACATTAAACCACTCAGGGCCTTGTTACACATTCATTTTAAGTGGCTCATGGAGCTCTTAACTCCTAGATTGCCCACGCTAAACACATGAAACTAGCTTTAAGCACCCTTTAGGTCATTTAAAGTTATGCCACTCCAGCCTAAGATTATCTCTGATCCATCTTACCCAGCTTGTGTTACACTGACATGCAGCCACTCAAGGCTACGGCTTATTGGGAAAACCCCACTTGCCCCCACTCCCTTGCTGGCCCACATCAGGCCCACTGCACCCTGCCTTGTGCCCTGTCGCCCCCACCCTCCCCAAGCCCTGATCGGCCGGCTGCCCCCCTGCTCCCCCAGAATGGGCTTGCCACTCCCACCCTCCTGCACCCCAAATCCCCGCTCACTGCTCCTGCTCCCCTCCCAGCTTGCTTTTGGCTGCTGATGCTGTCCCAGGGGAGCAGGCAGGGCAGGCAGGGAGGGGAGCGCCCCCCCCCAAATCCAGCTGCTGCCACTGACATCACTGCTCTCTGAGCTGGGCTCAGCCTGGAGAAGTGCGGTCACCGGATGGCAGCAGCAGTGGCGGGCATCAGGCAAAAGGGTTTTTCCTTCCCTGCCTGCTCCCCCGGGATAGCGCTGGCAGCTGAAAGCAACCTGGGGGAGTGGGGGGCAGGGGAGAGAGCCCTGGGGGCAGAGCAGGGGGGAAACCCCAAGGGGCAGGAGGGAAGCCCAGAATGGGAGGGGAGGCGGGGAGTCCTCCAGGCCCCTGCCTGCTTGAACATGTGACTGCTCCAAACTCCAGCTAGCACTAACCCCATCAACACTTGAGCAGCTCAAAGCGCAAGGTCTAACCCCAGTGCTGGGAGCAGACAAAACGGAGCCGACACTGCTAACTGCAGACACTAGAGGGCATGCCGCTGACACCGTCTATGCCGACTCTGGGATCACCTGGGATAACACCAGGCTTTTCTTGATTCCAAGAGAACTATTAACCACTATTATTAATGATGACGTATGTGGTGGTGGTGGCGCCCAGGGGCCACCAAGCTCCCATGGAGAGGGTGCAGACAAGGTCCCGGCTCCCTAGCCCTTCCAATATAGGCTGACGCAAGTGGTCAAAGGAGCGAGGAAGGAGAGGACAGCACCAAGTGGGGGACAGAGCGGGGCTTGGCCTGTGCCGTCTTGCTGCAGGGGGTCCAGGCCATGGGCTCTGTCCATAAAACCTCTGAGCCAGGAAGGGGTGGGATGAAATGCACTCACTGGAGTTGGGAGACCAGGAGTCCCGATATTCATTGGCTGCTCTGCTTGCCGGCGACTTCCCTCGAACCTAGGGGGACAGCCAAGACAGTGAGGGGGGGTCAGGCCCCGAGACTTCCCAACGCCAAGAGAGAGCCGTCACACAGCCCGGTGAAAAGGCACCTTCTTCCTACACACAGACACGTGCATGCACACGCACACGCGCACCCCAAACAGCCAAACACACCCAGGCCCCCAGCGTCCCCAGGTTCTCACTCAGATTCCCCCTCTCCCCCGCACAGGACTTTACAATGTATACAACTGAAGTGAGGAGCTCAGGTTTTCTACAGCCTCCCCCAAAGCCCAGAGATACAACATGCCAACATCTGTGGCCCTTCACTGAGGTTCAGCAAGCTCTGTGGGGATGGAGAGTCCTAGAGAGTCAAGGCACTGCTTCGCCATGCTTTTTGCAGGCATGAAACCAACTCTCTGATTAAAAGGTCATCAAGAAAACAACAGATGGGCTGGGCTGATTAACCCCCCTGCTGTGGCTCCTGCTCCTGGGGAGGACAGACAAGCCCTGTGTAGCTATATGGTCAGCAGGTGTCTGCTTCAAATTCCTGCCAGCTGGCAAGACAGAGCCCAGGGAGCAGCTTGGGGCCCTCAGCAGCTTTGCAGCGCTCTGCTGAGATTAACCACTTAACCCTCACAGCCTGCAGAAGGGGAAACAGAGGCACAAAGAGGTGAAGGGACTTTCGCAAGGTCATGCAGCCAGTCAGTGAGAGCTAGGAACAGGGCCCAGGAGTCCTGACTCAGAGCCCCCTGCTTTAGCAAATAGATTAGGTTAGACCACTTCACAGGGGTATGGGGAGCCCGTCTTAACATCAGACCTCCAGGGAGAAGCCATGAGAGCAGAGACATGAGGTGCTGTAACGAAGCATCATCTGCTCCACCCCATGGCTTCTGCAGGGCTGGTGGGGCCCCGGGATCCCTCCATCTGCCTCAGTCCAGGCTTCTTCAAGATTTGGTGAGCAGAGCCATCCCATGAGCAGCCCATTTTAAAGAGAAATGCTAGGGGGTGGAGGTCTCCCTGGCAGCCATCTCGTAGAGGGGAGTGGGGAAGATGTCAAGTTCACTGGGGAGCATTTACCCTTCTCTCTTGCCTCTTCTGCGTCTCCATGCGGTGCAGCCTCTCCATCAGGCTGGAGATGCCCTGCTCCAGGCTGTCGATGGTGTGGTGCTGCGGGTCATGGCCGCTGAAACTGTTGCGCAAGCTGCGGAGAGCATCGCGCACCAGCTGCAGGTCATTCGTCTGTCCAAGAGACCAAGAGAAGTCAGGCAAAGTGCGAACCAGGAGCTCAGGGTAAATCCTTACTTCCCAACCCACATCTCTTCTGGGCATGAAGCTTCTCCCGGGCCCTGAAGTCTCCCCTCCAAGGCAGGCAGCTGCCAGGGAAGGGTGCTGAAAAGCCCCCGAGATGGCTCTAGGTACGCAGCATAAAACCTACCCCTCTGTGGGCTGTGGGGGCAGCTACTTTGCTTGCTGGCTGCAGGAAGCCGTTGCTCTGGGTGCTGTGATTGCTGTAGCCCATCACCTGTTGCAAGGAGAAACAACTGTAATGCAGGACACTGAACATTTCAGGACTTTCCCACAGGGGACTCCAAAGTGCCAACCCCAAATCTGCAAAAGGGCAGAAAGCAAGGATGCAGCAGCATCCTGCATGTCACACTCCTTCGCTAGGGAACATCCCAGCACCCCAGGATCTGGGCAAGGCTCATGATTCCTGTTTTATGGACAGGGAAACTGAGGCAGAGACAGGAAGTGACCTGACACATGGTGCAAAAGACTTCAGGTCCACTGCAAGGAGACACAGTTCTTGCTGGTGGCCAGCTCTGCTATCTCAGTGGCTGGTCAGTAGGAGCAGACGGGGGTAAGAAGGTGGGCCCTGGTCTAGCCATTAGACTGTGTTAGCATTAGAGGTGGGATTGAAACCCAGGGACACCTGGTTCCCAGACCCCAGGGCTCAGCCATCTGTGACTGTGGTGGAGTAAAGCTGAACTCCCTCTAGAGTGCTTTGAACAAGTTGCTCCAGATGGGTCGCGCTCTGGAGCTCAGCCGCTCTGGTCAGAGAGCAGTCTCCCAGGAGCTCAAATGACAGCATTGCATCAAGCCTGGTCTGTCTGGGACAAAGTGGGTGCCCAGGGGAGCTGGGCTGCCACAGAGTGCATTGGACTCAGGCTACACATTATCCAGGAACATCATCCCAAAAGCCTGATGCAATCCCACGGCTAGAGCACCACATACCTCCTCTGCTTCTCTCTTCATGCACTGGGCCAGCAGGGCTTCCTTGTGCTCCAACTCCCGCTCCAAATCTGCCTGCAAGGACAGCAGACTAGTCAGTGCACTGAGCCGGCAGGGCACAGGGCAAAAGGCAAGCGTGCGGGTTCTGTACCTGCTGGTAGCTGGCCTCGGAGAGCTGCCGGAGCATTTCATCCAACTTGGCCTGGTGCTGCTGCAAGTGGCGGTCCTTCTGGCCCAGCTCCTTCTGCAACACAGTGGAGGGAAACATGAGAATGGCTCCTCCAGCCTTAACCCTTCCCTGTCCTCAAGGAAGGCGAGGGTGAGCCTATCTGCCTTATACCCTATGCTCTAATTGGGTTTCTAAGCCTCGTTGGAAAAGGTCAGTCAGGTCCTCAGAGGCTGGAGCTTCGTAGACACCTATCATGCTCGGGGCTGTGGCAGCAGCCA
>NW_005842202.1:578351-611290 GCF_000455745.1 Alligator sinensis | reverse complement strand
GCCCCCAGCCACACCGGCAGGACTCTCAGAAGGCACAGAGGATAATGAAACGACACAGTCAGAAAGGAAGGGTGGTGTGTGTGCCTCTGAGTGTTACACACTCAGCCAGCCTTCCACAGTGCAAGATGCAATGCACACCACCCCAGCGATCACTGTGAACACCCTTTAGGGGCATGGCAGAGTCCCCAGGGATCCAGCCCTCCCAGTCCTTCAGGCTGTGAGAGGCCAGGCTCAAGGGATACCAGAGATATCACTTGTTATTGCTCTGTATTTCACTGCTCGACAAAGCAGGAAGCACACACGGAGACACAGAGGTCGGGAGAATAGAAAGGAAGAACGTTTCGGGCTCTCCTTGTCTCCAAGCTACTGGGTGATGAGGCCCCACCTGGGCAGGCGGCTTCCCTTACTTTGTATTCTCCCAGGAGCCGGTTCCTCTCTTCAACCTTCCTCTGCAGATCGACCTGCAGAAGCAAAATATGGATGTGAGTTTTGTGTCCCAAGAAACCTTTCCAGAGCTACGTGGGGCACCTTTACAGAGTACGAGCTGCATATGAACAGCACGGGGCTGTTCCCCTCGATATGGCGACTCCCTCGCTTCCTTTGCCACTGCTGCCTCTCCAGTGCGGACTCTACCTACACGTGGCAGCTCCATCTGCCACGTACCATTTGCTGTCCCACAAAATGCATTAGGCGCTTATTCATACAGCTCGTCCCTGCTTTGACTGAGGGTGAGGAGGACCCTTGGGAAAGGGGAGGAGGAATGAAGAGCGGGGGAAGCAGTGAGCTTGACAGCAGGCCACTTGGCTTGTGTCACGGTGGCTCCTTTACGCAGCCTGTGATTGCTAATTCACCTGTCCCCCAGCCCCCAGGGCCAGATTGCAACCACTGCTCCACCCCCTGATTACGGGAGACTCTGCCCTCCAGTTTCTGGGCCCTGCCACCTCCCGCACCGAGCCACGGTGGCTGCCAGCAGCAAAAAGGCCTCACGTTCTGGTTGTGTAACTCCTCCTTGTCCATATTTGCTCTCAGCAGCTCCTGCTTGAGCTGAAGAACAGACGCATCCTGCTGAGCCAGCCTCTGCTGCAGCGCATCCTGGGAAAACACATGTGTTATCATCAGTGCAGTGCCAGCAAGGCGCAAGGTGGAGGCTGGGACCCTGGTCTGAATCCGGTAGATAAAGCAGGGAAAGTGCTAACAAACTAGGGATGCACTGTGTGGGCCGTGGCCCCAGGGTGAGCTCTGGCATGGCAGCAGAAGCTGTGAAAGCATCTGCCCAAATGAGCTCTTAGACCTTCCTCGGTGCTGCTGCATGCTGCTGAATTCCCCGTCAACACCCCAGCCAGCTGTCAGAGCTGGAGAGAGATGGCTGTGCCTCTGCCTGAGCTCCTGCTTAGGCAAAGACGCTGCCAAGATACCCGGGTGGAAGCAGCACCTGTGCATGTGGAGGCGCTTAATGGTGACCTAGAGCTCCTGCCCACGCCAGCTGCCTGCCCCATCCATGGGGGAGAAACAGGCAAATGTCAGTCAAGGACACAAGGGCTTGGCTCTAAGAAAGCTGAGCTTCCATCTGGTATCATCTGGCAATGCAAATCCTGCCAGTGTGCATCTCCAAGCAGCCAGGATCCCTGCCTAAGTCAAGGCTATTCTCTGCACCTTTCACTTCATGTTATTGAGAAGCTAAAAGCTCCATTTTGGACAGAGGGACACACACATGCACATGCACATGCACGTGCACGCACACACACGGTGTGATGGGCACTTCTAAAAATACCTCACGCTCAGGAGCAGATTAGTAAAGTGCTCGTATATTAGAGGGAAATGCTGCACATGCAGGAAGTCAGACATGTCAAAAAGCTGCCCAGGCCACAGAGGGCAAATATCAGGAGGTTTTGTTTTGTTTTGTTTTGTTTTTTTAACGGAAAACTCTTCGTGTCCCAAGTCAAATCAGACAAATCAATCCCAAATCGGTGAGTCATTCAAGAACCATACGTGGCCCTGCTACCAGCACACATCCTCCACCCCCGCCTGGGGCTTCCAAATGCTTTTGCAGGCATCCTACGTGCAAGTCCAAGCCCAGAGGCTTGGGGTTCGGATGCCCCTGAGTTTCACTTGCCCTCAGCCGTATGGCCGCAGGAGCAAGCTACTCCCATTTCCATAAAGTCAGCGTGTAGCCAAGATCCCCCCACTGGGTGTCGAAGTGGGAGTTTAACTATGAGGTTCTTGTAAGGAGTTCTGTCTGCTGTGCAGAGACTACACAATGCCATTTTAATTGCATTACATCAGTCAGGATACTGCCCCTGCCGTGTTCATGGACTTCCCCTGCCAGTGGGAAAACCACCCTGGGCGGTCATGGTATTTCCCCTGAGTAAGCCAGTCAGCTCTGCCAACGCGCAGTGCTTCTTCTCATCTCCTGAGCGCTCCCCAGTGCCCGAGAGAGACAGAGAGGTACAATGTTGCCCCAACTCTTCTCCTCCTGCGCTGTGAGGGGCTCCCCAGTTTTACTCTCGAAACCATGATTCATCCTCTCTCCTCTCACCTTTATTCCCTGGAGGTTTCGAGCTTCTTGTTTGTATTTCAGCAGCTCCTTCTGCAAATCCAACACAATCTGATTAAATCAGCATCACAATGCCCCTCCGGGAACATGCGCTGGACCTCTGGACACCCCCGCTGGAATAAAGAAACTCCACCTTCTCCCATGGATCCAGAAGCACATCAGACTTCAGCCCATTGCAATGAATCTAAAGCAGAGCAGCCCCCTAAGCCCTTTATATTAAACAGCACATGAGAAAAGCTGTGAATCCCCCAAAGTCTACCCCTCAGGGCAGCGACAACTCTTGCAGCGTTAGTGCTGGGCCCAGAGCCAACTTCAGCACAGTGCGCAAGTAAGACCAGCTTGACAGGGAGAGCTCTTCTCAGCTGCTTTTATCTTCCACTCGAAAGCCTGCTTCCATTCAGACATGGCCAGAAATACAATTGCCCTGGATAAAGTTTTGGAAACGGAGCACAAGGCTCTCAAGAGAAAGTCTTTGGCACCATGAGCACACAGGGGTCTTCTCAGGGCTCAATTTAATTCAAATATTTTCTGGCTATTTGTTTTTTATGGAGAGTGAGGTTCGCAGCACTGCTGGGAAGCAAACTGGGAGAGGAAACATGCACCAGGTTTTACCCTAGGGTACGTTACAAGAGGAGGGTTTGCAAAATGTCAGCTCAGCAACTCACTGCTTAACCATCACAGTAATGAAGGGTTCTCCCCATCTGAGAATCTCAAAGCATTTTGCAAAGCCAATTCATTTGTTCTCACAGCCCCTGGCAGGCAGGTCTCCTCCCACTTCTTTCTGTTTTAATGGCTGATCGAACCTGAGGCAGAGAGCAGTGACAACACTCCCCCTTCCTCTCACTCACCCTGCGCAACAGCAGCACTGGGAACAGTGCCCCAAGGAGAGCAGCGTCCCCACCTCCAGAACAAGAAAGCTGCAAGACGCAGACAGAAGTGTCACCCCCCAGCCTGACCACCGTGCCATCTGCCCATGCCTGGCTCCTGCTCACCTTCAGGTCTTGATTTTCCTCCGTGCTCTGGTCCAGCCGACTTCGGATTATAATCTGAAAGCAAAACAACTGCAAAGATTACCCCCTGTCTGGCTGGGCAGTGCACGGAGCCGCCTGAAAATGGATGGTAAGGTACAAGCCCGTGCTTACCAGCTGCTCCTCTGGACAGGCTCCATGTTCACAAAGGACAAAGGATGCCTCCTGCTCGTCCTCAGGTAAAGACCCATTGAGCAGCAAAGCCTGAGCAACAACAAAGAACCCCCTGTCAGGTGATTTTGTGGGAGGGCACAGGGAGAAATTCAATCCCTCTCCACAGCTTTGGCTGGCAGCATTTCACACCAGGCCAAAATCAACAGCCTGGAAACAATTTCTTCTATCGTTTCTGCTAACTTAGTACTACAAAAGCCTTGGGCTTTTCTGGAAGGAGCAGAAGACACCAGACTGTCCCCATGAAGAGACCTCTCGGCGAGGGTGTCCCAACACCATGCAGACAAGCTGCGCCAAGCATGGGCAGCACCTTGGCAATTTTTACGATTCAAGCTTGCACTGAGTTTTATTATGAGCTGCACAATGTCGTCCCTGATGGACAGCCAACGCGTGTGAAAGCTGGAGGCGAGACGCTGAAGGCCCAGCAGAGATGTGCAACAAGAGGCTTTTCTTCTGGGACTAGTTTGAAGTGTTCCCAATAAATATAAAAGGAATCAGATTCACCCGAAGAACCTTGTCTGCCCAATAAATATGTCTTTTAAAAACCAACCAATTTAAAAAACAATCAATTTAAAAATTAGACTTTTAAAAACCAACCCAGGCTTCTTAGTGCTGGGCATCCCACTTTGCAAAAGTGCTGGAAAGCAGAAGAACACCAAGCCTCAGATGTGCCTGTTCCAAAAATGCCCTGCTGTTAACACCTGCGAGCTCACCTGTGCCTACACATGGATGTGCATCCATTGCTAGTGGCTTTCAGTAGCTTTCCCCGTTGGTGTGGAAAGGAGTCGCCATGGAAGTGGAATCAAGGCATTTTTGCTTCCTGTGCCCTTCCAGGGAGCATGATAGTGATGCAGTCCCAGGCTTTTTAAAGGTATTTAGATTTGGGCCTTTTTGGAATAGCACATCCTATCCAAGTGCAGGGAGCTGACCCAAATGACCCTAGTTTTATGCCCAGCTCCCACTGATCCCAACGGGACTCAGGTGCCTCAATACCTTTAAAAACAGGAGTTTTGGCAGAACCACAGCCTGGCACAGACCGTTCCCCTTTGTGCAAACCAGCTTCAACCACAGTCCTAGAGCCAGGACTGGAACTCTGCACCGCCCTGGGCAAGATGCAGAGGGGGCTGTGGAAACGCTGTGCAAGATGTCATGTCGAGGGGGAGGGAGGGTCCTCGTCACGGAGAGGGAGCATCTTAAGCTCTGCTGCTGAGCATGGGGAAGGCACCTACACACCGGGGAGCAGCATGTGATTAACCTTTCCAGCACATCCACACAGATGCTCCTGCATCTGCAAACAAGGAAGAACTTGTGCAAAACTCAGCTGGCCAGTCCCGAGGAGGGAACATGCTGCAGAGCGGACAGGAGGTATGAACAGGTCACAGTGCTGATCTGCCCCGCGCAGGATGTGCTCAGAGCCCCTCTCCTCTCTGACAGGGCAGGGATTCACAGCAGAGCCCAGGGAGTTCATGCAGGGGCTGCAGGGAGAAACAAGCCCCTTCCTTTTCTGCTTAGATCTGTCCCCGCTCTGCGGCTGCAAGCTCACAGTCCGGTTTGCAGGAGCGCTCCCCTTCACCCCAGGCTGTGGGGTCGGGTCAGGTTCTGCCTGCCGACGGGTTTTCCCACCAGAGGACTGCGGACAGTGCTGAATAGCGAACTGACGGCCCTGTGTATCCACTGAATGCAGATGTCCCACGGTGTGCCCAGCAGGACGCTTGGGCAGGAATCACACAGAAAGCTGCTGTGGTCTTGGCTCCGAATGGAGCATGCAGGGCCCCGAAACTTCAATCAACCCCTTGCGATCCAGAGGCTTTTAAATATTGAGCAAGGGGGAAAATCAATTAATCAAATCCAATTTCCTGGCTAGCAATGTCAGCTGCCTCCTCTGTTCCTTGGGGATGAGGGGGCAGCAGTGCCAGCTGCCTGCTCCTGCGATGGGGCAGGGGGGGCCATGCCAGCCTCTCTAATGCTGCCTCCCCCTTCTCGCAGAGGGCACATTATACAACTGGATTTCACCAGTGCATCAAGCATCTATTTTCTTTTGGAGTCCTTTGTGTCTCCTGCCCATTGTCAGCTGGGAGCGCGCCCTCCTGGCTGCCTGCGCTGTTCGCACAATGTGGGCTTTGTTTACCCGCGCATAAATATTTACAACTCAAAGCCAGCCCGGTTCTCAGCGCAAACAGAAAGGCATCTTCCAGGGAGCGTTCAGGGTCGTCACCATATGGGGCCGGGGGTCTGCTCCCCAAACAGAGCCACACAAACACACGGAGGGAGGCATTGGACTGTGGAGGCACCAGGACGGGGCAGCTAAAGAAAGGTCCCAGCAGACAAATCCGATTGAAATGAGCCCGTCCGGAAAGGGCCAAATTGCACAGCCCCGCCTGGCTTACTGAAATGAGACTGATTTGAGCCTTTTTGCTCCCTGATCAGCTCTGTGAATGGCTATTGATTTCCTTCCACTCCTTGTCTCTCCGCATTACTTCTGATCACAGATCACAGCAAGGCTGTTCAGTCCTCCGAGGCTGCTACCGAAACTGGAGGGCCCTGGCAAGGAGCAGGGATCCCAGCGGTGAATCTCACTCCTTTTCAGAGTGACGTCCATGCTTTCCGTGGCACTGACATTTTTATGCGTTACCACACCATCATCATACAGCTAAATACCAGCCTGTCCCCAAAAGACAACAATGGGGCTGATAATCCGCTACTAGGCACAGGCTTGGTCAGGATGAGATCCTTGGCTGGGTGCATGTAACATACCCTGCCTCTCCCAGTCCATCTGAATTGCTATCACTGGAATAGCTGGTGGCAAGCCCTGGATGTAGCTCTCTCGGTTACAACATGCAAGCAGCCCCCATGGGGACACGTGCTAGAAATGAATAAGGCACGTGTTCTTCTTGCCACGCACACATTTCCACGCCCTGCCTCAGCCCCTCCTAGCCCTCACACCTCTCACACCAGCCCTCCGTGAACTGCCCCACCGAGAAAAGCCTGAGGAACCTTGTAAATGGCCCTTTCAAAGAGTGAAGTGTCTGCATGACTTGAGACCCCAGAGACAACCCCTCCCTGCACCCCCAGGAGTCTGGGAAGGGCATGTATTGTTCCCCATCACCTCAGCCAAGGACTCTGCAAAGTGGCAAACTTGTTGGGCCATGAAGAACAAACTAATGAATGAGAGTGAAAGAAACTCCGTGCCAGTGCTGGGGCAAGGAGTGGGAGCTCTAGCATAAGAGCACCGTCTTGACTAGCTGAAATGACTGCACTCTTATCTACTCAGGCACTTTCGTGAACCTCACCACACCACAGGGGACTCACATGACTCAATATATCCCACAGTGCGTCCCTTGGACTAGTATCCCCCTGCACTTGATAGACGACACGGTGAGAGGGACTGATCTGCCCAAGACCCCCCCCCCCCACAGGTCTATGGCCGAGCAAAGAATTGAACCCCAGTCTCTGGAGTCCTCCATCAAAAGATTACCCTTTTCCCCTGCCCAGGCTTGCAATGAAACGCCAGCATGAAAGGAAACCGGAAGATGGGCTGGCTGAAAGGAAGAACAAGTACCTGCAGGCCTGAGATCATTTTCTTAGCCTCCTCCATTTCCTTTTCCAAATGCTCTTGTTGCTCGAGCAGCTGCTCCTCCCATGACGTCTCCAGACAGGATCCAGGGTTCCCTGCCTGCCACTCAGGTGGAAATGGAGAGTCTGGCTCTTCTGCAAGAGAGAACAGCTGTAAGTTATGCCAGTGAACACCAGAGGAGTCCCAGAAAGAGAGGGGCAGCCTACAGCCGTCTCGCCACGCTCAGACACCAGTGGCAGGAACCAGACTCTCTTCCAGGTGGTGTCAAAGTAGTTGCTGGGACAGAAGGACCTCCGATCCCTCCCAGCTCAGGGTTTGATGCCTCATTCATCCTGCAAAGGATGTCTCTGGATGTGCCCACCTATGATAGACAGTTGGAGAGATTTTCCATCTTTTATAAGCCTTGATAGTGCTCCCAGCATCAGGACTTTCAGGAGAGCTGGAGCGTGTAGGTGCGGGTGTTTATTCAGAGATCAACGTCAGGCCTGACAGAGGCAGTCGAGGGACTGGGGGAGTCTGAGATCTCCTAGTGTAGGAGGAGGCATCTCCTTCAACAAGCCCTGACCATCTGAGCTTAAACCCACTAACGTCAATACAAAGATCCTCCTGGGCTTTGGGTCAGGCCCTCGGGACCTCCGATGGAGGCTTGTCCATCGTCTCAGCACTTCTTGCTATTAAGACACTTTCTATCTGGTTGCTAACACCTGGGTTTTCACAGAAATGCTGGTTCTGGTCCACACACCGAAACACTCCAGGTGCCGGCAGGGAGAATACGCCACTTTTACCCATACTGATGCCTCGCACTCTGGTTGAGAAATGCACACAAGGCAAGTTCATTAGGAGCCTTTCTGACCCATTCCTGAATAAGCTAACACGCTCCAGACAGGAGCACCTGTGCTCTGCCAATTATGCACGGCCTGGCTCTGGCAGCCTTACCCAGGCTGCAAAGTAATTTACTCTACAAAACTAATGGGGCTACTTCGGGAGCCGGCTGCTGCTCAGCAGAACATTCACAAAACCGGGTCCGTAGTAATTTGCTGTGTGAAACCTTTTCCTACAGAGACATTTCCAGTGAGTCAGTTCTTTACACTGCCTGAATGTCCATCCACACATCCATCGCTGTGGTATCTAGGCATTGGTCTCCTGCTATGCGGCCTCCAAAACATCCACGCAGGAATGAAAGCACATTCCAGAGAGCCATTAACCTGCATTTTACTGATTACTACACATCTGACTCCACACCTGATCCCAAAATGCCTCTCCTTGCTTTCCTGATGTTCTTTCATTTGTATTCAGATGCATCCCTGCAGCTCATCCCTGGCCTGGATTTTAAATTAAGGAATCAATGGGATTTTTTTTTTAACTAGAACATAACAAAAAAACCCATAAAACCTTCACAGACGAGATAGCCTATGCGAGCTAATGGCATAGCTCTGGGGGGCTGCGAGAATTTAGATTTAATACCTAAGGAGTGATGCTAAGATGAGGGCTAGCTATCCTTGTAGGCATGCTGCATACTTAATCAAAGATGCAACTGGATCTCTAGCCAGGTGACAAAAACACTCTGCCGTGTGCCTGGGGAGAACAACAGCGACACATCACAGGCTGCCAGGTACCGCAGCACCTCAAACACTTAACAATACAATGTTTGGGGATAAAGAGCAATGAGGAAAGGCGTTCCTGGCCGGGGCCATGAAGGCTTTCCTGTCCTCCAGCCTGGGGGGTGGAGGATGATTGGAAAGAGACCCTGCTATACCACGCTCAGGGAAGGAAAGTAAGGCCACAAGCTTCACTGAAACCATTTCCCACAGGCTGTGAATCAACATACAACTGAAGTCCCCCTCCGATAGCAGGCGATTCCTTTCGAGACTGAAATGAAACAAAACCAGGTTTGGGGACACGGGCCTGGTGAACACGAGGTGATTTATATCAGTAACAACAGGCAATGTTCATGCAGCCATCCCATGCCCTGCAAAACCCACTGGGCATGGCTTGAGGCAGTTTTGTGCTCCAGCCGCACAAATCCAGGCCACCGCTAACACAGGCTCAGTTTCCGCCTTCTGTGTATGGCAAGTGCAGGTGGATTCAGTATTTCCCTGGGAATTCTGGACCTTGCTGTACAACAGGTTGATGTACAGATGACGTTAGCATTCACCTTGCATGGGAACTAATCCATGCCACTTAACCCGTCAGGAAGGATGAAACGGATCCCCTGTGATCTACCTGTTTTGGTTTCTGTTTCTTCAGCTTGGATAATCACAAAGCCTGCCTTCTCCTCTGACTGGGTTGCAATGGACTCACTCTTGGAGCTATGGAGAGGGCTGGGCGATGTGAGACTGCAGAGAAGAAGAGAAATGGTTATATCTGGTGCCAACGGTGAACAAGGCAGGGGAAGAGGGGCAAGCTCATCCCTGTCTGCAATAAGGAGTGAACGTGTGAAAAGTCTGCTCGTGCTGAGCGTCGCCCACATGCCAATGAATTCATTAGCAGGCCAGACGGGGCTTGTAACTTTTCAGGCCAGTCTCCTTGAATGCCAGCAGCTGACAAAAGCGCTGCTGAAGCAATTAGTCTTTTCACTCTTCCTGCAGTGGAAGAGCATGGAAATGAGAGCCATAACCTCTGCAGGATTAACACAGACCCCAAAGTCAGGGAGCTAATTCCAGACAATACTTCAGACTGCAGCTCTGCTCACAAACAGTACGTATTGTCTGTCTTCTTGTGCTGCAAAAGTCATTCGCGGTAACCCAGCTTTCTTTGTCTCTCACCCTTCTTAAAGAGCACAAATCTAGCATGGGGAATGCGTTTGAAATCCCAATGGTTGGACATCTGTAATAACCAGAAACCTGTCTGAGCACAGACACAGCAACTCGTGAGCTTCCTTTAAAGTGCCTAGAAAGTAGCTACATACTTCTAGTGCAATAGTCTCAGCTGATTGTGCGGTCCAACCTCTCCAGCTCTTTTCAGAAATTCTTCCCAAATCCATCACCCGGACAACAGCAAAGGTATCTGAAGCTCACTGACCCATTTAATGTACCTCCAACGTCTCCGAGCACTAATCCTCACGAGTGTGAGCAGGAGTTAATTTTTCATTCTCCCCAGGACAGACACAAAAGCGGGAGAGAACAAAAAAGGGAAAACAACAGAAGAGATTTACAGAAAGAAAAGGCGCTTCTCCAGCTTGCCTTCCCGATCTTCCCAGCGCTGCTGATTAGCTCCCACAGCTGGAAGGCCTCAGCTCAGGGCCATGTGCATCACTAATAAAATCAAAGACTCCCAGAAAGAGAGATGGAAATGACCTGTTAGCAGCTCACATCTAGTCTGCCCCCAAGGGCCACTGCAAGACTATCCCCCATCAGCAATCTGTTTTATGTTATTCAACTAAACAGGCCTCCACTGCAGCAAGGAAAAAAAAAATGAGTGTGAGTCACTAAGTGAAGAGAGTAACCATTTTTGACTAGGATGATACAGGCAGCTGCAGCATTTTTTCCGCTTGCACTGTCTGCAGACCTCTTCAAGGGACCCAAGCAACCTGGCTGTGCCCAGAGGTTTACCTTAAGGAAGGCAAATCTCACTGCAGTGCTCCCCATGAGATTACTCTTATACGGGGCTCTTCATTAATAACAAACCGTGGAAGCTGAAGTGAGCTCAGGGCAGAAAAACAGAGAATAGTGCCACGAGTCCAGTGCACGGAGGGTGGGGTGCTGAGGACACGGGTAATGGGAAGAGACAAGGGAGGGCATGGAAATCAGAGGCACATGGAGCCGGACTGACTGCCCTAACGCACCCAGCAGTGCTGCCTTTCTTTAAGGAGCAGTCACTGATGTTCCCTCTGCACATGCTCAGCTGAAGCCCCGAATGCTCCCCAGGCAAGCCACCATCCCTCTGTGGTCACCAGGGACGGATCTGCGGGTTGTTTCTGCCCAGGGGGGGAACCACAGGAGGAAGCAGCCGCGGAAAACTACGTGAGCATCTGTTGCTTCGGAGGATGTCTACCCAGCAAGAAGGAAGCAGAGAGGAACATGGGGCAGTCCTAGGGAGGCAGCATGGGGAAAGGATGGGCCACGTGGCAAAGAGCAGGACACAGAACATGGCACGTTTCTGCCTGGGCTGCTCCTCCCTGAACCTGATCCGCTGCCCAAAGCAAAGGTTTGGGTAGATCTAACACAGCCAAGGCAGCATTTGAGATTGCCCGCAGCATCTGCCATGGGGTTTTAACAACAGCCGTTTGGGTTTTCCTACAGACATTTCCATTCCCATTTCCAGGCAGCTTGGCTGCATCTAAGAGAGTCAGGTCTTTTTGGGTCAGGAATACATTTCCGTCTCTTGGGTTCAAGTGTCACCCCTCCAGTGACAGCCTATCAAACCACGCCGGGAGCGAGCGAGCCGCTGAGCCCCATGTGGACGGCTCCTCAGCACAGGCTAAAAGCCACCCCTTTCCCCGGTTCCACCAACTGGCTGCAGCTGGAGAAATTCCTGCGATTTTTGCCCCAATTCCCAAAGTGGTTAGCGTGGGAAATCGCCACGGACGGACGTGCCTGGGTTTGATTTCTGCTCTAAAAGGATACGCCACCATTCATTACGACAGCATGCACAAATCGATCAAGGCAAGGTTTATGCTGCAGAAAACTACTCAGCATTCTTCCTAGCGCCGCGCGGCAGCTTAGCTAAAAACCGTGCCTTGACGAATCCCTGCTTCGGGATCCTGCACACAGCCAGGGCTTAGGGAAACAGCCGCTGTAATGAGCCCCAATCCCTTGACGGTGTTAACAAACTCCCCGGCCCTGCTGTGCCAAATGACAACGGCAACACAATCGCTCACCATTTGACCTGCTTCCCTCCCATGATCCCACTTTAACCTTTCGCCTCACAGAGTCCGTTTCCCAGGACGCCTCCAAATTCTGCGGGTCCCGGCCACAGGCATGCCTCGATCCCTTCACATGCTTGGAGTCCAGTGCTGAGGATGCCGACTCCTGTCAAACTAATGGAGAGATCTCTGCCAGCCGCGCTCCCTCATGTGAGCCCGGAGATTCACAAGAGGAAAGGCTCAGGGGCTCTGCGAGGAGGCACCCGATGCTGAACGGGCAGCCGGCACGCGTGCATTCGACTCCGGAGCAAGAGACGGCTGGAGCCGGGGTCTCGGTTCAGCTGGGTTTCCATGCAGGTTGTCCGTCTCCCGCCGCTGCATGTTGTTCTGCTGCCTGCCTCAGCTGCGCTCATCGCCAAAGCCTTGCTCAGGATTGCAAGTTGCGTTTCTCATCCCATTCTCCCAGCACCTGCTGCAGAGACCCGGTGCCAGCTGGGGATGGCTGTTCCCGGACCCGTCGGCTCTCTGCTCCTCCAGCCTCAGAGCCTCTCCGTCAGCAGTGCGCAGTGTTTCCCGGTCCTGCGTGTGGCTTCCTTCCTCGCGGTCTCCAGCTCCCTCTCCCTCCTGCTGTCACACAGGCTGTGCAAGGCAGAGTCTATTCTCTGTGCTGTCTAGCTCAGGGTGGGGGAGGGAAGGCTGGTGGGAAGGGAGGAGATGGGAGGAGGGATGGATGAGGGGCTCTGCGGCCTGGGAATCGGTAGGATTTTGGCAAGTTCTCCGTGAATCATTTCCACTGCTTTTTCTTCTTGGAACGTTCCTTCCTGGAAACACTGAGACGGGGAAAGCGTGCTGGCTCCGTGGGGAAACGAATGCAGCACACGCTGATGGTAGGCAGGGGACGCTACCCTGGGACAGGCTGCAGCAGGACGAGAGGGGAGGGGATGGTCTTCCCATTACAAAACACATCCCCTTTCCTATTCAATAATGCAAGGTGATCTTTGCAGGCAGCTCTCAGCCACACATGCTCACATTGCTTCCTCTGGACAGAGGAAGCTGGCATCTGGTTTTGCGGTGGTGCTTTCATCCAAGCGGCTGGTGGCACAGCACCCCAGGCAGCGTCACCTGTAGCAGGAGCACAGCCGGCCCCTCGCTTTGTCTGCCACCGCTTCCACTTTTCCAAATAAGACTTCACCTCATAAGCAAACAGGCTGATGGCTCTGCAGCAACAAAGGGACCCTGTCTCCAGCACGATCGCATGAGGCAGGGTGACACTGAGTCCTGGAAGGAGAGCCTGAGACTGAACAAGGCAGCACGAGCGGCGATGCTCTACCTGTCTCCGTCACCTTCCACCTGACCATCTCAAAGCACTTCACTAATGCTGATGAGTTCAGGCTCACAACCCCGCCACGAGGCAAGCTGGGATCGTTCTCCCCGTTTCACAAATTGGGGGCACCGGAGCGGAAAAGGGTGGCGACTTGCCCAAGATACCACAGGGAATCCGCCTCTAGCGAACCAGCCTATAACTTAGCTGCTGTCCAGACCCTGGAAGAGAACCCAGAAATGGGAACAAACAAGCTTCCAGCTCCCTGCTTTCTTAGAAAACAGCCCTGCTTCACATGCAATGTGCTGGAGGAAGGATGCAGCCAAGGGCTGTTCTTGGCACTTGCCAACACCACCGCAGCCTGACATCACCCAGGCAGCACTGCCTGTCCCACACACTTTCGAGAGCGCTCCTCTCATAGCTGGCCTCAAAACAGAGCTGAGTTTTCTCTCTCTGAAGACACCAGGCAGAGGCTGGTGTCTTATCACAGGAACAAGTTTCTCCTGATTTCTGATGAGTCCTGCTATGAATAAATCCTTCCTGACTTGGCAACTGCTGCTGCAATTAACCAGCCAACCTTTGTGTCTGCAGTCGCTGTGCCTTTGGCTAGTGGCATCAGATGCCTTCTTCCACAATACCCTCAATCTGCCCCCTCCCTGCTCACAGACAACAAGTTCTGTATCTGGCACTGCTGGAGGCTACAGAAAAGCAGCCCTCTGCCTGGCAGCCGGGATCTGTTCCCCAGCTGGGTCCTTCCATGCAAAAATCAATAGCATTACCATGTCTGCTCCCTTGCACAGCCTTCAACGCCATGGCTTTGCCCTTTGACAACATTGACAGAAGCCTACCCCTCACCCTCCCCTCTCTGTCTGTCCCCGGGGCCTGGCTGCTGATGCATGCCACGTGGTATCTGACCATCGTGTTCGTGTGCATGCAGCCATGGTCGTGGACAGGGAAGGGTCTGTCCTCCAGGCATTTTGACTGAAATCTAATTATACCTCCCAGCCTATACCTGGCTTTAATTAAAACATGTTTTAGCTCCAGCTTGATACAATATCACATCGGTTCCCATTGAGCTGCCAGGGGCTCTTGCTGCCCCTCGGTCTGCAGGATGAGGAAACACACATGCTGGGTACCCTGCAAATGCTATGGGTGCTCTCCTGCCACTGATCCATAGGCACAGACATGTAGGCGGCAAGGCAGAGGGAAAAGAACCCAAATGAGCCTGGACAGGTCAAAGGTCTTTAATTCAACCAGGGAAAAGTTGGCATTCAGTAACCTATTTGAAGAGCAGGTCTTTCCACGGCACAGATTGTGCCAATGCCCCTCAATTCTGATGTCAGGCACCTTCAGCTCGTCAGTCGTAGGCCAAAGCACGTCCATCCTGATCCAAAGTGCCCCCGTGCCATTCCAGCCCTGGACTCCCATGCACTTCAGGAAAGGCGCTGCTCTCCTGAACAGCAGCAACGCCTGCTCTTCCGGCTCTGATCAGCTGCCACACTTCAGCCCCAGCAGGCTGCAGTCCCTGCTATCCAGCCAAGTGCCTACAAGCTGATCAGCTGTTGTGCTTCAGTCCTGACCCACCGCACCTCTGCTAGTCTATCTCTGGAAATGAAATTATTTAAAACATTTCAAATGCACGCTTATCATCAAAGCAATGAATTTCATTCAAACGCAACCCAATTAACATGACACGCATTCTGGTCTTCAGTTCTGTTTGTATAAATTGTCCAGAAAATAATTGCTGATCTTACCTAATGTATGAGGTGCTCAGTGACATCGCTTCCTGGTAGCAATATCCCTCACTTTATGCTAGTAGAGCTTGCATGGCGAAGCATCACAAAGCACTTTGCGAAGTATGTACAGAAATCAATTCACTCATTACGAAAATGCAGCCACCGTGGGGCACCCAGCAGCTCTGCAGCAGACGTGTAGGACAGCAGGGGAACAATAACCTAGCTACATCAAACTGCAGAGACAACAGAGGGAGGCAAAATCTCTTCCCAAACTATAATCTGTCCAGGATGCAAAGGATTAACACCTCAGCTCCTGTGAAACGTGCGCACGCAGTCAGGACCGTGGCTTTATGTTTCACCTACAGAAAGGTTTGGCCACCAAAGTCCCAAAGACACTCGAGGCCAGCGCTACTGGTCTCTCTCTGCATGTCCCTGGATCACAAGGGGATGGAGCCAGTCACAGGTTCACAGTTGCCACTTCATGCTACAGAGGTGCAATGTGGCCTTAAAAGTGTCCAGAGAAGACCAGGGGAGAAACCCCTTGTGAGGAGACGTGTTCTGTGGATGGAGGTCTGTTCTAAGAAAACTCATCACCTCCTCTACCAGGTCTCCACAGCCACTTGGCGTAAGGGGCAGGGAAGGGGCATCTGAAGGTGTTGCAGGGGAATGTCCTGGGCATGACTCAGGCAGACAAACCAGCATGGACTAGAGCACCACTGGGAGAAAATCTGAATGTACGTGCTCAAGGATATAGCTTTGTTTCTAAGCCTTATTGCTGGGCACAGCCTCATGCCCCAGTGCAGACCCAGATGCATGTGGTCAGCTCTCTCCCACCAGTGGTAAAGTCCTACTAGGAGGCTCAGTGGAGCATGCATGGCTCAGAGTCATGGGCTATGAATGAGTAGGCCCCTGACAAAGCCAGGTCCTCATCCATAGATTAAGAACAGGGCTCTGAGGTGAGCGTGAGTCAGTTGTGCACATGAAACAGTAAAGTCATTTGTTCTCGCTAGTGCTTGTTGCTGAAGCTCCCTGCTCCAACACATACTCATTGCAGCTTTAGGGTAAATGTGTTCAGACCTCAGCACAGGGAGCTGCACCATTTCCTCCCAGACTCGTTTCCTTCCAGGTTGCCAAGCAGAGAACAGCCCTACTCAACATCACATACCTTGCGAGTTGTAGCCAGCTTCCAGGCAAATCTGAAAGCTATTTATAGCAGATCATGTGCATTTCTCAGGACTCAACTCCCGCTTTAGATGGCAAAGCCACTTGCTGTAAAGACCACAACGAACTCCGCCTCTACTGATCTCCAGAAGAGTGCTGAGAACTCTTCAGAAAATGATTAAATATTGAACCTGATTGAACCTGAAGGTCCAGGAGGCTTGGGGGTGGGGGATAATTGGATAGCTATAAAGCTAAAGACAATTAAAGGTGATGGATGAGAGCACAATGGCAGTGAGCACAGCTGTAGATCCCAGCTCTCTCAGAGTCTGCAAGGTCTGAATCACAGAATAACGCATTTATCTGGTGCTCGTTTCTATTACCACTGGTCCCTTCCCAGGACATCAGGCTTGCTGGGTTTAGTAGTCAGAGCCCCTTTCTCCTGACCATCTCTTACACAGACAGAAGGCATCAGTGGGTGGAAAACCTGGGAAAATCCAGGCAGGTGAAACCTTCTTTACTCTCAAAACTTGCCAGGGCCACATCTATGAGACAGGCAGAGGTGGTCCCCACCTGGCACTGAGCTGTGAGGGGGCTCGTCTCTGCCATGAGCATATCTGTTACCTGGAGGAGCGGGACTCGGAGGGCACGCCGTGATGTCCTTCGTACTGCTGCACCAGTGCTCGGACACTCCAGTAGGGATTCTCAATTTCTTCATCTAGACTGCTGTTTCTGAAGATAAAAAAACACAGAATAAATGACAGCCTCAAGGGGAGATGGGAAAGAGACCCCCCACCCACATATTTAATTTCTGCTCAGAACCTAACAAGGTGCATTTGGGGGCTTTGGGAGGGCAGAAGGGGAGCTGGTGAAATGAAGGGAAATAGGCGTTGGCAGCAAATCTACTGCCTTTCCCAGAAGAGAAGCAATCTAATTCCTACCCTCAAAGCTTGACATGGGATAAGAAAATGCTGCCCATCTGCCTGCAACATGGCAGGGAAAGGAAGAAGGGGGCACGTAGTAAACACCTCCAAATAGCAGTGACCGACGATAGCTTTGGTGAGGCAGGGAGGGGGCTGGGGAAAGGACAGCTTCAGCTAATAAAGTAAGGGCTGGCTTTCTTAAAGAGAGAGATTTGGCCCAGGGGCCCTTGGAAGAAAAGCTCTAATATTTGACTTTTCAACAAAACCTGTAATTTTCAACCTCATTTCAGAACTGAGTCTTGGTGACTCCCCAGAGCCAAACTAATGAGGGCAAATGACCTTTAGGAGTGCAAATGAAAATCACAATAAACCATCAACTGGCTTCAGTTTAAATGTCATTACTATTTTTATTATCACTGCCATCATTGTAATCTACATAGCACCCTTTGAAGGCTCAGAAGCACGTTCAGAATTACACACTCCATCCGCACATAGATCGTTTCCTTTCATTTTCACTAGGGCAACCCCTACAATGTAGGAGGCAGAAGCTGATGGACAGCATCCAGCAAGACTGTACGACAGCTGTGACAGGAAGCAAAATGGTCGAAAGGCAACAAAACTGTAGGGAGGCAGAATGGACTCAGAGAGGGGAGTTAGCACCCTGACTCCTGCAAACGCTGCCCTCGCATCTTCAGCTAACACCAACGAGCAGGACCCTTGTTTTATGTTTCATCCACAGGGCCATGCCTCCTGGTGCTGTGTTGTGGCACTGGGCTCAAGGGAAGGAGGTATCGCTCTGTCCTCGTGGACATAGAGGTGCTTTTCATTGTAAAGTGAGATACCAAAGACATGGGTGTTTACTTGCTGTAAAATCCCAAGCAGAGACAAGGCACCTACAGCTTTTGCAGCAAGGTAGCTAGCAGAGCTCCCTACCCCTGCCCTTTTGGGGAGCTCCTCTAGCTCATCTGGCTGCAAAATGACAGTGCAAGCTTCCACGTGGCCACTCCAGAGGACAGCAGGACAGCTCACGCACTTTGGGTAGTCCAGGAAGAAACACCTTTTCTGGCAGGGAAGACATAGCTGGATGTGTGTGCTGGCTCAGCATGGCTCTGCAGAGTAGGTAGGCTCCTTCTGCAGGACTACCGCACAGAGCGGGCTGGCTTCTGGAGGCACACAGGCTTGTACTCTTCTTGTACAGCTGAGTCTCACATCAAGACTCGCAGTGCGTGCTAATGAGACTAGGTGAGAGTAGCTTATTACCTCTGTCTGTGCCGGAAAACATCACGTCCAGAGCGTGAGACATCCTGGCGAACATCTGCCAGAGCAGCCACTGCCCCTTGGGCCATGGCAGCAGCTGAATGAGGCCTGTGACTGGCTGACGATGCTGACGGGTTCTTCCCCGCCACGCCGGACGGGCTCTGATTGACCGCTCTCCCCGAGCCAGGTTTGAAATGAGCCGCTAAGGCCAGGATCAGCCTCATGATGGATTTCAGGTTCCCATCGATGATATCTGCAAAATGCCACCAAACCCGGAGGCCACGTCATTAATAGGAGGCCCAGCGGGTACCAGGCTGACCAACGAGTGTGAGTGTAATTAAACCCAACAGGCATCCGCCAATAAAGAGGAGCTGTGCAAACAGGACCGAGTTACCGTTCTAACGCTTGGGGATATTAGTTCTGTACAAAGCAGCGGAGCTTGAAGAAGGATCAGCGAGTGCCATCTACAGGACAGAAATTAAACAGCTGTGTGCGCACTCGAGCCGTCTCATATTCAAGCAGTCCAGCCTGTTTGTGACACCACAACAATGACGGAAGCAGCACTGGAAAGGCACACCCAGCACTGAAGATCACCACTGCGCTAGTGATAACTCTCACTAGCCCATGTAGTTCCCCCCTGGCATTTTTAGCAGGGACGAGGAAGGAGCTGAGCAGTAACGTAGCTCTAGACTAAGAAGAATGCCTAGCACTTTAAAGTATTCACGACACTTTGCAAGTATTAACTAATCAACTCAAATACCCCTTAACTTACGTATCTTTGCCCAGAGCACAATATAGTCCAAATCTGTCGGTCTTTGGGACTCACAGTAAAGACCCTAGGCTATGTTTCACCCTAGGCTAGGATTTTTTTCAAAGTCAACTTGGGTATTTCAATATCCACCCAAAATACTGGAGCCTGGATTGCAAATACTGAGCCTTCTGAAGCAGCTGTGAAAATTCAAAGCCACAGCTTTGTGGGGGAAGGGTCTGGATGCCTGAGGGTTGGGTTGTTTTTGCTTTAAGGGGCTGAGAAATGGAAATAACCGATCCTTTATGACAAACCAGTATGGTCTATTGGTACAGTGTGGCTTCCTCCGTAGCTGGAGGCATCACTATCTACACCCAGATCTCTTGAGCATATATTAACAACCTTTAATAGAAGCAGGACTCTGATGCGCAGAGGAGCCGGTGACTCATTTCAAGTCACAGGGTGAGCTGATGTTGGAGTGTGGCTGGAACAGGGGGGTTTTGCGGTCCCGAGTCCTGTGCCCACACCTCATTCTCTGCATTAGGGTTGGCACATTGTTTTGTAACACGTCCGTTCTCAGCTGCCCTACATACCATTTAACAAAGGGCTCGTGCCAGATGGCTGCTCCTGATCATGAGAACGGCTGCAGGAGACTAGAACTGGACAGGTACAGGGTGGGGCATGTCTGTGCAGAGGGGGCACTCCAGGCCTGGGATTCACTCTTGTTTGTGTCCCGCCAAACACTGGATTTTCAATGCTTCACTGCCCATAAATCCCCATCTCTGCCATCATGGGTACAAGAACCTTATTTCTACGCCTGAATTCAGATTACTGAGTTAAACTGGTTCTAAGAGCCCTACTGGCCTGGATACATCGATATATTTGCTTGCAATGCTTACTTACAAGTTTTTACTGTTATGAACAATTTTGTATGAAATGGTACAAGCTAGCCTCCAGGCTTCTGGCAGCAATGCTGGCAGTACAGAGCTCTTACTATACACTCTGGATAAACAGAGCCTGTTCGGCTGACGCCTGCAACCCGAAGGACTGTGCTCCTTTCCTCCTGATAACAGCAAGAAAGGTCATGAGTTCCCAGTTTCCAGAATGAGTCACTGTATGCTGCACTTCGGCCAGTGCCGCAGGGCAAGCAAACAGCATCCTCTTCCAGTACAGTCAGCAACTCGCAAGAAGAGGGGACTGTTTCCCTCCAGCCACGTGATGTGCTTGACTAAACAATGCCGCAGTAGGAGACACAGAACATGTGGCTTTGCACCTTGTGTCTCTTTCCCACCACGCATCCAGTTGCTCTCCATACAGAAAATGTTGGGGCACAGAGTGTGCAGACTACAGGGAAAAGGGATTCTCCCATTCTCAGCATGGAAAGAGGCCAGGGGGGTTTATGTTCTTTCGATGAAGCATTGATTCCTAATCCAAAAAATCCATGTTCTCATGATACCATTTGTTTGGCCCTCTGATTGCTCAATGAGCAATTTCTTCTCCTGGACTGCTCCTGTCTGCTGCAGTCTGTTCCTGAAGCAGCCAAGAATTTAGTGCCATCCAGCCCAAAACTAAACACACTTCTGGACTGCAGAAACAGAATAATCTGACCTGGACACATATCAGGATGATGCCAAACTTCAGGAGATCTGGCTCTTGCATGCGCAGCCAGGGATCATACTGCGCCCACCACCAAAGGGCATTTACCTTTCGCCGAGGTTTGGTGCATGCGGATCTTTTTTGATGCCACGAACTGCAAGACTTTCTCCACATTGCCCCGCATTTCTTGTGGGCTGGTAGGATTGACCTGAATGCCACTCAGCTTCTCACCAGCTGATGAAACAAAACAGCGTGATTACAGGGAGGAACAGAACTGCTTGGTGCTGCGACAGCGAGGTTTACAGGTGCAAGGGCTGTTCCCAGGGGACAGCAAAGGAGCCCTACACATGACTTGTACCTGCACCTTAAGTGCAGGTGCTTCTCCCTGTTCCTTTAGGTATCTAATAACAGCAATAACTGAGCAGAAAGTACATGGTGCCATCCACGCTATGCCCTCTCCATGCAGATATGCTACACTGCACAGTCTCGGAGAGGAACAGCTGCATCCTCCAGGCCCATGTCTGTTCAGCTGTACTATTTCCTTCTCATGAATACCTGGATCCCAGCGCAGAGACGAATTCCTCCAGGAATCTCATCTATTAACACATACAGCTGAACTCCAGGCAATGCTTTCAGCAGCAGCCTGAGACACAAGTCAGCAGGACACAGGTTGATACACAGACAGCCAACAAGTGAGGTTAAGCAGCCTCAATCTAGTCCCACCTTAGCCCACACACAATTACGGGTCCCAGATGCCATTCATCAATAGGGGAAATCCTTTCACAGGTTCCTTGAAATAGCTCAGCACAGCCTCGGGGCCATTCCTATGGCCACTGTAGCAGGTTTTGCAACTGCTGTCACGCAGTAAAGTGACTGCAGTCCTCAGAGGTGTCCACAGGGCCTGGCATTGGGTTGCTATCCAAAGTTTAGCATGAGAAACTGCACAGGAGTTTGATGGAAGGCATGCCTTTATGATCCATGATTTTCCTTCCTCTTAAATGAGACTACCTGGCTCTAACACGCTAAGGGGTGCTTGCTCGGCTATCTCCAAGAGATCTGACCGGCACACAAACAGACCCAGGTGAAACTTAGCCTCCTCCCTTTAATGCCCCGAAGCTGCCAAAGGGGGAATACTGCCCATTAGGGTTACTGACCTACAATCTCGATGAGGGAGGCAAGGATGACCCCATCTCGGAGATCCTGCCTTAGATCCTGCACCGGCTTTATTGACGGCTTCTTCTTCAGCTGGGAATTCACCCAGGCCACATAAGCTTGAAGCTGCTGCTGTAAATGGAAAACAAAACAAACTGTTTGTAAAGCATTGCTCTTTTTGGGGGGGTGTCGCACACCCCTGGCTTTTGACACAACCGCATCCTTATTCAGAACCCTAGTGCAAAGGGGTTTCAGGCCGGTACCTAATGCCCAGCAGTTAACATCTCAAAACCACGGCACAGTTTGGAGTTATTCGCCTCCCAACCAAGCTGCAGGCGAGGGCTGGAGCTCACCAGCACACCTAGGCATGAAGCTGGCACTATCCCTGCCAGTTGGGGACGGTTTCATTACGGTAAATAGCCTGGAGCCTGCCTGGCACCTTACCCCTGCACAAAGGGAGACAAACCAGGTGGAGAACCCGATAATGCTGACAGGGGACATTCAACACTGTCACTGCATGGGCGTACATGACAACTCGAGAGGAAAGATCGGGGGGGAGCTGGCTTCTGGTCTCCAGCACGAGCCATCTGGCATCGGAGGCTGACATGCCAAAGCAGACCCGTGTGCCTATGGACGGGCTCCACCATTTCATTTGTGCCTCCCAGGGGGGCACATCAATGTCTCAAAGCAGCCCGGGTGAACCCGGACTTCCCGAGGGATGAGGGCTTGTGCAGCACATGGGGTGTAATCAAATCGATCCCTTGATGGGATTACGTCCCTTTTCACTAAGCTTCCCATTATTCTGCCGACGCGGCGGGTTTTAAGTCTCCATCCCACATTATCTGGGCAGTGTCAGTCACAGTTTACGCTTCCGCAGCCTGCTGCAAAGTCACATTCTGATCACAGCGCTGCTTATAATCGTCCTGACAAGGGAAATCCAACTTCAGCCCAACGACACTAGGCTTGCCTGCTAGAAAAGTGCCCAGACACTTGTGTTCAATTAGTTTTCTTCACTCAGCAGTCTACGATAGGCCAGCCTGGCAGGGGCAGGCGCAGTTTGTTTCCAACAACACCAGTGGCTGTGCTGACCGGGAAGCCTGGACCATGGGGAGGGCATGGAAATGATGCTGGTTCCGTGGAGCAGACGTTTTCCTTCCTGCTTTGAGGCCTGTGCTGTAGGAATGCTGCTCCTCGGGATAAATTAGCGGAGAAGTGCAAGGATGCATTCATTGCGCTTGGCCAGTTTCAGATATCACCCACTTTCTACTGAATGGGCGCACAAACATAGCCATCTGCATAGCCCTCATCACTACCATTCACACAGGAGGATGATCCAGCACTGATCTGCAAGCCAACAGTGGCAATGACGCTCTGCTAAAGTGTCCAGGATGAGTCAATTCCTGCGAGTCCTATATTACATAGACATCCAAGGGCCTGAAACGTCACGTCACCCAGCCACAAACCAATGCCTCATTTCGAGGACAGACCAGAATTCAAACTTTCTATTCCATAAAGGTTCAGTGACGCTTTCATTTATTCAAGTGATTATTGGAAGGGTAGAAAAGAAATATCTTTGTTTGCAGGGACATCTGTTACCCCCTGAAACAAGTGTCAGCTCCCTTATGGAAAAATCCTACAGAATTCAATACGGCTGTATGAAAATGGAGTGGGGTTGTAGAGAAATGACTTCCAAAACCAATATAGCTGACCATTATGATTTCTTCCTATCCCTTCTATCCTCCAGGAATCTACAGCAGAAGTATAATTCTCTACTAAATTCTGCAAAATGTTCCAAAAACAGGTAGAGAAAGATGGTCTTTTTATAATAAATTGTATAGGTGACTACAGACTCTAGATAAGCCCCTATAGTCTCACACAAAAGAAATGTTTTTATATCAAATACAACCTGAACATTTTCTTTTCTTTTTTTTTTCCCCATCCTCTGTGAAGAAGATAAAAAATTTACTATTTTTGGTAGGCATTTTCAGTGATTTTAAATTTTACTATTTCATAAAAGGGTGACACGATTGGTACTGTTATTAGAAAATTGCTTCTAAAACCCTGTGAATTTGCACGTTAAATGATCCCCTTCAAAAAGATGACTTCTTTGTGGCCGAGGAATAGGGATGTCACCATCACAAAAGGAGGATTTCACAGCAGTTGCTGCTACAATGCTGCAGACTTTCATTTAATTAGCAGGCTTAGTATTTTTTTTTGCCGTTCATGGCATACGACTTTCCTTCACCATTTCAAACAGACAGTTTGTTCATCATTGACTTATTATGCGTCCAAAAAACTCTAAGTATTAATGACTTTAGAGCAGCACTCCGGAGAGATTCTGATTTCTGCAGCACTAAAGTCCCAAGGAGCTGGCTGTCATTTCTGGCAGCTGAGATGAGCAGGTGACTGAACTTACCAAGAAAATAACAGACATGAAAGTTTAATGACCTAAAAATGGCAGAGCGGTGTTAAATACGCAGAGGGATGAAGATGCAAGCCGCGTGGCAGAAACCATAACGATGTTTAAGCTGCTGAGAAAAAACAAATTGTTTTGCTTCATCGCCCCCTTCAATCCACCTACTCTGCATCTCCTGGTTAAATGGCATGGAAAGTGATGCTGGAAGAGATCGTTCCTATGGAGCCCTGCCTCTGCAAGGGGGGGGGCCCAGGCCATCCGAGCCTGGATTTGAAGCCACAAAATCAGTTTAGTAAATCAGTGCCTGCAAAAATACATCAAGTCAACACAGGTGCCACATTGCTTTTCGAGTCCAGCCTACTCCAGAATTGCAGAGGGCTGCAGTAATGCACAGCAGCAGAACGAGCAGGAACGGCACCGCACCCCATATCGGGACGGTGTTTAAGGTGGACAGTGTCCTTTGGGCGTATTGTAACAAATGGTAGAAGGAGACCACGTTTTTCTGGTGTTCTGCAAGGAGGACAAATGCAGCTCCACAGCAGGAGACTTTTCAGGACAATAAAAAAACATCTCCTGGATCCCCCCAGCATCTACAGCAACATCCTGCTTCTGTCTCCGTTCCAGTCTTAAAGTTCAAAGAGTTTCACCTGGCCCAAATTCTGGACTAGACCACGAAATCCGCTATAACAATGTGAACTTGCATCTTTCCGAAGCCCCGGATTTAAGAGAGGTTAGAGACGATCTAGAGTCTCCATCAATTTAGGGCCCTTTCAGGAGTTCAGAAATTTGTTTGGAGAGCTTTTAAGTTTTAATGTGATGCATAAACCGGCAACCACAGAAAAACAGCCGGCTCTGATGACTCTATCCATAACGCAATACTGCTGATTCTAAGAAGCAGGAGAGATGCGTTTAATATGATATTACCTCTTCTATATAGCAATCAACCAACATTTCCACCAGACAACTCTGATTTTGTGCGCACTCCTTCTGAAGTACCCAAACTGAGAGACCTTGGGCCCGGTTCTCAGAGCCCCCCAACCGTGTGCAGATCCCACAAAAGCCAAACAGTACGGCAGGTCCTTAGCACTTCTGAAAATCATACCCACCAGGCCTGATACAAGGCACCCAAGAATTCAGTTACCCCAAATTATTAGCTGTGCTTCAACACCGTGCTAGAAATCCTGACCGGCAGGCAGGCAGATGTTTCACGGTGTCATACCACGGCGATCGAAAGCTCAGCAGCCCACCCAAACTAGATGAGCCATCAGGTTAATGCAGAGACACACCGGTTGCACTAGCTGACAGCACACCAAGGGGTGCCGCGGCCATCATCACAGATAGTGCCTGTGACTGTTGGAAAGACAACGGGTGCATTAAAATTCCTCTCGCATCTGTTATGTTTACTTCCTCTTTCTGATGACTTCTCTCCCAGGGAATTCTTAATGTAATTAGTCAGGTGTCCTTGTCCCATTAGCTGCGGGATCATTTCCCCCCCGCCTTGTTACAGTGTGGATGAAAATCCCTACATGCCAAGAGGGCAGAAGACACCTGGAATAATTAGCCAAGATTAGTTTTGATATCTGAAGTCTCCAAACAGCTCTGCACAATAAAAGGGAAGCTGGAAATTGCAATGTTTCCCCTCTTCCCAGCCTCCTCCTCTCCCTGGGGAAGATTTCTTCACAGTGCTAATTATGTCTTCATCTGTGCATAGGATCGGTAAGGTCTAAAATTACCCACTGTTCTCTTCGTTCTGGGGAATCACAATCACCCCGCACCACTCACTAGTCTAGCTGGGAACAGGGCCCAGCAGCCTCACCAAGTCAAAATTCCCCGTCACTAAATTTAGCTGCTTTAAGTCAATCGCCACCACGTTCGGGCGTTTTCTCTTCTATTTTAGCCTTGTGCTCGCTGAACAGCATCCAGGTCTCCATGTCTTACCGCCCTTCTTCCATTACTCACCAGCTGGCTGCCTCTGAATCACTCACTGTCTGTCCCTGACCAGCACTTCCTTGGCACCTCCTAGGTAGCAGACAACGGCCCCTATTACAACCTCTTCAAAGAGCCCTGTTGATGTAAAGGAGAGGCGGCACAGGGAAATGTTCATGCTCCTAGATTGCACTTCCCGTGCTGCATCCCCTGAGAAACACAGACCTGAGCAGAAGAAACTCAGGGGCCCAAAAGAGAAAGCCATGATACAGGGCAAGACATCCCTGGCCTGGAAGGAGGGCGAGGCTGGAAGGATCAAAGAGTCATTTTCTTCATCTCCTCTTCCCCATTCCTGATGATTATTTCCTGCAGCTGCTTCTATTATCATGCCTTAATTAGACTACAGGCTTAGGGCAGGGACCATTTTTACTCACACTGATCTAAACTACACTGCTTACAGAAAACCATTTAACTTAGACCAGGGGTGGGCAAAATGTGGCCCGCGGGCCGGATGCAGGCTGCCAGCCATTCTATCTGGCCTGTGGGGCCCCTAAAATTTTTAGAAAATTAATATTTAGTTGCCCCTGGCTGCCTGTCATGCAGCCCTCAATGGCTTGCCAAAACTCAGTAAGCGGCCCTCCACCTGAAATAATTGCCTGCCCCTGACTTAGACTGATCCCACCTCGGGCTTTCTGAATGTCTGTCCGTAGCCCATACGGCTAGGGACAGACATTACGCTTAACCAGTTCAAGCGATCAGAAACCAGTTGAAACCTGCAGCAGAATAGAAGTTCAGTGCACACAAACCGGTTTCAAAATGGCCAAAACCAGTTTAAGATCGACCCGGATGAATGCAGTATCAAACTTAACTGATTTAGGTTCAATTGGTCCATTGAACTTCTGTCCCAGATCCCTTCCCGACTCAAGTTAACTCACAGTTGTTCAGTGCTCCCCCCACCCTGCACCGGACCGTGCTGAAGGTGGGAGGGGGGATGCCCCTTCTACACTTGCCGCAGGGCTTGGGGAACCCTGCCCGGGGCAGGGGGGTCCATCCATGTGGGCTGATGCCCAGACTGGAGGGACTGTTTCCCTGCACTGTGCTGAGGGTGGGAGCAGGGATTCCCTCTCTGCACGGGTGCCAGGGCTCAGGTGGGAACCAGCAAGGCACAGCAGGGTGATGCCCAGGCCAGCTGGACCCCAGGCTGCAGAGCCTGCCTCCCTCCCACCCTGCGGGGAGTTGGGGACGAGCGCTGGGATGGACTCCGCTCAGCTGCATTCGGGTGCCCTTGGCAGTAGCCATCCGGCCTGGGCCGCCGCAGGTATCTGTCTGCCTTTCCAAATTCAAAAGTGAACGTCGGTTCACTTCATTATCAGTTCAACCTACGCAGCTTAGAGGAACCTGCGAAGATTTAATCGATTCAACTTCAATTCAATTGATTTTAAAAAAGCCTTCGATCTAGTATCCCATGATCAACTCTTGGCTAAACTGGCTAAGTGCGGCCTCGACCTCACCAGGATCCACTGGCTGGGGAATTGGCTCCACAGCAGGACCCAAAGGGTGGTGGTCGGTGGGAGCCTATTGTCATGGTGCACGGTCACCAGTGGGGTCCCCCAGGGCTCTGTCCTAGGGTCTACACTGTTTAACATCTTCATCAATGATGTGGACATTGGTGTCAGAAGCGGACTGGCCAAGTTTGCCGACAACACCAAACTCTGGGGTAAAGCATCCACACCTGAAGACAGGAGGGCGATCCAGGCTAACCTGGACAGGCTCAGGAAATGTAGCACTATGGAAGAAAGAGACTTGGGGGTCATCATTGACCACAAGATGAACATGAGCCTGCAATGCGATGCGGCAGCTAGTAAAGCGACCAAAACGCTGGCTTGCATCCATAGATGCTTCTCAAGCAAATCCCGGGACGTCATTCTCCCCTTGTACTTGGCCTTGGTGAGGCCGCAGCTGGAGTACTGCGTCCAGTTTTGGGCTCCACAATTCAAAAAGGATGTGGAGAAGCTTGAGAGAGTCCAGAGGAGAGTCACGCGCACGATCAGAGGTCAGGAAAACAGACTTTATGATGAGAGGCTGAGAGCCCTGGGGCTCTTCAGCCTGGAAAAGCACAGGCTCAGGGGTGATCTGATGGCCACCTATAAGTTTATCTGGGGTGCTCACCAGGATCTGGGGGAACGTCTGTTCACCAGAGCACCCCAAGGGATGACAAGATCGAACGGTCACAAACTCCTCCACAACCGTTTCAGGCTGGACATAACGAAGAACTTCTTCACTGTCCGAGCCCCCAAGGTTTGGAATAGACTGCCGCCGGAGGCGGTTCAAGCACCCACGTTGAATGTCTTCAAGACACATTTGGATGCTTATCTTGCTGGGATCCTATGACCCCAGCTGACTTCCTGCCCCTGGGGCAGGGGGCTGGACTCGATGATCCTCCGAGGTCTATGAAATCTATGAAATCTATGATTCAGCCTATGATGGTCTGCATGTAGCCACATGGGGACCCGCTCCAAGCCGTGATCGCTGCAGCACAGAGGGATAAGAGAAAGGAGCCTCCCGCCTGGAACAGAGCAGCCGGACGGGGGAGCCCAGACCTGGGACAGGGATGTACGGTCCAGACCTGGTGGAGGTGGCGAAGGGGCTTAGACGAGAGAACCCCATATGCTTCCCAGCTTGCTCGGGCCCCTCGCTCTGCCAGCCGCTCATACCCTACTCGCTCTCGTGTTGAACCTTTGTCCTGCCAGTTCAAGAGGATGCTCCCCCGGGCCCTATTACACCGATTCCTGTGACACCGTTACACCGCTCACTACAGAAGCTTCTGAACAGCAGCACAGGATTTCACAAATCCCTGGAGCTTCCCCCCGCCGGTTTATTATCAGGTGTGGCTCCTGGCTGCATCTGAGGATGTTTTGAGGAGTAACCGCCGTTGCTCTGACCATCTCAGCCTCTGCCTTCACATGAATCCTTCCCTGAACCGGTGGTTTTCCAGCCCTTTGCCGCTTCCTTGCAGTTTGCTCTGAGCGTCCACCCCACCAGATCCGGGGCTTCCTGGGGCAGGACCAGGTCCTAGCTCCCTGCCTCAATCAAGGCTTTCTCTCTGAACAAGTTTTTCAAGGAATACCACAGCGCCCTGAGCCCAAGCTTTACTATAAAGAGCACAGATGATGAGGATTGCAGTGGGGTTAAGCTTAATCTTATTTATATTAACGCGGCTTTGCGTTCCAAAAGAAGGTCTGCTTTACCCGAGCTCTGCAACGTGGAAAGCTACTCCCTTACCTGGGATAGCCTGGGCCAAGCCCACTGGCAGCTTTTCTGTCACATATTAAAGTCATTGTGGATGTCCCCAAAAGACCTTTTGTGGCAGGGAGAGAGCTGAAAGGAAGAGGCTCCGGTGACTATTTTCTGTCCTAAACTGTGGCTCCTTTTAGCCGGGGTTCACAGCTGGAAACTCTCAAAGGTCTCCTGTTAATACAACAGCAACAACAGCATGGCCTCACCTGTATGATACCCTTGGATTTGTTTTTTTGTTCCTTTATTTAGAAAGTTCCCCGAAGCTGGAAATGTGGCTCAGACCTGCCCAGTCATGGGACAACCCTTGCAGGGTCCTGGAGCAAGACGGGAGATGAAGTAGATGTGGAAAGAATAACAGTTATTTAACAAAAGAGCAGAGCTAGGTCATCGAAGTGTTATATAGGAAAGAGTGGCAAGATACTGGATAGGGCCTGTGTGCACAGAGCAAGACAGAGCAAGGCACCAACGTTTGTAACCAGGTTATAGGCTTGAACAAGAAGGGTAACGGTCGGGTTATCAACACTGACTGATAAGAAGAGAAGGGGAACAGAATAGAAAGGCTGCATAAAGTCTCTGAAAGCGCTCTCACAACAGACGTGCTGTTGGCTTCCCTTCTGGCCTTCAGCCCCGTGCTTCATTACATTCCCAAGGCAGGGAAACTCCCTCCTAACCCACAGCCCCTTCGTGTTAATATTTACATAATAGTGTTTAGCTACATGTGAGGAAGCCAGAAATTAGCCTGAGGTTAGCAAAAGGGACTGGGAGTTAGGGCTATAATACCGAAGGGTATTTGATGGTGGTTAAGTCACTTATCCGTTCCCCATTTTAGTTCATCTGAAACAGGGGAAATTTGTTCTCGACATGCTGAAGCGCATGGAGCCCTTGGATGCAGGCACAACTAAAGGGGCCGGTATTGCCGGGGATATTATAGTAACCATTAATAACAGACATCAAAAGTCAAAGGCTGTAGGTCAGATGGAGCTTGATGGTAAAGGAGCAAGAGAGGCCAGGATGGCAGAGCCTGCTGCTCATCACGTGGTCCTGTCTCTTCCCAACGCAGTAACAGCAAGTACACGAAAGACAGGAAAACACAACAGCAACAGCAGCACTAAGACCCCCTCCTGCTGGTCTGGGCTCTGCCTCAGGCTGGGGCATGGCAGCTATAAAGGGTTGTACCTGGCATGTGTAAGCTGGGAGGGAAAAAGCAGACCTTCTACTGTGAGGTCTCCTATGAGGCTTCAGTGCCATTTTCATCAATTCAGTATGACCCGTCATCTGCTGCCGAGGGCTCAGCCCTCCCCGTGCCAGATCAGAAGGCAGTCGGCCGTGTCTGGCTGGCAGCAAACAAAACACTATGTGTTACAAGCTGGTCGCTGTGCCTGGACGTGCTAGTTCTGCCTTGATTGTGACCTCTTTCAGGGTCCCACATACAATGCCCTGGCTGAGTTTGGGCATTCACCCTAAGAGAATAAGTCCAGGAAGGTCAGCAGTAAATGCTGTGTGTCCATTGCCCTCATGCTGACTTCACTATGAAAGGCATTCAGTATTCAGTTTGCTCAGAGCACTGAATCAAATCCCTGCAGCAACAAAGCACAGAGGCCAGCCTAATTGCATCAGGATGCAACGTGTTTACAGCCGTGCATCCTTTCCAGGCCTTCGGACATTATCTCAGTCAGATGGTCTCTCTCATCTTCCGCCCGGTGCTCCTCCAGTTGGAGATTTGCTGTTTCTGTTGTGATGCGGCCCCATAGAGAAGCAGAAAGTACCATCTTACTGAAGAGGAGAAGATGTCTGGATGTGGTTCAGGCTGTCCAGCACAGAGATGAAGTCTGGGACAGCCTCCAGGGAACAAAACATGCATAAGTAGGACTGTGGCCAGGAAGGAAGCCAGGATGCCCAGGTGGGCTGATCACTCAAAACCTGCCCAAGGTACATATTTATTTGCAAAGCAACTTGGGGCCCAGGATCCATCTTAACTCCTTCCCTAAAAGGCCTGTGATGGTAGTACTGTATTTGGGAAAGGAGGCATCTGGGCATAGACAAGGAGACAGTTATAATAGATGAGCTGTGAAAATCACAAAGCATGCATCAAAGATCTTGATACAAAAGCAAAAGGGTGAATCAGGTCAGAAACAAAAAAGAACAACCAGAGTCTTCATCCCTGCGTGAAACAGAAGACTGCCATTATTAAAGAACTGAAATTTCTGGGAGGGCAGTTTTTTGCTGACTTTCTGGGATATGGAAAGAAGGTCACTCTCGAGTCTTGCTGAAACATTAGTCAGAACTGGAAAAACTGTTTTCTATACCAAAAACGAAGCCCTATGATAAACTCAAGCCATCTAAACCATTTGAGGGAAACAGCTCAGGCAACCGTTATACCCTGCCATTCCCCACCCCAGACACACTCTCTGGGTTTTTCACGAGCTTGATTTAAACTCTCTCTCAGCTCTGTAAATAACTTTTTTCAAACAAGGGGCACCTATTTAAGGAGTCAGATTCTTAATAAATCAAGGCTGCTAGATGTTGTTCTCCCTTCCTTTATACCATATAGCCTTTCAGAAAACACAGGCTCTGCATGACTGTCACCAGCTACAACATTTGGCTCCAAAATGTTAGCCAGTAAGTGCCGGCACCATGCAATCCCCTGGGTCAGGTCCTTCAAATCACTGCCCGGATAGTCCTGTCTGTGCCCTGTGGTTGGACTGACTGTAACTGTGTAGACTTCTAAACCCACCTGTCTGCAATCAGCTCCCTAAACAGCCATCTCGCACAGGGACATAGCTAACCCTTGATTTACAATGCCCAGCTTGGAGGAGAGTCCATGCCTCCAAAGCCAGAAGACGGGGCAAGAAGAGGGCAGTAATGGCTAGGCTGGGGTGACAGCTGCCTTTAGAGTCCCCCAGCCAAGCTGCCATTTGGTCCTGGGAGAATAAATGAGTGGCCTGTGAAGTGTGCTCGGTCTATAATGGTGCTGCTGTTGGCAGAGGCTCAGGTACCAGCTCAGGCTCTGCAAGATCTGTGAAGGATGAAGTTATAGGCGCAGTGTGCATTTTACACAGAAGTCAAATGCTAAGACCACAAATTTCCCAGCTGCCTAGGAGGGGACTTGTCTATACGTTTCTCTGACCATTTTCCCATCACCTTGCTGGGGCCATCTGACCCCAGCTGAGTTTCCTGCCCCTTAGGCAGGGGGCTGGACCTGATAATCTTGCAAGGTCCCTTCCAGCCCTAATGTCTATGAAATCTATGAAATCTCTCTCTGTCCTTCAGCTGTCAGC
>NW_005842202.1:565189-577702 GCF_000455745.1 Alligator sinensis | reverse complement strand
CTGCTGCAAATAAGGCCCTAGCTCCACTTCAGCCCCTTTTTTCTGACTCCTTAGGAGACCTGGAAGTTCACATTTAAGCCTGTGATGGAGCACACCGAAAAGTGCTCCTGGAAGCGGCACCGTTCCAGGGAGATGCCAGATTGCAGTACTGACAACCTGTGACTGTTAACGATCCAACTTCTGCAAGAACCGGGGTTCGATGTCAAAGCTCTTTGAGGATCCGTCTCAGGTAGGCACATTCATTCAGCCTCTCTAAATCTCCCCTGCACTTTTAATTCTTCACTTCCCTTCTTGTCATTTCTTCCCAGTCCTGCTCTAGTGACATTTGTTCCCGTGGGGGGTGAAGCAATCCCTGCATGCAAACAGATAAACTGATATTTCAGGCAATTTAAGGTTTGCTTTAAGATCCATTTGCAAAAGATGCAAAGGATGCCAATGTAAGAGCTTTCCATCCGCAAAGAGGATGCAGAAGCCAGATAAACTGATATTTCAGGCAATTTAAGGTTTGCTTTAAGATCCGTTTGCAAAAGATGCAAAGGATGCCAAAGTAAGAGCCTTTCCATCCGCAAAGAGGATGCAGAAGCCGGTATCACCACTTGCTCTTCAGCTGAAGCTAACTTGTGGTCAGTGCTTTGTCAGGCTGTAAGAACAGCTACCCTTGAGTCTCCTCCCAGGAAACAGAATAAAGGTGAGGAGGCCACAAAGGAGAATTGTGCCTACAGACCCAGATCTGCATATCAAGAACGTATAGCTAAAGGGTGGTTGCAATTTGCTGCTTTCCTACACTTCCTCCTTTACTCCCCACCCTGTTTCTCCAAAGCCGGGATGTGCTGACTGCATCCCCTACCCAGCAAAAGTAGCTCGGTGCACTAGCTCTACCTCCATAAATCTGCAGCGGGCATCCGTCTGTTTAAAAAAGCCTCACTTAGCAAAAGAGGCTACAAGCTTACCTCTGCAGGGTACAATTACCTCGGAGGTTTGATAAGAAGGGAAGAAGAGATGCCAGCGCTTATTCGCTTTAAATTGACACCTGTATGCTTCACGCAAAAATGTCTCTCCCAGCCCAAGCTTAGCTGCTGCTTCAAAGCGCATTTCTGGCACCTTCCAGGGTGTGTTTTAGTGCCGCTGCTTTCCCTCCAAGCTGGTGTTGTGAAGCCTTTTCTCCTCAAACAGACAGACTGTTTCTATTCAAGTACCACATGCAAAAGGCTGCACCCGTAACAGGCAGAGTTATCCGACTGGTAACTGCCAACGCGGCGGCGTGCGAGCTTCGATCACCCCGAATCCCCAGCGGTTCCACTGCACAAATTAACCCAAGACCTAATTTGAAGTCTGTCAAATCAAATCACACGACACCACCATCTAATACGCTAAGAAGGAAAAGAAACTGTCCCTTTGGGGCAAAGGGAGCCGGAAGCGTTATGTCCTTGTAAAGAAGTTGGGAGCAACAAAAAGCCTAAAAAGCGCTGCTCCAGGAGGACGACGCATCCCTCCGGTGTAGGGGACAGCACAGAGATACAGCAGGGCACTGGACTGGGACACCTGAGACCCGGATCCTATTCCTACCTCCGCCAGTGAATTTGGACAAGTCATTTTTCCTCTCTGGGGCTCAGTTTCCCACCTGTAAGGCATTTGCTTCTCCCAGACGTGCCTATGAGGGGTGTGGTGAAAACAATGAACCCTTCACTACGACCACCTAAGAGATGCTCCATAAGGATGGCAGAGCTGCCGCCACAGAACGAGTGCATGGCCAAGCCCAAAGTCTTACAGGAAGTCTCGCAGGGAAGAGAGCGGGGCTCGAACCACTTCACCCCTAATCCTGCCCCTAAACAACAAGCCCGACCTTCCCCGGTCCATGGTCCTCTTGCTGGTCAGGCAGGGGGGCTTAGGCAAGCTGCTCAGAAAGCCCGCTGGGCATGCACTGGGGGGCTGCAGCACCTTGGTAGGAATCCTGGCTGCCCACAACAGACTGTCTCCGTGTAAATCAATGCCTGCGAAGCCCCAGCTGTGCTTTCTGATTCTTGGCCCTTTGGTGCAGCAGAATTACCGAGCAGCAGCTGCCTGGTATCTCACACACCAGATGGGCGACCTGGCAGGACCACTTGGCATTAGCAATTCTTTCAGATCCCAGCCGTCCCTGTTCTGAACAAGCCCCACACATCTTCAAACCCATCCTCTACTCACACGAGCCGAGTAAGGCCCAATCGCTGGGTCCCAGCCTCCGCAGAGCCAACACGTATTAGGAATCCTGGGCCTAAAGCCAAATTACAGGGAGAAAAGTGGCCCTAATGAGCTGCCCTGGTAGAGGGAGGGAGACAAGAAGCAGTCAAAAACAGTGAATCCTGTTAGTTAAAAATAGCATTCATTGCAAAGGGAGAGCAAGGGCAGGCTTTTTCTGCAAAGATCTCGGCACCTGGGAGAGACGTTTCCATTGTGGAGTCGCGCGTGATGGAGCGACAGGACCAGAACCAGAAAGGCCCAGGCTCAGCTGAGTCTCTGCAATGCTTGGGAATTGCTCTAATCAGGGAAAAATAAATCACCATTTCATACCCTGCAATCAGCCTTCAGGTTTCACAGTACATAGACAATGACAACACACCTGTTAATGCAACAGCAGGATAGAGCGTACAGGAGACAAAGGTCAGGAAACACCAAGTGCAGCCACCTGTCAGCTACAACCTGAAGCGGAGGGACAATTACTACCCAGCAACAAAACAAGAGCTTGTCTATAGGTGGAAGTTAGCATGCCCTATTCAACATGTTCAATACGGCATGTTAGCCACCCTGTGCAAACTTTCTGAGTGGATGCAATGTGCAGTAAGGCTAGGAACAGACATTACGATCCCCCAGTGCCTGTGTTTGTCCTGGAACAGAAAAGTCCCAAGACTGGTGTGCATATGCATCACCCTTTCAATTGGGTTTAGTGAGTAGCTGAAAGCACCGCCACTTTTCAGCTGTCGATTCGATGATGCAATCCTGGGACCAACATTTGGACACTCTGCAATATCTCAGGGCCAGACTGTTGGTACTTTTTGTGCCATGAAGCGTTTTAAGGGTTTGTCCCAGGATAACGGACATGGACATCTGAACGACTGCATTCTGTCCTGGGATAAAATGATTTCTCCTGTGACAAATGTGACATTTGTCTGTAGTCTGAGAGTGCTCACCGTGAAGTCACCCCCGGGGCTGTGCACTAACCTCTCTGCATATACTGGAGGTCTTGTACCTTGCTGCGCTGCTGTCAGGGGTCCTGATTCAGGAAGGACTCACAGTGGGGTCCTGGAAAAGTCACCAATGCGTCATCCGCCAAGGGGAAGCTAATCTCTGTGCAGAGACCATATGTGTTGCTTAAACATGAGCCTGGAGGGAGCAAATAGGCACTTTAAGCAACATGTTGCTCATAAACAGCCACGCACTGAGTCTATCAAAGGAAATGATCCTCTGACTTCAAAAAGACAGTATGGAGAAGGCAATCCTTGTCCAGCTGCAGCCGTATTAATTGCCTGGAACTGTCAGGCCCATTTCTGACACACTTGCAGATTCTCCGTCTGTCTGAAACAACCGACGGGAGTCTTCACGGGCCTGTCATCAACTGTATTTCCTCAGCGATGGTGTCTGCGTGGAGGTGGCGTGGACTGCGCCACCCCATAGGAGCGTCCGTCCTCCCAGTTCCCGCACCTTATAGCCCGGCGTTTGCAACAGCGCTGTATCTCCCATGCTGCCATCCAGCTGTGGGCCTGAATTATTTAACTGCCTCAAAGCAACCAAAGCTCCCTTTATAAACAGCAGGGAAGCCCCTTCCTGGCAGAATTTTCCATTAACAAGAGAGGGGCAGGAGCTGCGTGATGCCCACAGGGAAGATTTCTGCATTTTAACATTAAACAGAAACCACTCGGTTTTAGATGTGCTCTGATGACAGATGCTGCTGCCTTTTTGGCCCAGGGACTTTAAAAGGGAAAGGAAGCGCATTGGCCTAAACTGCAGTGTGAAGGCCCCTCAGCAAGCAGGGATTATTATGGGAATTGCTGAGAAAGCACCTTCCAACAGATGATCTGTAAAGCAGAACAGGCGTTCGCAGCAAAAGAGCCAATGATGCTACATCCACAATCCCTGCTTCTGGTTTTTACCAGGGTGGGAGGGCGGCCCTGGCCCTGAGCCATCAGGATGGACAGGGAGAGACAGGGGATGCAAGGAAACCAGAGGAGCAGCTTCCCCAAACACTAGCCAGATGCTCCTGAAGCCACAGAGGCGCCTGGCCTGGCTGTCTGTGCATACAGGGGGTGCCTATGAGCCCTGGATGCATGTGTGTGCATGTGGGTGAGTCACGTGCACACGAGTGGTGAATGCCCTGTGTGCGTATTCATCGTCCATGCACAGCTCGGTAAACGGAGCCCCTACGCTGCAGGGTACCGAATCCCCGTAACAGCCACCTGGGCAATGCGGGAGTGCACCGGAAGTGGCCCGACAGCAGCTGAATGGGTAAGGTGATTCCTCCTGCACCACAGCTAACCCAGGGTGCAAAATCGGATCTACATCCTTTGAGTCTGGATATAACGTTGTATCTGAATCCCATGCTGAGAAGCCTCCCGCTTCCAGACTCCTCTTATCGGCAGGCTGCGCTGGCAGACACCATCAGACACCAGGAGTGGCAAGTCCGTGGGGACACTATTCCAAGGCTTCATAAACAGTCCTTTATGGCCCAAGGAAGGAAAGGAAAGGACGTCTGAGGACAAGGAATAGGGTTTCTTAATCCATTTCCAACCCTATCAGAGACGTGCTATGTGACACTGAGCAAATCACTTCAGCTCTAGGTGCCTCAGTACATGCATCTGTAAAATAGGGACAATGACCTTGTGCCACCTTACTCATCTGCAGCATTAATGTGCAGTGCCTGGTCTGGTCCTATGCACTGGCCTACCATGTGGTGAATCCCAAATTTGGTTTGATTCTGCACGGCCTCTTGGGTGGGAATTTCTGAAGGTGCCGATATGCAGCTAGGGTTTTTCTGCAGCTATCTGAGCAGGCCCCTGGGGGATCCTTGACAACTGAGCTGAGATCAGCCTGTGAAGAGAAGCCAATTTCTGGTCCCATCTGGAGGACACATACGTAATAGCCATCACTGGCTTACACCAGGGGAGGAACTTAGGACCTCTAGAGCTGAAAGCCCGCGTCCCTTTACGGCATCAGCTAAGGAGCTAAACTCTGTAGCCAAGAGCCCTAATGAATAAAGGAAGTACAGCTTCCTCGGATGGGGGGCACCCACAAACCCATGGGTGACCCCCTAACAGTACATATGTTCAGGATGACGATGCCCTTGCTGATCGGGTCTGGTACAGAGCTGTTCTGTCGAGGAGGGAGGAAGAGTACTTATACTTTTAAGCAAAGGGGACACTGAAGTAATGCACCATTGGAAAGCAGATCTGAGGCTTTCCTCACAAATCTGTGAGGCCGAGTCTTGGAGCTCCTTTGTCCTAACGCCTGAGCCCTCCAAGCCCCAAGGGAACCGGTGTCTGGGCTCAGAACGGGTGGAAAAAACCCAGGCCTTGCAGGGACAAAGCCAACCAGATAGGAAGGAAAAAAGACAGGCAGCCCAGGAAGGAATAAAACGTTACGGCAGCTAATGCTCAGTCCCAGCACAGCCCCCCAGTCCTCCTTCCTCCCGAGCTTACACAGGAAATCCCTCCTAATGTGGTCCGTGCGGCCCAGTGCATTTGCTCGCAGAACCAGTCAGGCAACAGCTGTTCCCCTCCTCTGGCCTCAAGACTCCCGTCTCGGGGACCTCTTGGTAGGTCACACCCAGGATATCAAAACCCACCTAGCTCTAGATGAGAACAAAGTCAGCAAATGAGGAGCTCTCGGAAAACGACACTTTCCCGTGCGAGCGAGTTTGGATGGCGAGCGCGGCAGCCTGAGGAAGGAGATGGAAAAGCAACCAAGCAAAACACAGCGTGCCAACTTCCTGCAAGGATTGTGCATGCCCGCAAAACAGATTTCCAGCCTTTCCGAGAGCAGTTCAGACACCGAGACCTAATGCGCGCGAGAGAAGCAACTGATTGTCCAGGGCAACTGCTCCGCTGGGACCTTGCTGCGCGTTTTGAGATTTTTCCAGCCCCAGGGTAAGGCTCCTGCAGCGCACTGCATGGCAACGACCAGCTGCTAATCAGCCACCAACTCTCCAAACTACTGCTGATCTCCAGAGCACGAGAGGGGCTGTCCAGGGTGGCCCCCCCGCCACCAAGCACCTCTCTCCCCCTTTCCTCGATCGCGGTCAGTCGATTCTCACGGTGACTTCTGCAACGCGTGGGGAAGAGATGCCATACAAAGAAAAGCACGCGAGACCCAGGACATGAATTTACCTCCGTGAAGCCCTCTTGCAATACGTCCAGCAAATTCCCCCTGGCCAAGCAGGTAAGCATCCTCCACGCGTGCGGGAAAGGGCCACGTTCTCAGGGCGCGCGGCACGGCTCCTCCAGCTCCGGGCACAACCTCGTCCTCCCAGAGACAAAGAGTTGGAGCTCATCAGGAACCTTATTCATAGCCCCATATGTGCAGCCCGTTACTGCGAGCAGGATACTTGAGCCAAAGTCGAGACTCGCACTGGGCATGCTCACGAGGGAGCCACTGGGGGAGTAGCGGGCGAGATGTCACACGGTTGCTATAGAAACACTCGGCTTACACGATGCAGGCCCAGGAACGAGTCGGGAAACATCTGAAACCTATTTCCAGCAGCCAGGGCCCGCGAGTCGCACGCAGCCTGCCGAGTGCAAGCGATTTTGCTAAGCCCCGAAGAGCAAACCCTGGGCAGCAAGGAGCGGAGGTGGAAGCTTTCCTTGGGTTGGGAAAGAAAAACGGGAAAGGGAAGACTGTAGGGATGCTACCAGCTTGAACCCTCGCTGCTGCCGCACAGCTCGGAAAAGCCGCCGAGCTGCGTGCAGGGACAGGAAGCTGCAAACAAGAGGCCATGACTATATTTATGCACGGCTTGAGCAGTGTCGTAGGGGCCGTGCAATGACGTAGGGAGACACAGAAAAGGGGGCAACTTCCAACACACAACTAAGCCCAAAGAAACTTTGCGGTCAGGAGTTTCCAAACTAATAATAATTACATTTTCCCCCAGAGAAAACCTCAGAGTAACCTCCGTTAATTTGTCAGACCTCAATCCCCGCCTTGGAAACATTCAGAAAAAATACGATGAACCTCGCGGCACGTTCAGAAGATTAAGAGATGCGGGATCTGGACCAGCGAAATTCGGGCTGCCGCTTAGGATTTCATAGTCAGGCTCTGGCCAGGCGTGTCTGAGCAAGGAGACATATTCAAAACTTGGGAGATTTTCTGAAGGCTTTGGGACAGAGATCAATGCACACGTTACCAGAGCTCTCTGTATGATGATAGCCGGGACAAAATGGTGGGAGCTAAGTCTGCATTATTGCCGAGAAAAATTAACGGCAAAAATTCAGGACCTTGGGCAACAGGCCCTCTATTGTCTGGCCAGCACCAAAGCCTGCAAAAAGGAGCCAGGCCCCTCACTAGATGAAAAATTCTGTAATTTTACAACACTTTCATTTTTCACGTGCCTCACTTTACTTGCAATGCTTCAGTGTAAGCTGATGCTCTTGCAATCACATGATCAGCAATAACTAGAGATTTAAGAAAAGCAAATCGTGTGTGATTTATGATAAAATCCCCAGGGTTGGCAATGCGGCTTGCATGCGCCCAGCCCCCTCCCACACGCAGCCTTCGTCCCATCTGGCTTTTGGAATACAAAATGGCTGTAGTACAGGCAGTTAAGATTAGCACCATTTTTACACTACAGCACAATACAGTATATTGAGCCTCTGAGATTTCAAACAAGAGCTGAGTAAAGAGTTCTCCACTGGGCAGAAAAGTGACCTCATTTGTAAAAATATATTCTCAACCTTTGCATCGCACATGATAATCGTGCTTTCGGCTACACCTCTCAACATCCGACCTCATTTATGATATACTTTTGAATGTGAAAAAAGACACATTCAAATGGATGTCTGAGTTTTAACGAGCGGGGATGCCATGATCATCCTCTGTGTTAATCAACCGAGTTTAAAAGATAAATAGACAAACGTATTAAGAAAAGTCAGATCCATGCAAATACAAAGCACTCCATCTGCAGCTGTCTTTTACGTGGGCTCTGATACTATGCGTTTTACAGCAGATTAGAAATTATATGCTCATAATCCCTATACACCCCAGACCGTTTCACTTCCCGTCTGAAATGCTCAGCAGAGAGGTGAGAGGGCGACCAGGCTCCAGCTTCAGGTTCCACATTGGAGACATGAGCCAGACTGGTCTCATTTTTTTTAACAGAAGTTAAAAATAAGCAAGGAGAGACAGTCCTTTTGGACAGCCTGCAAACGTGGGGCACAAACACGATTTAATGCATGATGTGTTGTCTAAATTATGGCAAGTCAAATTGGCTGGGAAGAATTTTTTCCTTGCTGAGCACCTGAGGAGCACATAGTGGGTGTCTCGTTGTTCTAATGTTGTTTTAAGCATGAGGACCCTTTATTAGCACTTTCATCCAGTGCAGGGACTGGAAAAATATATGGGCAACCAAAGGAGATGCTGCTGACTGCTCTGGGGAGTTAAGTGCTGTTAAGTTATTGCAGGCAGTGTAATCTTTCATTCAGCTCCGAAGCTGAACATGAGATCGTGGCAAAGACAATTCTGGCTTGTTGTCTGGAGCGGCAATTTGCTTTCTCCGGAAGTGGGGCAGTGACTTCAAAAACATCTCCAGTCTAAACAACAATGTCAAGTCCCAGTGAGGGTTTCATATAGCACCAGCATGGATCAGGACCTGAAAGTAAGGGACAAGTGCTGCAAAATCTGCTACGTACAGCATGCCATGTATGTACAACTGTGCAGGGCGTGGTGTGAGGCAGCAGGCACCGAGATGGCACACGGGGGCTGGACCTGATGATCTTCCAAAATCCCTTCCAGCCCCTTACCTTGAATCACATGATCTGTGGCACCCATCACATACAGCACACAGCAGACAAGGAAAGTGGCATTTTGCTAAACCATCAATGCCCTGCACATGATTAAAACAAGTAGCTACAAATCCCCACCATGTCTCTTACTGCTCTAGAAGGACTGTGCAAACCTAACTGGGCTTTTTTGTGGCATGGACCAGGAGATCTGAAGCCAGAAGTGTTGTCCAAATTAATGAAAAGGTCCTCCTGAGTCCCCAGTACTGCCAGCCCCGAAGAACTCGGAAAGAACGTGACTGCTCGGATATGCTTGGGAAGAACTGCCAAAGAACTGGCTGGACCTGGGTTCACTCAACACATTCTTGGGTATTGTCAGCAGATGCTTTCTGGGCCCTGAACTCTCTTCTGGCTACTTCATGCAATCATCCTTTAAATAGCAATGCCCTGAAAGGATGGTGGAAATGATGAGCCTTTTACTTGCCACGACATGGGCAGTAAGGAGCAAACTTCTTCACATTGATAACCAAAGTGCAAGCAGGTGGCAGGAATCAGAGATGGGACCATCTCTAGCTTCCTGCCCATCAGATGGTTTTACTGTCAAACACTTGTTTCTACAGAAGGCCTGCGACCCTTAACCTTGACCTGTCCAGTGGTGAAAATCTGAATGTTAGAAACAAGCAACCGGCTACTTGACAATGGCTACATTGAGAAATAGAGGGAGACCGGCAGCCTTCTGCACGGTCCGTAATGATAACATAAACCCTACGCAGCTAGACTAAAAATGCCACACATTTGACTGGATCTCTCTCCTCCGTAACACTTTGTAGTCTCGGACTGTAAACTTCTTGAAACAGGAGCCACCCTATCATACAGGTGTGTACAGCACAAGGAGGCCTTCATCCTGTTTGGGACCTCAGTGTTTTCCTTGATACAACTCAGCAAAGAAAAGGGGTTGCAAATGCCTCATTAACGTCGCCACTGCAAAATCCTTGCGCAGAAGAGTGACTTTTAAAACTACCAATCCAAGCTGGGGGGGCCCAGGCTGTTGAAGGGAGTTTCCTTTCTGAAACACTGGCTGCCTGTGACCTTCACAACAGACATGGAAGGAATTAGAGACTGATTGGGGACATTGACCTCTGGCGGCCAGTCTCAGCATAACCCTCGTGCTCTCACAACCCTGGAAAAGTGCTATTTCATCTACTTGTTTTGCTTCTGTATTTCCTGTACTTGAGGTTTGAGTGTGCTCATTTGATAGGAACAATATAAGGCATCCATTCATCAGCGAGTGATGGCAGATACTGCAGCTAACAATCATAATAATTAACAGCAACAAGACAGATACTTTGCCCTTCCCCTGAGTCTTCCATGCAAGCATTTCAAAGCACTTGTCAAACATTACTGAATTATGCTTTACAACATCTCTTGGGATATACAGAAATATGAACAATCTCAATCAAGCCTTGCATTGGCAAAGAACGTGGCTGGGGAAAGGAGAGACCCTCAATCTAGCTCCCTAGGGGTTTCAGGGGGCTAGTCAGGGTTCGAGACAGCCTTGCTCAACCTATGTGCTCCCCAAACACCTCGGCACCAACAGCTTGGCCTTCTGTGCTGGGGATGTTCCTTGGAGGGTCCTTGCAGCTGCATTTACCACCCACCTGCACCAGAATAAAGGTGCTGCAAGGGCAACTGTGAATCAAGCCCCGTCGCCCCATTTTACAAGGAGGAAAAATGATGCACAGAGTGAACGTGATTTCTTCGTGTCACCTTGGACAAGTCAGGGCAGGCACAGGAAGCAAAGCCCTTAGCACCCTTGCTCCAACCGATAGACCACACTGCTCTATATACAGAGAGGCTTCCTCCTTGGGCAGAATAGAGCAGTGGTTCTGAACATTTTAAGGCTCAAGGCACCCCTGCATAGACTCGTGGCACCCCTAGTTTCCCTCACTTTTTGCCTGCAGAAAAATAATAGAGCAGTTTTTCTGTTGCAAAGACCTGCCGAAAATAATAGAGCAGTTTTTCTGTTGCAAAGCCCTGCCCAAGGCCACACCTATGGATTTCTATTTGAAATCTCTGGGTTTATCTTGTGAATCGTATTAGAAACCTAACAGTGTTAACATTGTGAGGCACCCTGCGGCACCCTTGAAATGATTTCCCCAGGTGCTGTGATACCCCGGGTGAGACTCACTGAGATGGAGACCGTGGGAGACTTACCGTGGGCTCAACAGGCTGGGATGCATTGCTGGGCACCAGATCCACAGGAGTTCCCATGTCCGTCCCCACAACATGGATCCCAACGCAGCAGACCCGCAGCCTCTCCCCCTGGATACCTGGAGTGAAGAAAATGTACGGAGTAAACACTTACTAAGAAAAAACGCTACCTTGCCAAAACACAAAAGAAAACCAAGGAACTGCCATCTTCCTCCATCTCCTCCAGAAAACGCCTCGAAGGGTATAGAGACTCCAGAGTGGGGAACTTGCAAACTCCTCCACCTTACAAACACATCCCCCGAAATTGGTGGTTTCTTCCACTATTCTCTTGGGTAGAGTCATGAAAGCGTCTGGGAGCTGTGACTGCTGTAATGCCTGTAAGTGTTATCTGAAATCTTCCCACTTCCCTCTCTGAACAGCTCCCCTCCCCGCCAAGACTCAACACGTCCGTCTCAGGATTTGGGATTCCTAGTGCTGAAAGATTCCCAGAAGCAACAGCTGAGCTCCATGGGACCGGGAGCGAGAGAAATCACACGTTAGCACGCAGGCCGGCTTGGCATCCGAACGTATTGTGCTTTTACATCTTCTTTCACCTGTCAGGCAGGTCTAGCGAAGGGACTGTTCCCCAACACGTAACACAGAGGTGTCTGGTCATGCTGGCTCACATTCGCAAAGGCCTGGGTTACTGCCCAGCGCACGGGCAGGACACGCCGACCGACTTCGGTGGCCTCTACCTGTGCCAAGCAGGAGCAGTGTATTGGGGCCAGTGCAGCCCTGCTCCCTCTGCCCTGCCCTCCTGTCTACCCCACACGCACCACAGCACTGGCATTTCCACAGTGTCCTTTAGGAAGCTGGTCCACAGCTGAAAATACTTCAATTAAAGCATTTTTTTCTGAAAGCCAGCCTGCATTTTCCTTTGCGTGGTCTCCCTTCCTTTAATGCAACTTCTGCCTCCCTCGCTACACTTTTAATACGCTTTCCTTTGGAGGAAACCCATCGCTGCCCGCATCTCCAGAAAGCAGCGCCTCCGAGCATCCCGGCGCTGCGACCGCCTGGTCTTTGGGACGCCTCCCATTTCGTGTTTCCTTCTGGTCTCTCCCCCGCCCAAGGACAAGACCAGGCACGGACCCCAAGCCCTGCCGCCGCCCCGCTGCACCCGGGGTCGCGCCAGTCGTGGGCCCCTGGACAGCCGGGCGTGGCTGCGGGGCGAAGGGGGCTTGGCTCCCCACGGCATCCCGGCCCCGCCTGGCTGCAGGCTGACATGGCTAACTGCCCCTCTACCTGCGGCATGGGTAACTGCCCCCTCTGCCTGGGCACGGGGCTAACTGCCCCTCTGCCTGGG
>NW_005842202.1:546976-564682 GCF_000455745.1 Alligator sinensis | reverse complement strand
CCCCTGCCTATCCGCTCTGCTCGGCTAACTACCCCCTGCCTATCCGCTCTGCTCGGCTAACTACCCCCTGCCTATCCGCTCTGCTCGGGAACCAGCGCGCGCACCCTGGAAGCCTGGTGGGCCTGGGAGCCAGTGGCTGTGGACTGGGAAATCTTGTGTTACCCTGACTCACGCAGCATTATAACACCCTTCCTAATGTTTCTGGGGAAGAGCAATTTGGGCTAGAAACAGGATTTGCCACAAACAGACGCGGACTCGACGTTTTCCAAAGGGAAACAGGAATCATTGTTCTTCGTACAATATTTATTTTCATAGCAACAGGTCAGAAATCACCTTCTAAAAACTGGTGGCCGTTCTCAGCTGGAACTGATTTCCGCATAAGTTTGTATGCGAGTTGTGTAACTGCAGGGCCTGGCCCCTGCCACTGTAGACATCTCTGGAAAAGTGCAATTTCTTCAGCTAAAATTAAAATGAAACCTCCGCGGTTAAGGAAACATTTGACACCCTCCTCGTTTAAGTCATAAATGGAACAAGCCCAGAAAACACAGTAGTTACAGCTGCAGAGTCTGTCAATATTCAGTGCAAATCCAAGTTCTTCATTATTTCAAAACATACTGGTATGACTTTCACAGTTTATCAATTCAAGGCCTGTTAAACAGGCAGAATTGCTGTATTATTTCTGTGTCTATTCAGAGCATTTGATTATAACTCAGATACATTGTACCTCTAGAAATAACAGAGTGCTAGCTAAGTATGAAAGCTAGAGTTCCCCAGGGAATCAGAGATAAAATACCAGTCCAGGCTTTGAGGAGCTCATTATAAGATAGTTTCTATTGCTGCTACCACTAGCCCAGAATACAAAAGAGCCAGGGGCTCAATTAATCCACACATCAATAGAAGCAAGTGACATATCCCCAAAACAAGTCCCTTCGAGCCAGATTATCTTCTTATTTACACCAGCTACAAATCTGGACAAACTCCATTGACTTGTGGATATACATCGCTGTAACTGAGCCCAGAATCTGGTCCTTAGCGTTCATCTTATATGCTGTTTGCATGGCTCGCTGTCCCCAGTCGCAGCACTGCTTCCCACTGAAGAGTCACTTCAAATCAAATCGGTAGCGGAAGCAGATTCCTTGCCGTGAATTCTGCAGGAGCCGATTGTTTCACTTAGACCGGGAGCGGAGTCTGTTTTTTAAAAATGATCAGCTGGATGCTGTACTAAAGGATCCCCACTAAGCGATGGTCTATATTTAACAAGGTTTATATAAAAGAAACCTGTGCAATAAACTTACTTTGTTCTCTTTTGGCTGAGGAAGGCTGAGCTAGAGGTAAACCGATGGCTCTTTCTAGTTCCAGCATTGATGGTTCTCTTTAAAGACATATTTATCCACTAGCCAAGTAATCGAGTATGCCCAAGACCTAGACTTGAGACCCCAGGCTTGTCTCTGAATTCTGGGCAAACGGGTAGACTGCATCCCATGCCACGCTGCAGCCCCTATGGCTCATCCACCCCTCCTAGGTCAGGCAAGACGGATTGCCGTGCAGGGCCTGGAATGACGGAGATCAAAAGGAGCAGAGAGGAAAGGGAGGGACCCTTGGACTTGAGCAGGGCCTCAGAAGAACAAGCCTTCCTGATCGTGTAACACACTATCTGCCACTCAGAAAAGACCTCATCCTGCAAGCCTTATGAGCCCAATGACAGTTATCGAGACATCACAGATGAGAAACTGCTGCTCAGGTGGAAAAGTTGCAGGTTTGGTCCCCAAAGTATCTCTAAAGAGACATACCCATTATTTGTACCTGTTTTCCTTTTCTGAATGAGTTAAACCTCTTACTAGACTCACTGCATGCAGGCATTTGGTCATAACACTACCAAGGGGGCCCATCTTCAAACACCAGCACGTAAGCAGGATGTCTGGGACTGACTCCCATCCCCACTTCAGTGAACAAAGATTCGTGTGACGTCCCAGGGTGCTGGGTGCCAGCTCTAGCAATCGGCTTGCCTTCTCGGGGGCCACACAGCACACGCCCTGCGCTGTGGGCTACATCATGCCTCGGGCTCAGGAAGGAGCAGGAGTCCAAAGCCTTGTCTCAAGCTGCCCATGATTCCTTCCCAATCTCACAGATTTGCAAACTGCTCTTGTGCTCTGGATGAATTGCCCCTAGATGTTGGCCGGGGATTTTCAAATATTGCCCTAAAAAAGTAATTTCTAAATTGTAGTTGTTTCCATTTAGATCATGTCTCAAAGCTTGTTATTCCCTTTCAGGCTTTCTAGACATCTGTAACAGCCTGACAGCTCAGAGAGCTGTTTTCTCCCCATCATTAAGCTCTGCCTTTCTGCCCTTGGCATTAGAGTGCTGCACGTGGTTGGAGCACGTTGCTTTTCCAAGGGAAATAGGGATGGGGCTCGTGTTGAGGCAGGAAGTTGTAAAAGGGGTAGTATTTGAGGCAGGCAGTGTGCAAGGGCCTGTGTGACACGGTCCACACCACTTCCTCGCAGCACCAAACACCTGTCATTTTCCATAACATGCTGCTGAATCCCTTTACTCCTGGAACAAAAGCCAGTGGCAAAAGCCCCACCTGTTCTCATATGTAATCCTTTGCTGTTCCTTTGCAGATGTGCCTGGGCAAGGGTGCTAGGCTGGTCCTCTTGCCCCACGGCACAAACCCTGGTGGCACTGAACTACGGTTTAATTCTTTGTTACTCAGGAAGCTGCTCTGAGAGCCTGAAGGAGGCATGCTGCCAGCCTCAGAAACATCCCTGATCTTTCCAACAGGGACAGATGTATTTCTCACTAGAGCCAGGTGCAAAGAATCTCTTGCATTACAACATATATTGCTGAGCCCTCCAAGTCCACATCCAGCCCCTCTACACATGCTCAGGAAGACTCAAGTGTCTGTGATAACAGTCTGTGAAATATGTTTGCTGGAGGGAGGAGGCTGTGGGGCCTCTTACACCAGGGTCCCATTCTTGCTGTCGTATTTCAGCCGGGGCCGGGGAAAGTTGAGGGTGGCGTATTCGGTGGCATTCTGCATTTGCAAGTTCTTCACCTCTTCAGCTGAGCGTTCCCGAGCCTTGGTGAACACCTGGATATCTGCGTAGTGCACGCTGTCATCCCGCTTCGTGCTCTTGGGCTTGTTGACAGTAGCATAGACTGGATACTCCGGGACTTCGGTGTACACCTGCGCCTTTGTGGAGAAAAGAGTCCTTGGCAGTCAGCTCCCCACTCCTTCATGCCACCCCCTTGCACTTGTGACTCCCTGGAAGGCTGGGTACCACTCACTGCACCTGGTGCTAGCTAGAGGGCTATGCCAGATGCCAGCTCCAAGGACAGTTAGAGCAGGTAGCCTCCACACTGTGCTCAGCGTGGCAACGGAGGTACACCTCCAGGAAATGACAGTATTTCCCCCACAGCATTACTGCCTCTGCCAGCCCAGAGTGGGACATAGCCCTAGGATCTCAGCCGCCTGCTTCCACAGCTCTCCCAGTGATAGTCAGACCACCACTTTTGCAGAAAGTGTTATCAAAGCTGAGCTTTCCCGCCCCCCCTTTTCTACTGCATGCATTACACTATATACTTAGCATAGCCATAGGGTTATAGACCAGTGCCTCTATGTTGGAAATCTGCCATATATCCATCTACGATGTAGTGCAGATGCTGCATTTTGCACTGGATTATGTTTGCTACGGTTCACCCAAGGGTAGGAGAGAGGCGTATCTCTTATAGTGGCTATTTGATGAACACTGGCTGCTCTTGTCTGCATTGAGCACCACTTCCCTATGCACTAATCATGCTGTTCTTGAACCCTACACAGAACAAAAAAACCCTGGGACTTTCCCTCCTAACCCAGGGAGTAAAGCTGAACACTGCATTTCCAACTTGTCTACTGAGTGAAGTCTCCTCAGGGGCTGTTTACCTTCCTGCTGCCTTGGTGCTGGGGATTCACATGTCTTGCTCTGGTGCCTGCAAAAGAAACACCAGAAAACCAGCATGACTTAACTGTTTATTGTTCCATCTCTTGAATTTTCCAGCGATGAGATGGCCAGCCCGCAGGCTCTCCCTGCTGGACCTTTCTCAACTTTCCAGCCCAAGTGGAGTCCTCGCCCTATCTGTGCCTTTGGAGCATACCTCCCACAAGAAAGCCGGGGCTTGTTCCTTTGGAAAAATGAGGTTTCCTGAAAGGACAACGCGCTCTGGGCCACAATGTTCTTGGCAGCACCTCGCAGGAGGTAGGCAGCACAGAGAGCTGCCTTGTCAGGCCCCGGAGCAGCTCCGAGCTACTGTTTATTTTATTTTGTGCTTTGCCGTTTGGCAAACGGAGTGTTTTGCAGGGGCGGGTCCTAGGACTGCTGGAGGCACTCGGGCTTCTGGTTCATTTATTTTCCTCTGCTCAGTGTCATGAGGGATGGTTGCAGCTCTTGCAAGAGTGCGAGGTCCCCGCTACTGCAGAGCGCACGGATGGCAGTCGTCTGCCTTCTGCTTTGCACCATCGTGGCGACTGCAGTTGGTGTGGGTGCTAGATTTGAGTCATTTTAATGTTAAGGGGAGTTTCGGCAGTCTAAATTATCATGGTAAAAGAGGAGATGTAGCACGTGAACTTCTTGAAACCAAATTCACACCACCCCTGGGCCTGTGGGACTCTCCTGCTCTCTGTGGTGCTGTTCTCTGAATATGTTTCAAAGATCCTTACCTGACTTTTCCTTTTTCCTCTTAAAAGGTGAAGGACACTTCCTGCAATCAGAGAGAGATGTGTTATTAGTGCAAGTAAGCCTAGATCTCCGCTACGTTCATTGGATGTACATGTGCATGCGTGCACATGCACACTGCCCAGACCCTGCACTTCTGAGCCATGTGAAAGGACTCTAAAGCTCCCCGCACAAGACCTGTCTAAGCCCAGCAAGACCCTCCCAAATGCAATTGCTAGGAGCTCTCCAGTAGACTGACATTACTGACTGCACCCCAGGGACTCTCGGGCTGAAGCATTTCTCTCCTTCTCATACTCCTGCTCATACTTGCTCACCGGGGCAGTCAGAGGAGAAGCCTGGACTGCGCGTTTCCAGTGTGGGCTCTGCCTGCCCTGAAGGAATAAAAAATGGGAATCCCACTACTGTTACAGGAACTAGTGATCATCCAGGGAATCCAGTATCCTCAAGAGTTTTAAAAGCCCAAGATTTAACAGCGTTTCCTGAGGTTATCTGAGACGCACCAAAATACAGCTCCCCTGACAGTGGCTGTAATGAGACATCTCCTGACTCAGGGAAGGACTACATGGTAGATAATATGAGTAGCAGCTCAGAGCCTCCAAAGACCTTAGGCTACCTACAAAAAGCAGCAGTGAATGCAGCAATGCCCCTGATTTTGGGGACATGTCTCCTGCTAGCTGCTGGCTCTGAGGTTCTCCAGCGGGTGCAGGAAGCGTGGGTTGCAGCACAGCGAGCCCTTGGGGTGGCAGCTGCGTCCAGGTGAGAAATCCCTGCGCAAGGTCCAGGTTTGGATCCTGCAATCTCCCACCACCCTGTATCTTGAGCAAAGAGGGGCTCTTTCCACGTGTGGGGATTCTTCCAGCTTGTGCAAGGGCAGGTTCTGGTCACTGTTGTGCTTCATGGACCGCGTGCCTTCAGAAGAAGAGAGGATGAAAGTCTTGTCTTCCTGTTTCCTGGCCCTCTGTCCAGGTAAAGGACAGAGACAAAGGGGCCAAGCCCCACAACATCTAATTCATGGAGATCCATGGCATTGAAGCAACGTGCTGATGGTGCCTACTGTGTCCAGCCAACCACCCACCTCAGGAGCCTGCCTCCCTGTCCAGCCGTCTGTCTGGGCTGCATTCTCCCCATGTTCGAAGAGCGGGAACTAGCTCTGTATGGCACAACTCTTGTAAAGAGATCTATGGCGCTACCCTTCTACATGCAAGGACAGATGCTATATTCAGCGGCCCCATCTGAATCCAGCCTCTATTAATCACTCAGAAGTGAGCTTCTAGAGACATGAACAATGTCCTGTTCAAGTGGAGACGCTGGTTTCTTATTGCATGGGTAAGCAGGAAACCCTGATCGTGTTGGAAGAGTTCTCTGGAGGTATCATCTAGTCCTAGCCCTTGCTCCAGCCAAAACCACCCTGTTTAAAACAACTCTTTATCTAAGCTGCACTTAAACATGTCCACTGCTGGAGCCCCTTCAGTCTCCCTCGGCATCAGTTCCAGTCCTTAGCCATGTCCGTCCTTAGAAAGTTCTTCCTAATATCCAACCTAAATCTCCCTTGTTGCAATTTAATTCATGTCCTATCCCCTGTAGACACAGAGAACAATTGTGTTCACCATTCTCTTTATAACAGCTCTTTAAAATCCCTCCTTAGTCTTTTCTTCTCTAACCTTTCATCATACGTCACATTTTCTAGACCTCCGATCATTGTTGTTGCTCTTCGCTGGACTTTTTCTGATTTGTCCACATTATCTCCTGAAGTATGGTGCCCGTGCCTGGAGTCCAGTACTCCAGACAAGGCCTCACCAGTACCAAGTAGAGTAGAAGAGTTGCTTTCTGTAACTTGCACGTGCTAGTGCTATTCATGCATCTCAGTACACTATTATTTGGGGGCGGGGGAGGATTGCTACAATATTCTGCAGTTGACTCATCCTCAGCTTGCACTCCACTATCACTCCCAGGTCCTTTTCTGCACTACAGCCTAGACAGTTGTTTCCCATTTTGCATCTGAGCATTGACTTGTCCTTTTTCAAGTGTAGTATTTTGCACCTAGCAAATGTCATCCTATTCATTTCAGACCATTTTTCCAATTGATCAAGGTCATTTTGAGAACAAATCCTGCCCTTTGAAGCATTTCATTGCCCACGGAGCTGAGTGTCGTCTATGCAAAGCAGACACTCAATGCCATCCTCCAAGTCCTTAAGAAAAAAAAAACAACAATTGTGTAGTGGTAGACCCAGGGCAGACTCCGAGGAATCCTCCTGGGTATCTCTTTGCAGTCTGCAGTTGAGTCACTTACAACGTATGACATTATTATACCAGATTATACGTGTACAGACATTTGTAATATAAATACACCCTTCAGAAAAGGGCTGAAACATGTGAGTAATGCCATTGCCACACCACAGCAACACAGCCCAGGGGCACAGCAACACCGTGCAGAGCTAGGACAACACACAGGTGATGGCTTGGATCCGGAGTGACACGAGCGGAGCAACACCGTAGTGATATGGCCCAGACCAGGAGGGACACCGCCGGGAGACGGCTCCAAACCAGGGCTGTACAGCCGTGATGCAGTATGAGCAGAAGCAGTAAGCGCTCCCAGGACTGTAGCAATACCATGGTAACGCGGTTGAGCCGCGGCAGAGAAACAGGGAGAGAATGACGAGGAGTCCCGGTTGCTAAGAGACGTCCGTCTAACAACCCCGGTTTTGTGGAGGGGTGGAAATGCCGAGGCTTGCGGGGCACTTCGCCAGCAGTAGCAGCTCCGTGACCCGCTGTACGTACGCCCTGGCAGCCGGGCCACCGCTCAGCCGATGCACAGGGGAAAGCAGGAGATAACCTAAACCCTGCTCTTGGCCCCAAAAGGGAACTAGGGACCCAGGGGTCAGAGTCCTCCTGCAGGAATCCTGCACGCAGCAGCCAGTTCTGCCTCTGTGCTATTGCTCTTCGGTAAACCCGTTAGTGCCGCATTGTCCATACCCCACAGATACCCCCAGTCACCCCTGCCACTGCAGTCACGTGTCTCCCGCGATGGGATCAAAGGCTCGGCGCGCTGAGAATACTCTCAGGCTGTCATGGAACATATTCTCTCAGGGCCAGGTGTCAGTTTGCTGAACTCCCGCTACTGTAAAAGCCCAAGTTATTTTTCTTGTCGAGCCTTGAGCTGAAACCAAGCTACAGCAAATAAATTCCATGTAAGCGGAGCCAAACCTGCCCCCAGCAACAGCAGCACAACTCGAGAGAAACAGGCCAAGCGCAGGTACGTCCCTGCAGCGCCACGATCCATCCCCTTGTGTAACGTCCCCGGCTGCTCCTCTGAACTTGGCACCGGCCCGGCTATCTGCACAGCTACGTGTCACATTCGGAGCCAGACGCACGAAGCAAATGTTATCATTCCAGAAAGCTAAAAAGGACAAGGGGGAAGCAGGTGCCGATCCTTATAGGGCAAGCAACATGCCAGCGCATACATCCGTGCCTGGACTCTCTCCAGCCATGCAGGCTTCGGAGGGTCCCGGAGCCGAGCGCTGTCCTTGCTGCAGCACAGGCTGGAAGTGTGGACCTAACACTTTTGAAACAAGGATGGAAGAGGGTTATGGACTGAATGCAAAAAGCATGTGCCTTTTGTGCGTGCCCAAGTGTCAAACACTCATGGCCCACTTATGGCAGTGCAGGACCTGAAGGAGCTCAGTATGCTCTGGCTTTAAATAAGTGTGTGTGTGTGCGTGTGTGTGTGTGTGTGTGTGTGTGTGTGTAGAAAGTTAATGGCCTTTGCTTTTGTGACGAAACTATGAAAGGCCACAGGAATGAGGGTTAAAAATCACAAGGGTTTAAGAATGGACAGTAATGATTAACCAGCTTTCTGAGCCTGGTGACTGCCAGGCCCCAAGGAAGCAAAATCAAATCTGGTGGGAAAATGCGGTTGCCACTGTAATCAGCAGGGTAACTTGCACCCAGCGCATTTGGCCGGGCATCTGCAAATTCCTCAGAGGCTGTGTGCTGAAAGACACTACAGAGGCACAGGGGGTTTAGTATTCATGCCAGGCTCTGCTGTTGCAGTCAGATCCCTTCCCCCTTCTCCAGCCAGTCACACCTTTCCAACATAGCAGTCCTTCGCCTAGCAGCCCATTGCCTGAGCAGTGCAGAGGTCCTTGAAGATGCTGGTAGCACACACAGGCAAAAGTGCCGTGCTCCCCCAGGTCTTCAAAGACCACAATGAAAGGGGCCTCTGCCCAGAGCAGAACCGAATTGGTTTAAATACTTCCGGCCCTGTCCTCCCAAATGCCCCTCTCTCTCCAACAAGGGGCAAACACAAGCCCTCCAGCCCCATCAGGGCAGTGGATGGAGCGCACTGAGTCTCACAGGTTGCCACGTCCTGAGCGTGAGCTGCAGAGCTGGTTGATCGCGGCAGCATTCAGGAAGGTCGTACCACATAATTAAAATAGTTCAACTTAAAATATAATCAGCAGATCCCTGGCTAGTTTCCTGAGACGCAGGCTCCCGTATCAGCTTTCCGAGCGGCTCGCGCTGTGTTGTTTGCCCTCCACTCTTGAGGGAGTTTATCAGCCGGTCTGCGGGCTGTGGCTATTCTCAGGCTGTCTGCAGGCTAACCCCAGCCAGCCAGGAGACAGCATCTCCCAGCCTCAGATCAGCTGTAATTAGAATGGACAGGACAAGGAGAAATGGAAACAAGGCTAAACTCAAAATGCGGTGACAGATGTGCTGGCCGTGACAAGCCCATTTGTTCCTACACCCCAACACACAGACATCCCTACCCTTACAACCCCGCTCAGTGCTTCCCCAGTCCTGCTTCAGAAACCGCAGGCTGACGGGTACTGCATGAAGCACTCCCTTCTCTCCTCCAGGCACCTAGTCCTAAACCCACTGCACGTCTTTAGCTCCTGCCTGTCGCGCACCCCAGTGCCCAGCTCGGGCACGCACGATGGCAACCTTCCACCTCCTCTCTGGTCCGTCCCGCCAAGCCTGCAAAGGCAGAGGTGTTTGGGTGGCTCTGCCCATGCCCAGTTGTGCAGGTTAATCTGCCATTGACACTTTCCTTCCTAGAGTGAGACAGGAAGAAGAATCTGGGCCTGGGGGCAGAGTCCCGATGGAGAAGCTTCCCAGATGTGGTTACATGTGGGGCACAACCTGTTTCCTATTCATTTTTTTAATTATTATTAATACATTTGCCACAATGGTTCTCTCTAAAAGCACTTATAAGGACCTCAGGAGCTGCCATATATTCTCCATTCCTTGTCTGCCTCTCCATCCCTTGGCACCCAACTCCCACTGGCTGAACAACTCAGCCCCAAGCACCTCACTCCCTTTGGCCCCCTCTGAAAACAAAGCCCTGCTCACTGCTGAAGCCATGCCAGCATGGCACAGTGCAATAGGGGTTTTTTGCCAGGTGAGTTTAACAAGATGCCACTTTGTCAGGGTACTAACTGCATCCGTATCCCTGTTAGGATTCCTTGCTGGGAAAGCCACGCACCTTCAGTTCACCTGTGGTAAAAACCAAGTCCCAGAGTCATCTGAGAAACCCTGCTGCTGGACTTGCATGGGCCAGTGGCTCCCCTGGCTCCCTCTCCTCTGTAGACCCTCAGAGCCCTGTCACCTGGGGGCATCCCCCAGCTGCCACTCTCTGCAGCTATTTCAAACCAGCCGTGCAGGTGTGGCCAGTCTGAGTGCAAGGCTGGGTGCTGGATGGCTCCCTTTGTCTGGGTGTTTCCCTTTTTGCAGGTGCTCCAGCACAAAGAGCTTCCTTCATTTGTATGTAGGGCAGCATTCAAGGCAGGCATTTGCTTGGAGTACACCCAGGGGCTCAGGAGGCTAAAGAGAGTATTCCTACCTGAGACCTGCCCTCTACAAAGTGACCTTGCCTCGGGACAGCAGTTGGAAGAAGGGGTCAGCTAAGCGGGACATCAGAGGAATCCTGGAGCAGAAAGGAGGCCAAAAATCTGGTGGGATGACCCCTTTGTTCCCTGGCGTGTCTCTTATCAGTCACATTCCTAAGAGACTTCAAGGATGTATTTGGTAGCCGGGTTGGTCTGAGACAAAAAGAAATGCAAAAAAAAAAAAAAAAGGTGGGGTGGGAGGGGTGGGGGCAGATTTCCAGCTTCAGCTTCCTGTGTGCTAAATGAAGTTGATTTCCTTCATATGGGGATTTTTCACCATCTTTAACTTTCCCTGAGCCTGATGAAGTGCATGTGAGCCAGAAAGCTTGCAGAAAAAAGATTTTTTTTTTTTGCAGTTTCTCAGTTGGTCTAATAAAAGGTATCGTCTCTGAACCAGGTATCCAGGTTGTAGCTGTATTGGTTCTAGAGGAAAAGGCAATCGGGACTCGTAGAAGAGATGATCTTTTTATCAGACCAACAAGGTTGTTTGCAAAAAAAAAATTCTTTCATTGTAAGCTTTCAGGCACAAACACCCTTCAGCAGGCATTGGAGAAAAGGTTGGAAAAGTTCTCCTGGGTAGAAATGAAAGTTCATATTTCACAGGATTTCACAAAGGAGCAATCTTTTCTCCAATGCCTGACGAAGGGTGTTTGTGCCCGAAAGCTTGCAATGAAAGAATTTTTTTTTGCAAAAAATCTTGTTGAACTAATAAAAGAGATCATTCTACTAAAAGTCCTGATTGCCTTCATCTCTGAACCTACAATTCTGCATTTTTGCATTTCCTAAGAGACTTCAAGGCCTTTGCACAAAACTCTGGCTACCAGGCCCAGCTCTCCCAGAGGCCAGCTAGGTCACCTGGGACCATCAGGGCTCCCTTCCATGCCTCACTTTCCTTCCCAATCTGCATCTCTTTGATTTATTTAGATGTAAGCTCTTTGGAGCAGGATCTCTCAGTAGGTGTGTGCATACAGTACTTACAGCAATGTGGCCTTGAGCTCTGCTGGGCTTCCAGACACTCTGCTAAGACACATAAATACTGTAGCTACAATTGTGCAGGGTTCTGCGTCTTTTGAGAATTGTTCAGTATCTGCAGGATCCGGACTCAATGTCCCTGGCATTTAGGGAACTGTGCCACCCCCCTGCCCTCCCTGTACCCAAAAGCTTGCAAAGAACATTTTTTTCCAACTATTTAGTGGATTTAATAAAAGATATCACATTTATCCAAAGAACCTTGTCTGTGCCCTTCCCCAGCCTGTAGAATCAGCTTGGGGTATCAGCTTGGTCCCCTGCTTTCCATGCAGCCTCCAGGACAAAACCAAATCTCAGTGCAGAAACCACCTTTGTAATTGCCTGAAGGGACCCTCAGGAGACAGCCTGCCCCAGCCTAAGGGGAAGGCAAGAAAGGGAGTGCCTAGGTGCCCTTCCTTCCCCAGAGATTTGCTTCTTTCCCTTGAGGTGAGTGACCCCCCAGTTCTGGTTCCTGCTTCTCTTTTGAGGGTGAGCCTGGGGTTCACACACCGCTGGGCATAGCAGGGCCCTGAGCTTGCTTGGAGATGCTGGTGCAGCATGAACCATGATCATCTTCCTCATCCTCAGCTGTCCTCACCCCCTGCCGGCTCTGCCCCTGATGTTTGACCCCGGCAGCCGAACAGCAAGTCCCCACTGCACAGACCCGGATTACATGCTTGCCAGACACCGCTCCTCCGCGGGCGCGGGGCACAGGAGAGCCGCCAGCGCTTCAGGCAACTCTTAACAGCAGCAAAGCCCAGAAAGTGTGGGAGGGTGAGGGTAGGTCCCTCAGGACAGGAGAAAAGGGAGTTCAGGGTGTATTATAATGAGCCACCAGTGAAGGGAAGGGTCACATCTATCAGCATTATCAGGGAGTAACCTTCCTGAGTGCCAGGGCTGGGAGAGGAGCACGTAGGCAGCCTGGCTTCCAGACCCCTGCTCCAAATACCCACCCTGAGGGGCTGAATCCTGGACTCCTTAGTCCCAAACCCCACCAAAGTGGGTCCAGTAACCCACAGGCCATTCCCCAAGCCAGAAAACGAACCCAGGAGTCCCGATCCCCACCCCTGCTCCAGCCACTAGATGATGCCGGGTCTCTTACTTACTCAAAGGCACTGATAACTTCCAAATATTCCAGGCAATGGGATATCCCCAGTTTCATTTCATTCTCTGTTACCACTTTTCCCGTCACCCAGACCCTCTGTCATGCCCACACTGGCAGACATTTCCACCTGGCTTGTAAACAAGATCCCTTTCCCCTAGACTGGGCACCACGTGAGCCAGGAGGGATTTAAACAAGTGTGGTCCCTGCCAGTGACCAAGAATACCACCCAAAAGTACAGCCAGGGTCACGTCCCGGGCTTTCCGACTGAAAACACAGCTCGCTGGGATGCAAGCGAGGAGATGGGATTGCAAGGAGGGGCAGAGAAGGCAAGAGCCTGGTCGCAGAGAGGAGGATGCATGGTCCCTTGGCCAACCCAGGCAGCATAAAGGAAGGCACTACAAGGACCCCTTGGACCGGTGGTCTGGGGGGAGGGAATATGGCTAGATCCTTCCCACACTGGCTACTGCTAGCTCCTGGCATGATCTGTAAGGATGGGTGGGCGCCAGGCACCAGCTCCTGGCATGACTTGTAAGGACGGATGGGAGCGAGGCACCGGTTAGCACACAAACACCAACAGACTTTCGCTGTGCCTGAAGAAGGACATTTGTGCCCGAAAGCTTGCAGAGAACAATTTCTCCAACTATTCAGTTGGTCTAATAAAAGATATCATATCTACCCAAAGAGCCTTGCCTGCCTAGGCACCGGTTAGGTCACCCCTGAGGCTGCTGACACCACCATGAGGCTGAATCGACCCCAGCAAGGGGAAGATATGAGAGTAACAAAGGCATCGCTGCCTCCTCCCAGTCCCCAACTCCCTTTGCCAGGCTCAGCCCCAGTCCAGGCACAGATGCCCCTGCAGCAGCACTGCCCCCCGCCTCCCTGCACCCGTTCCCCAGGCGTATAAATCGGGGCTAAATCAGAACCCTCCACTCCCTGGCATCTGCCTGCAGCCAGGCTTTGCATGCGTGTAGACACCTCCCCGGGGTGCAGAGCCGCGGGAGCGCAGGGACGGGGAGTTAGGAGCCAGGTGGAAGCCCAGAGGACTCAGCTGAGTGGGGGAAAAGTGAGGGCACTTTCCAGCTAAGTCAGTGGAAACTTTCTCCGGCTTCGTCTCCTTTCCCCCTTGTTCTCCCACTGCCTGCAAGAAGCTCCTTGCCCTACTCACCAGGTTCCCCCGCAGCTGCAGCGATTGCCCATGTCGCTCCTTCCTCCATGCAGCAAAAGTGTTTTTCTGGATAGGGAGAGCTTGTATTTCCTGGTTCCCAGTTCGGCCCCTGGCAGTTCCCAGGGAGTGTCTCAGTGTCAGGTTTCTCTCCATCAGCGAAGTGAAGCCTTGCTAGGCCTGTGTGTGCCATCTACTGGAAGGAGCACCCCAGGTCGCAGCTGGCAGTGAAGCCCTGCTTCTCCCTGGCAAGGAGGGGGCGTTCAGATCATGTCTCTGCCCTTAAGTCTCGGGGCAAAAATCTTGCTGGTCCGCCCGGCGGATCTGCTCTCGGGTATTGTGCTCTCCCGAAACGCGCACGGTCCCGCTGATATCGGCAGGGAAGCGACACGCTAGAGCAGAGCTGTCGGTGCCAAGCGAGGAGGAAGGCAGGGGGATGTTGAGCATCCCGTGGACGTGATGAGAAATCCCAGGCGAGAGCCTCCCTGGGGGACAGGCGCTGTCAGAGCCCCTCATGCTCCGCTCGCCTCTGTCTCTGACAGGATGTCAGAAAAACGTGTGGCAGCAAAATAGGGGCTGTCGGCACCTGGGGAGACGCACGAGCATCCTTGCTGGAGAGGCTGAGAGAAGTCACCGAGGCTACGGCCTGGGCGGCAGGGAGCCTGGCTTGGTTTTCTGCCTCTGCTGCAGCTTCCCAGTGTGACCTTGGGCAAGTTACTTAAGGGCCAGATTTGTCAAGGTATTTAGGCACCTACACATGCAGAAAGGCTTTCTGAAAATCCTGCTTATTACCTGGGCACTTCACTCCTGTAGGCACCTGTCCGCATTCGCTGTGTGCCAGGGACCCAGCTATCAAATGGAGCTAAAATACCTGTCTTGTCCTCTTGGATTGCAAGCTGGTCAGGGCAGGAGCTGTCCTGTGCTATGGCCACATGCCGGAGCTAGCACCGGGGGCCGCTGTGATGGAAATGATAACAAATAGCAAATGTTTTCTGAACATAACCTGCTAGGGCACCTCCCTCTGCTCCAGGGCCGAGTCCGGTCAGGCCAGCCCCATGCTGGGTGCCCTGACTCTGAGCTCCTGCAGCCTTCTCTTGCAGGTGGGCCTGCCTAGAGAAAGTATTTTACTAAGTCCTAATTGAACTTGGCAGTTGCGTGCTCTTTAAAATCATCCACAGGCCTGCTGGCATTGCTGTCCTCATAGCCACGGCCCCAGCCCCAGTGCTCGTGGCCTTTATCAGAAGCCAAGGCCATCTTTCTTCCCAAACTGCAAACAGTTTGTCAACAGGGCTTACTGTTATCATTTGCCTCCATGCAGAGGGACGTGAGGTCCCTGAGCAGAGAAATAAGAAGATCTCCATCCTGGGGGGCTGTGTCACAGCCACCTGCTTAGCTGACTAGCCAACATGGCTTAAAAGCTGGAAGCCTCTGCCCTTACACTTTGAAGTGAAGTCAGGCTCTCAGGCTGAGCGCGGCACCTCTGCCATGGCTGGTGCACAGGGTTGCTTACACAATGCTCGCTGATCTGTAGGACACATCCGCAGACTAACAACATACTTTAGGAACGTGATCTGGGAAGGCAGTAAAGCAGGACTAAATCTTGGCTCTGAGCGTGTCTGCTTTCTGTGCCTTCTGCAAAGACCCACGTCCTGTTTGCTGGGTCCCACCCGGTTTGCTCGTCTCCCACGGGCTTTGTGGGTCTACCGGCCCTGCCGCAGCCCCTGATCCTTCTGTGGGCTTAGCGAGCCAGCCTGTTTGTATTTCAGGGATAACTCCAGCTTTGCCGCTTTGTGGAAAAATAGACCGCAATCAGATGAAACCCGGTGGAGTCAGCTCCCATCAGGCTGCTGGGACAAGCCGCGGGGCTGCAGGTTTGAGCTCCACCAGAGAAACAGAAAGGCACTGAAAACATTGGCAGTGCCGGGAAGCAGTTGGCCGCCATTCCGCATTCCCCTTTCATCCTGTGTCTGCAGGAATAAAAGCACGCCTGGGGGAGAGTCCCAGCTCCCCGGCTTAGAAAAGCGATTGTGCTATTTTGTGCTTAGGTAGCAAGAGCCCGCAGACACGAGCAGCTGCCTGACACCAGCCAGTGTCAGCCTCGCCCCTGCGTCCGAACTCGCGGCTGCCGTTTTCATGTGGCCGGAGACATTTGGACAGGAATCGGTCTCAGTAACAAGCTGTGAGGTTGGCACAGGCTGGGGTGGCTACTGCCCTGCAAGTGGGAACTTACTTGACAGAGAAGACAGAGTGGCTACTGCCCTGCAAGTGGGAACTTACTTCTGCAAAGGAAGACAGAGAAGACAGAAGGAGGAGGATTTTGGTGCAGTAGCACTTGGGTGACTCGGTCATTCATGGGCTGAGACCCCAGTGCGATGAGCTCTGTATAACACAGCACAATCTAGCGTTTTTTGCACAGAGCAGGAGCTCAGAGATGATTTGGTCACTTCTGATTCAGAAGAATTGCTCCCTGTTGCAATAAAAATGCGACCTGGACTAGTCAGAGCAAAGCAAACTTCAACCCCAGAACAACTTTCTTCTCTGCATCCCACACCTTACATGGCCTGGGGACAATTCAGGGCTTTTCTTTGTTTTTCATGGTGTTAGCTGGGTAATGTGGGGCCAGTCGTCACTCTGGTGGAAGACAGCTTCCAAGGTCTCATTGCTTAACCCACCCTGCCTGGTACATTCATGGTGGGGTCTTGTCTCTTTTCAAAGTCCGGTTTCATTTCCCAGGGGCATGGACCAGGGATTTTAGGCTAAAACTGTAGGATGATCAACACAGCACATGAACTGAGATGCTGGTGAGTGCTGGGAGGCAGCTGGAAGTCAGCAAACATGCTGTTCTCAGGCTTGATGGGCTTCGTCCTGGTGACTGAGCGGTGCAGGAGATGCAAGGTGTACAACGTACAACATCACCCCTGTGCTGGTGATGTTTTCAGCAAAGACCCTGTATACCTCTCTGCCCATCTAGGTTTTCAGTCTGGGATGGGAGCATTTCACAGTGCACCTGCTGCTAGTGCCTTTAGTGAACCCAGCCCAATGTCGGCCTTGCCCAAGTGCCCTGATGAAGAAATGCAGGGCATCTTCCCTTTTCCTCGTTAGCACTGAACATGGCAGGACTGAGATGAGGAGAAGCCTCCTGCCACAGGCTGCACTAGACCCCACTGGGGCAAATGTGTGTAACCAAGGCCCTTCATCTAAGGTGGTGGTAACAGGCCATTATGCTCCACTACAAAGCAGGCAGATGAAATAAGAGCAGTCTCCAACCCGAAACACAGCCCAGAGAAAAGGGATGCGTCAGCCTACCCGGGAACTCAAATGACCTAGCAGGGGGTTTGGCTGGGTGTTGTTCTGGGGAGGGTATGTTTGTGCATGTACATGCACGCACACATGTGTAGCGAGAGACCGTGCGTAGAAACAGGCAGGAAACAAACAGCTAGTGCCCGTGTGTCACCCTTAGAGAAGTCTAGCAAGTGGGCTTTGGGGGTGGGAGCCAGCTCAGAGAGGGTTGGTGCTTTCGGTCCATTCTTCCAGCCTGCAGTGCGGCACGCCAGGACTCGCGGAGGCAGAATGCAGCCCGGATGCGTCTAGAGGTTATTATTAGCAACGCGGGTCAGAGCAGTTTTTAAATAGGGATTTGTATTTTAACAGCGTCCCCTCAACCCAGGCTAGCAGCTGCCTCCCTCACTTCGCACTGGGAAGGGCTGCTCCTCGGTGGGTAGAAGCCAGGAGTCTCTTTCTCAGGTCCCCTGTCCTGGCACTTGGGGCAGGGGACGCTGAGCTGGTTTCACCCCCCCCACCCCCCCACCCCGTATGCTCTACATCTCCCCCCGA
>NW_005842202.1:543517-546575 GCF_000455745.1 Alligator sinensis | reverse complement strand
CGGTTCACTCCAACCCAACGCCTGCGTTGCCCTCAGTGTGCACCCCTCTCCCAGCTGCCAGGCCTGTGCCAGTTTCCCCCACAGCCAAGGAACCCATTCTGCAGCTGCCACGTGGGCCCAAGGATCCATCGGCTGCCATTTGGGCAGGTGCCTTAGAGTAGCTGAGAATCAGGCCTCATCTGCAGATGCAGATGCAAGCAAAAGACCCTCTGATTCTGGGTGACACCTTCCAGAGGACTCCTGTCCCTGCATGCAGGTGTGCCAGGGCCCCCATGTGCAGCCCATGACAAGGCATTTCAGCTGCTGTACTTGGCGCAGGAGGGGGAGGCGCGTGCCATCTACCGGCTCCCTGCACCCAGCCTCGCGGCAGCTGCAGCAGGCTCCAATGCACACAATCCCCCTCTGACACCATCAGACTCAGGAGACGCTCCCCTTGCACCCTGTAGCATCATGGCCAATGAACCCTTGGCTGCCGAAAGCAGCTGGAGGGCCAGATGCACCCACTGGGCCAGGCCGCTGAAGCTCATACAGCTACAGCAGGTCTCCTGGGCAGCATCAGGCCATGCAGGTTTCTTGTTGCATTCAGGGATCATGGCGGTACCTCCCTAACACGAGCGATAGGAATGGAGAGCAAGCCAGGAGGGGCTGGAGCCACATTTATTCCTTGTTCTCGGCAGAGTGGCTGGGACGTTTACATACCGTCAGGGCCTTGCAGCCCCCAAAGTCTTCTGCAAATGTCAGCCGCCGCTTTACAGATCCACCGCCCACCCCTGAAATGCAGCCACCTCTGGGGCAGAGCCAGCAGCTGGTGAACAACCCACAGCAACACAGCAGGGCAGCTGATGGCAGGAGGGGATGCTGGTCCCTTCTGAACGGCCGAGCAGGTAAAGTAGCCTGGACTCCATCTGTTTGAGCAGTGCTTGAACTAGGAGCAGCCGGACATTACAGTGCCCCGCTCCCCTGGTATCATTCTCCCCTCTTTCTATCGCTCCACTGCATGCCCCCTTTTGTAGGAAGCAGCCTTCAGGAGTGGGGGTCCTTTCTGGCATGCACCCCCCAAGCCGGCAGTGCCTGGCACAACCACACTCACCCCCCACCCCCAGTTCAAGCAAAGTGCCCGGATGTCTCAGGGCTTGACATTCCCCTTCCCTTCTTCTGGGGACTCTGCCTGTCCCGGGGGCTGTTCCTGGCGGGTTATCTGCACCTCGTTGACTCTGGCCTTCACCTCCTTCCCGGTCCTGGGAGCCACTATGGTGAGGATGCCGTCGTGGGACAGCGTGGCTCTAACCAGCAGCGGGTCAACATCCATGGGGAGGATGTAGGTGCGGGTGAACTCGCGGGAGATGAAGCCGTGGCGGTCGGCCTTCTGGGGGTGCTGCCCCGTCACCTCCAGCAGGTTGTCCACGGTGCGGACAGCGAGCTCGTCGGGAAGGAAGTGGCAGACGTCCAGGAACACCTGGAACTTGTGGTCGTTGAGGCTGATCTCCGAGATGCCCCTGTCCAGCTGCTTGTTGATCCGGGGCCGGATGTAGTAGCCGTGGTATAGGGTGGGGGCCAAGATCTCAGATGGGGACAAGCCTGGGAGAGACACAATGAGGAGGAGATGGTTTCGTAGCACTCGCAGGGGACCAAGGTGAGCACAGAGGATGAGAGGAGGACAGGGGGGGAAGAACCCGGGACATGGCAGGCAGCTCTTGGCTCTGTGCAGGCTGCAAACAGCTTTGCCCTCCCGTGCATCAAACTGCAGCAGTGCCGCTCATGGGCACAACCCTTTGCCATCCACCCAGTGCTGCTGTTGGCCAAGTCAGGGGTTGTATCTGGCTGCAGGTGCAGCTGGCTGGGCTGATGGGTAGCATGGGTGCCATGTGGACAGAGCATAGCCCCATGGCACCCACCCCAGCCAGGGGCTGGCACCCAGCTTTCGGGTTGAAGAGGGAATGGCTGGGCAGTGGGTGCTGCATGAAGCCCGGTCCCAGGGCAGGACAGGCATAGAAAGTGCTGACTGGAGACAGACTGGCACGAAGGACTAAATCCCCCTGGGTGGCATTGTCCTGTGGGCTTTGCCTTCCCCCCAGCCGGGCTGGCGCTGAATGGTTCTGCTGCCTCCTGCATTCTTTCAGGGCTGCCTGCTGCTGCTCTGCCTTTGTGCACAATGGCCCAGCTCAGCTTTTCCCTGCTGCCCCAAGGCCACAGCCATGTCCCCTGGGCCAGCACTTTGCAAATGCCCCTAAACCTAGGCCTTGCCAGCTGCATTTCAAAATGGGCTGTCCTGTCCCATCCTGGCCTGGGCAGGTGAGCATCCCCGGTGCCAAGGTGTGCGGCAGAGGAAGGGGTGGAAGCTCCCTCGATAAGACACCCCTTCACAAGTTAAGACATGGAACCAAGTTCTCCAAACAGCCTGGGGACCCCCCCTTGCAATCACGCAGCCACACGCTCCTCTGGGGGCCACAGCAGGTCTTGGCTGAGTGCCTGGCGCTTTGCTGGGCCAAGCAGACTGTCTATGGATGGCTGGAGAGCATGCATCAAGGGAGCAGGGGCAGGATTTGGCTTGGCATTTGCTGCCTAGGCACAAACAAGGAGAAGATGTGGGAGGAAGGGGCGAAGCAGGAGGGGACAAGGAGCCAGGAGATGCAAAACACAGTGACCCTCATTCTAGAGGCTCCTGTCATTCCCCCTCCTGCCTGCCATGCATGGGGCTTAGCGTGTCCGCAGGAGGGGAGCCTCCCAAGGGATGCGCTCCACGCGCCAACAGGAGCAACCGGAGCGGCAGGGATGCCGGCAGGGACCTGGAAGGGCCCCATCCTGCTCCTTACCTTCCCCAAAGTTCTGGTCATACATCTTGCTGGGGTTGGCGAACTCATACTCGGTGCTCATGGGGTAGGCGTGGGGCACCGCGCGCTCAGCCATGGTCAGCGGGGAGTGGCCCGGAGCGCCGGCTGCCTCTGCGAGCGAAGGCTGCGGAGGGTGAGGTTTTAATCGGGTGAATTCCAGAGGGAGGAGTGCGAGACACCAATACGACCAAAATAGACTCGCGGCCTGGAGCGGCGCTGAGCCGGCC
>NW_005842202.1:540005-543326 GCF_000455745.1 Alligator sinensis | reverse complement strand
TGGGGTAGCCTCATCCAGATCCCACCCCAGTGCCAAAGATGCATCGTACAGCCTTTCCTTTCTATCTGCTGTGGCGCTTCTGTCACCCAAATTACAACAACGCCCCTACCTACACTTCCCAGAGACGGGGGCTCGGAGGGTCAAGCAGCAAAGGCTGGTGGGGGTGGGGGGGTTGTGTTCAGTACCCTAAGGGTTAAACACCTCTCTAGCCACAGCTGGAAGCCAAAATTGCTGCCTTGTTCTGATGGCCTCAAAGTGTCTCCAAGCTGCAAACAAGCAGCAAGGCAGGGTTGCAACAGATGTTCCAGCCTCCACCCCAGCTCCAGGAGCTGGAGCCAGAGTGGTGCAGGGCACCGGGCCCTTGGTGGGTCTCACAAGGCCCCTTGGATATTTGGCCCCTTTACGTTCCAAACACAAGGGAGAAAAGATAACCAGGTAGCAGAGTCGTGACCGAGGACTGAGGATTCCCGACCCGGAGCTGTGAAGTTCTGCACGTACCCGTCAAATAGTGTTAATGCCTCTCCCTCTTCCTCCACTACAAACGTGCCGTGCCGCTGAGCTAAGGGCCAAGCCTGAGTATGAACTCCGGCCTGGCTCAGAGTCGGATGCCTATGACAGACACGCCGGAGTAGCAGGGTACACATTTGACTTAGATCCACTTTTAAAAGACGAACGGTTTGGTGCTCAAACAAGAACCCCATGTCCTGAAACCAGCCATGCCTGCAGGCTCCCCATGTGCGCCGTGCAGGGCAGTGGGTGCCCTAGCACTCTGTACGTGAGGTGGGACTGGAGCAGCTCTCCCAGCAGCTCTCTCTGCCCTCCGTCCCTCTGGCTGAGACCTGCAGCACCTGCTGCTGTGGCCAGGCCCTGCAGCCAGGAGGGGAGCTCCTCTCCTCGAGTTATAGCCCTGGGCACAGGAATGCACTGAGCTGGGGTAGGATCTCACTTGCTGCCCCATGCTGTCGGAGGGGCTCCATGCAGCTGTCGTGCTGCCAGCACTGGGTTTGTGTTGCTTGCTTGAGTCCACAGAGTTTGCACCAGCTCTAGGACAGGACACAGCTGGATGCAGGAGGGGCTGCCTGCTCTCCATGGCCCCTGTATAGCACATTGGACAGGTGTTAGGTAGCATCCAGCTTGTCCCTGCATAGTATCAATGCTGCCATTTACAATGACACGGGGTCAAGACGGGCCAGTCAGGATGCTGTACAAACACAAGACAAAAACACAGTCCCTGTCCCCAAATGCTTCTGGGTGTCACTTAACCACTCCAGCCTTGAGGCGCTTCAGAACGAGCCCAGCGCACCCCTGGGCTTTTCCCTTGGGATGTGCTGGGGGGAGGTTCAGGGGTCTCTGGAGGGCTCCAGCCAGCCCAGAGAGCATCTGTGCAGAGCAGAGGCAGGGCACTGTCAGGAGGAAGTGACCAGCTCTGCCATGGGGAGGCAGCTGGGTCTGACAGGTGCCAGCCAGGCAGGCACGCACGAGCCACCCCCACCGAGTGCAGGGGAAGAGGAATGGGCAGGTGAGGAGTTGGGAACAGGACAGTTGGAAAGTAAAAAAATAAGAGGCTGATGTCGCGCTCAGCTGGAGCCAGGAGGCGACGGGCAGCTGTGCCAGCCCCTGCCTGCGCCGCCGGCCTCAGCCCCCAGACTTACTCAGCGCTAAATTTAACCTGGTGTTTCTTCTGAGTCAGTCCTTATTCTGAACGCAATCAGGAGTGCACGGGGGCTCAGCCTGGGGGTGGGCAGGGCTGATGACACAGGCTCTGGGCTTCAGACTGAGCCACAGAAAAGCATGCACAGGCAGCGGGAGAGGGCCCCGGGCTGCTGCGGGTCGGGCTGGGGAAGCACCAGCAGAGCTGCCCAGATGCTGGCACCTCTGCGCTGCTCCAGGACCTCTGCGGGACCAGGGCACCACTCTGCATAGGAGACCGGCACCTGCCCATGCTCTGGGCCTGCGTGTTTCTTTGGGGTCCACGCTGCTGGCTCTGGATGGTGCCCAGCAGTGAGCTCTTCTGGGGGCTGCACTTTCCTTATTCTTCCCAAGCAGCTGCTGTCACTAAAGTGAGGATGGCAGAGAGGCAGGAGCAGGGCAGATGCTGGTAAGGATAACACCGGCTGGCCCCTCCACCCCTCCTTTGAACCACTAAGCTTTACCTGACTCTTTGGGGCAGGGACCATTTCTTGGCCCAGTGTTTGTACAGCACCGAGCACATGGGGACGCTGCGCTGTGACTGGGGCTTATAGGCCCCAGTGCACACCAATGGCCCAAAGGACACAGGGGTCTGTTCATGCAGCAGGTTTATCCCCCCCTCTCAGCCAGACTGGACAGAGGCCTCCCTGTGTCCGGCTTGTGGCCGCTCTCCCATGACGAGGCTTTAGTGCTGGGAGGGGGCTGGGTGCTGGGCGGACTCGTGGGGACGCTGAGCTGGTCTCTTTGCCCTCAGGAAAGCGGAGGGGCAACAGCTGCCGAGGCTCACACCCTGCCCGCTCCCCTCCCCACCTCCCCTCACCCTTACCCAGGGCTTGCTGCTGCCTGCAGAGAGCCATGTGGGTTGAGGGCCAAGGCAGAAGTGTGGAAGTGCTCAGGGGACATTTGGGTGCTGACCCCTTTGTCATCCTGATTTGCAAATAGACACAGAATGGGCTGCAGGTGACAAGACCCGTGCAAGCTGCAGAGGGGCAGGACCCCCCGATTGGCAGGGTAGGACCAGGCCTGCTGCAGCTGGGGCAAAAGGAGGGACAGACCAGCACTGGCTGGGGGCATCAGGGCTCACAGGTGTAGCTGGAGAGGGACAAGTCCCACGGTGAGCCGGCCTCCACCCATGGAGCAGCAAAGCTGCCTTGCATGTGTCCCTGGGACCCAAATTGCAAAGCCCAACAGGAAAGACAACGGCCCCTTGTCGCTTCTGCGTGAGCCAAAGATAGGCGCTGCACTGATCCTCCTGGCATCTGAAGCAGCTGGAGCTGTGGCCGGGCTGGCGAGGGCTCTGCTGATAAACAAGGCGTGGGGGGGCCAGGAGCCATGGAGCAGCAAAGCTGCCTTGCATGTGTCCCTGGGACCCAAATTGCAAAGCCCAACAGGAAAGACAACGGCCCCTTGTCGCTTCTGCGTGAGCCAAAGATAGGCGCTGCACTGATCCTCCTGGCATCTGAAGCAGCTGGAGCTGTGGCCGGGCTGGCGAGGGCTCTGCTGATAAACAAGGCGTGGGGGGGCCAGGAGGCTGGCCAGGCGGCCTCGGCTTCTCGCTGACCCGTGAGACCAAGTTCTTTTTTTCCCCCCCCCTCGGCTCCTTAATCCAAATCCCCCAGACAATGGCCCGAC
>NW_005842202.1:539114-539686 GCF_000455745.1 Alligator sinensis | reverse complement strand
CTCCCTGGGGATGCCCAGCTGGCTGGAGACGGGGTTCTCCGAGGTAACGCTTCTCTCTTGCCGCGCTTTGTGGTCTGCTGCCGGCTCTGCACCTGGGGGAGCCTGGGACGGCGGGACTCATTGCAGAGTCAGGAGCTGCTTCCAGGGAGTGATTTGGGGGGCAATGGGGAGAGGGCAAGCTGGAGGCACCAGGGCTGATCCTCCACATCAGGCAGGAGCAGCTGTGCAGACCTCTGGGTTCCAGCTGCAGTGCGTGGGGCAGGGAACAGTCATCTTATAAGATGCTAATTAATGGTAATTAAGCATTCCATTCCCTTGTGGATGTTGGCAATTAGTACTGTAGCCATGGGTTCAAGGGGCAAGCAGCAGGAAATGTGGGAGTTGCGGTCCCTTCTCCTAGCTGCTAGACCAAACTTGCTCCCAGAGGAAGGAAGGACCCCAGGAGACCTAGAGACCCTTTCAGACATGCAGCAGGTGGGAGGGTAGCGGTGCTGTGTTTGTGTGTGGACCCCTCATCCAGATGGACTTTGTAGACTAAAGGCCAAAGGAAAACCCCTTGTGCAACTCTTTCC
>NW_005842202.1:528708-538922 GCF_000455745.1 Alligator sinensis | reverse complement strand
TCCCTGGTCCTGGACCATCACCTTCCTGCCACCCCTGGAACGGGGGCAGGAACCAGTCTGCCACTGCCCCTGCCCTGCCCTTGACTGGGCTGACGCCTCCTGGAAGGACTCAGAGGAAGGTCAACTCTCCCCAGCCTCTTGGAAAGTCAGCAGGACCCCGGAGCCCACAGCAGGGGCCTGCAACACATCTCAGAGGCCGGGAGGCTGCTCCTAATGCCCCGCTGGTGCCAAGCAATCATGCGGATCCTGGAGGGGACTCAAAGTGAGGTCCTCCTGTTGGGCATCACATCCCCCAGTGCAGAAATGCACCTGCCTCAAGTCACTGCTAGGGCAGATGTTCTCAGAAGATCTGCATCAGGGAGCAGGGACGGGCTTTGGGGCTGGACGAGTCAGAGCGAGAGGCTTATTGAGCAGGTGCCTGCCCTGCTCCAAGGATGTGCCAGCCGTTGAGTCCCCCTCCCTGCCCCTTTGCTTCCTACACAGTCTGGTTCACACGGGGAGGCAGTGGGCAGCTTCCTTGCTCCGTGCCGCCCTGCCTGGCACAGCTGAGGCTCATGCCCCTTCCTTCGGAGCCCTGCAAGGGGCAGGTCAGACCGTCCCCAGCGACCAACACCCCCTGCTCACAGGGCTGGCACCAGGGAGGTGTGGGGCTCCTACCAGGGGGATAGCGTGCAGTGGGAAGGGGGCAGCTGATGCCAGCTCCTTTGTGGCAGTGTCCTGATGCCAAAGGGCCACAGGAGAATGAGGAAGCAGCTCCTTGGTTCCCACCGGCCGCTGGCAGCTTCCTCCTCGCAGCTCAGCTCAGAAGAGCATGGGACTCCTGCCAAAGCCTCTCCAGAGAGACATCAGTGCCAGTTATGCAGAGACGCTGGCTGCGTTATTTGTAACCTAGGGATGGAGAAGTTCCTTCTCCAACCTGCCGCTCCGCCCGGGGCTCCTCTTCCCCCTTGATCTCATCTTCCCCCTTGCTCTCCAGCGTCCCCGAGCCCCCGGCTGATGCTGCCAAGAGCGGCATATGCCTCCTGTCAGCTGGGTTGAAATTCCTCTCAATGTGCCCGTCCATGAAAAGCTCCCATTTATCACTCCAGGTCCTGCCTTGTGGAGTGGGAGGTAAAAGCAGCTGCTGGGATCACAGGACCTTGTCTGCGACACCCTGGACAGCTGATAAACAGCAGGCCTGATTCTTCTCAGACTGGGGAGGCAGGGGTGGCTCTGCTGGCGTTAGGGGGTAACGGAGACAGCAGAGCCCTGTGTGGCTTTGGCAGCAAGTCCAGGGTGCGGAGGAGGAAAGATAGTGGGACCATTTGAAAAGCCGGTGACAAACCTATCTAGCATGATCTGAAGGGGACAATGCCCTCTTGCAATACCACGCGAAACAGCACATTGATGGCTTAAAAGCTGCTGCTTCTTTCTGGGGCTGGTCCATGGAAAAAGGGAGTGCCCAGTGCATCAGGCCCCTGGTTGCAGGTAACCCCTGGGATTTCTCCAAGTGAAAGAAGGTGGAGGTGTGATGCAGTGGCTCTGATGGAGCTGGACCACCTTCTGCATGTCCCAAAACTCGGACACAGAGGGACCAGGTTTTCAAGGGGGGTCTTGTTCAAACACTGACCGTTACAAAGGGAAATCCAAAGCCTGAGAAAGCCAGAGGACTCCAAAGGGAGCAAATAGCTTGGCTCAGAGGGAGCCTAGAGCCTGAACACGTGCCGACGGAGCAGGAGGCACATCCACCTGCTGGGAAAGGGAAAACAAAAATGAAGCAGGCAGGAGGGAGGAGGACGGCCGGGCTCGGTGGTTTGGTTCCAAGAGTGAAGCCGAGCAAGCATCCCTCCAGCCCCTGCGAAGCTGAGACAAAACAGCATTCCCTAACATGGGTAAAGTGGGAGATGCAAGCCCAGGTGACAGGGCTGCGTGTAGAGCAACTGGTTTCATGCCGGGAGTGATGCCACGGGGCGAATTTACCGGTGATCTGGAAAAGGGAGATGAGTAGTTCACTGGTGACACATCCTGTGAGTCAGGACTGCGCAGGGGGAGGCGTGAAAGGGGCTGTGCCCGGTGGGTTTCTCTAGACCAGTGGTTCTCAACCCTTTTTGTACCAGGACCCGTTTGTAACCATCGCTGGCCAGTCCCGACCCAGTAAATAGTTTAAGTAGAAAACAGCCCCCTGGCCCTGCTGGCGCCCCTCACTCCCGACCCGCTGCCCGCAGGGGGTGGGGGTGGGGCATGGGGGAGGCTGGAGCTCTGCCAGCCTGCAAGAGAAAACCCACGGTTTCCCACGCTTTTCAGGAGAATTCATTTTTAAAGCTGGTTCACAACCCTTTCATACATTCTTGTGACCCACTTTTGGGTTGCAACCCATGGGTACCAGTAAAAATACGAAGGGCGGGGGCAGCAGGACTCAGAGATTGCAAGGGAGGGAAAACCACAGACCAGCTCCATTCCTGTACACAGTCAGGTTAAAAAGAGTTCAAGGTGACAGTGGGCTTAATAACCAGGGGATCAGAAGTGTGACAGGGTAGCTCCCTGGCCAGGGCAGCCACAACACCTGGCACAGTGCAAGCTGCTGCCCTGGTTGCCCACGTGCCCCCTCAGTTACACCGCTCCCAGGGACAAGCTTTATTCTGCCCCTGTTCAGACACGAGCGTAGAGCTGCTCAGGTATTGCAGTGAGCACAAGAAACTAGAAAAAGAGGAAGAACCTAGCAGCCTAAGAGATGGGATGAAGCAAGGAGCAGGGGGGGGCAAGTATAGCACTGCTGCCTCCAGGTCAGCCCTTGAGGGGTAACATGTTTGGGGCCTGCCTGAGGTAGGATGATTCAGATTAGGGGAGCTTTTCCATGAGCTTGAAGGAGGAGGATGCATATGGCGGGCTGCTCTCAAGTCGTCCGTCTCTAACCCGCCTCCTGTTTTGCAGATGCGACTGGATAAGGACAAGTTTTCCGTAAACCTCGATGTGAAGCATTTCTCCCCTGAGGAGCTGCAAATCAAGGTTCAGGGGGACATGGTTGAGATCCGCGGGAAACATGAGGAGCGCCAGGTACGTCTGCTCATGCGGGTCCGGGTTGAGCTGTGCCCACCAAAGATGCCACGAGGTTGCCAGACCGCTTGCTAATCTGCTGCAATGGCTATCCCAGGAGGTGCTGTTTCACCCTCAGCAAAAGACACCCAGGGAGGAGGTTATTGCTGCGTCTTACATTCAGGGCGAATTGAACTGGGCAAAGTCCACCTTAAAATGAGTTCTTCCTTCCAGGAATGGAGGGAAGAGGGGAGGGAGCCCAGCACAGAGACCGGTGAGCTGTGTAACAGAGAATAAGCGAACAATGACCTTTAATAATTAAACCAAATGATCATGCAAGCCCTAGTCCCAGTCTGCTGCCATCTGAATATCTTCATCTAGAACAGAAGTATGGTAAAACTCTAAGGGTCCGATCCTGCTCTCTGTTACTTGAGTGCAGATCCCATTACAGCTTGGTCCTAGAGACCGCTGGGGCAGCTAGGAGGTGGGTGAAGGCGTAGGCTGTGTCTATGCTGAGAGCTTTACTGGTATAGGAAGACCAGCACACTGTGCTTGCAACATGCTGCAAGCACGGGTACAAGGTGGAGCGGGCATGCTCAGCCCCAGAAAAGCCCCCAGCCATGAGTGAGCCATCCTAGAGTGGTATCAGCACAGTCCAGCCAGTATACCTGTCTAGACTAGGGGCTTCCCTACCTATGTCTGCCAGGGATCAGACCCCTTTGCCCAACGCAGCTACAATGGCAGAAGCCATAAGCACCGCAGGGGACAGCAGCACAACACGTAATAATTAAAGTGATGGCCAATGAACTTGGTTCCCCTCACCTCAGACCAGCAGTTCACAGGGTTTTCATTAAGCCAGCTGGCAGTGGAAGCGTGGCCTCGGCAAGGCAGTCTGAGCTCACAGCATCTGGTCGAGCTGCCCCCTGGTTGAAATGCTCCTTTTGGGCTGGTGCCTCCAAAGTGTGGCCTCAGCCCGGAGGGAATGCTGCCCAGACAGGCTGACTCGATTCCAGCTAACCAGCGCTGTCCTTCTCCCTCCCTTTTCGGGCAGGATGAGCACGGCTACATCGCCAGGGAGTTCAACAGGAAATACAGGGTCCCCTCTGATGTGGATCCTGACTCCATCACCTCCTCCCTGTCCCTGGATGGTGTCCTGACAGTGAATGGACCACGGAGACCAACCGACCTTCCTGAACGTACCATTCCCATCATCCGTGAGGACAAGTCTCCCACTTCGGGAGTCCAGAGGAAGTGAGCAGCCATTGAAAACCAGCCCTGCCCATTTGGGAAAACCTCTCCGTTGCATGCGAGCAGTGTATGCTGTCCTGAATAGCCACACCTATTTATTTATGCTGAGCAAAGCAAAAGGAGCCTATTTACTAACAAATAAAACATGAATAAGCACCTTGTGGTTTGGCCTTTGAATATTTGGGACTCGGTGAAGGATCTGGGAATGTAGTGCCGCTGCTGTGTTAGTAGGGGAAAGGCTCTGGTCACAGCAAAATATCTGTTATAGTTATGTGTACTGTAGTGTCTAGGGGCCCCCACCATGGCTGAGGACCCCAGGGAGCAGGGTGATATATAAAGACAAAACAGGATGATGGTCTCTGCTTCAGAGGTGATAATCTGAGATATAATCAGTGTCCAGTTGGTAGGGAGAAACACACCAATGTACCCCAACTACCCATAGCCCATGACGTTTCTTTCCATAACTGAGCCAGCTCTAGAAAGCCTTCGTGGACCGCGGGGTCGAAGCCTGAATCTATTGTACTCAGTGTCTGCTGCACACTTGACTTCTCTGGGAGTTTTGACTGAGTAACGACTGTAGGGTTTGGTCCCTGCACAATAAACCAGGAGAGCTGGAAACTCCATGACGCTGCATTGGATGTTCATGAACATGAATGGCCCAAAGGTGGGAGGGCTAGACACAGCTCTGCACAATACACAACAGCGTCACCCCCCACCACTCTAGGCCAGCCCACGCTGAACTTGCTGGGATGGAAAGGGAGTCGTCCCTTTACTCAGGGCAGGGACCAGGAACCAGCAGCACAGCCTCCTTTGGGTCACTAAGTAGCTTCCCCAGTTCATGGTGTCTGCCGCCTCCATGGCTAATGGCACCGGTGACACTGTCCCCACAGATTCCCATTCTCAGAGACACAGGGTTAGTGTGAATCTGAGAACAAAACCTGCCTCCACAGCGCTTCGTGGACAACAAGACTCAGATGGGCAGGAGCTCAGGGTAAGGCTGGTGTGCCCCAGCAGCACCACCCCTTCGCTATAGGCCACTGGTGGAACAAAGAGGGTCCGGTTGGTGATGAGGTATGTTCAGGTTCAGAGGACTGCAGGCATCAGGAAACCAATGTTTTCTCCTGCCGTGAGAGAGGCTCTTAAGAAATGCTTGGCTGCTTTTACTTCATGTGCAGGAATGTTTTGCAAACACTTGTTGCACAAGCTGTCTCTCGGTATTTCACTCTGGATTTCCGTAAACCTGATCCCTTCTGACTGTGCCTGACAAAACAATCTGTCCAAGGGAAATTCATTGGTTTGGTGAGAAAGCTCCAGGACAATGTAAACCCATTCTAGATACAGGCAGTGGATAATGCTGAAGAGGAAAATGAGTACATCTTAAATCTCTAGAATAACTCATGTTTTAGGGAAATGTCCACAAGTTGCAACTAATTCAGAGCAGGCCCAGAAGATAATTGTGTAGCTGCTGTAAATGCAGATACACCCAGAGCCGATGACAATGTTCTACTCTGATGGTACAAATCACATCGCTTTGAAACTATGTGGCACATGCCTTTCAAGCAATAAATAGCAGCTGATGTAGAAAATCCAGCTGATTTATGCTAATGTTGTAGGGTAATGCAAAATGCCATAAAGCTTTACTCATGTGCCACTAGCAGCTTAACACAGACGTGCCTGTGGCAAAGGGGACAAGGTGTGGAATTAGTTTTGTTGCATTTCTGTACATCCAGCCCACAAAGGGGAAAGAAAGTTAGCGTGAACTGCATCCCTTTTACTAAGGCACAAGCTTCCTTTTCCCAGATAGTTTGTTTTCTTTGCCTAACTGGAGCCTGTCACTTAGAGACATCTCTAATGTCAACTGAACTAAACGTTACAACCATCCCCTGAGCCATAAAGTGACAGGAATAAGGTTAACATTTATTTACTTAGATTTTGTGGAAAAAATAACTAGTCAAACGTTTAAACCAGCAGTTACAGACTGAACCCTGTTACAGCTTAAGAATGCTCCTGGAGCTCTCTGTCCTGGGACTATGTCACATGAACCACAGCTTTCCATTCTGCTTGCTTTTAATATCAGAAACACGTTATAATTGGAAGGGCAGCCTATAAGCAGCACTGGCACACGGGTTTACTGGTCTAACTATAGGCCTGGAGACTTGCTCTGCTTCTACTCCTTCTGCTGTGCCCCTTCCTGTTCTTTTCTTGGGACTTCGACACAAGCAAGGGGAGCTTTCCCTTGAGAAGGCTCATAGTCGATCATGTAGCAGGACCGTGCAGTAGGTTTGAATGGAGGGGGTTCCAGCTCAGGCTGGTGTCCAGGAAACCAGTGAGGCTCTCGTTTAAATCCTAAGGGAACACAGAGGAGGCAAGTGATGAATAAATGCAAAGTAATGAGCAGATAAGCAGATGAGACACCAAGACTGGTGTAATCAAGCCCGGGTAACCTCTACCCTTGGCTAACCCATATACAGGGAAGCTAAACACTGGGCTTGAGGGGGTCTTATAACACATGTTCAGCTGGTTGGCATGGCCCAGGAATTTATCATCATATCTGGATCTTACTTTGGGAGGAGAACACGCTGGAAAGACTTTTCTAAGTAGAAAGTGTAGGATCTTCAAAACCACTTCAGCAAATAACTCATTTGGATGCTTTTCAACATCCCACTTCAGATCAGGAAAGACAAATATTCCACTGATGCCCCCAGCCCTGCAGACACCACTAGATCTGCAGGTGTGTTATGAGGATTCAATGTCTGACTCAGGTGTGGGTACTGCCAAAGAAAGGGTGCCAGATGCAACACCCCGTCAATTGTATCTGGCACTGCGGCTCTGTACGAGAACGGACAAAAAGAGAGGTCTGTACCCACGCAGGCAGGAGACAGGGATTCCAGACTGAATAAGCCCATGGTCTGATCTGGTCCTAAATAGCCTTTGTTCCCCGCCAGGGACTATGAATCTTTTGTCCCTGATCTTTCATGTGTTGGACAGGGTTTTGGCAAGGCGACTCCTGTTGATGTGAGTGCTAACTGTGCAAGTGAAACTGGGCATCACATGCTTGGCTGCTCGACACAGAGGATCCGGCTACCAAAACCACGAATCTCTGGTTTGGAGGCCTCAGTTCCTCCCATACACAGCACACACCCACACGGGTGCATACCTCTGTACCTGCCCTGGTCAAACATACTGATTACACTTAGAAAGACACAAAGAGCAATGGGAAATGTAGGTTCCTTTGGCTTCCAACATTATGTTAATAAAAAATGCATTAGATGTTGCCATGATAGGGCCTAAGTATTCAGCAGTGTAAATGAACAGATCACTTCCCCTGGGGGAAAAAAACCCGACTCCCAATATTAGCATTTTTCGGACTTTGCTTTCCTCTAACCATCCGCTCTAAGAAGATCTGCCCATAAGGATGTTCCACTTGTTCTTTCCATGGCATCACAAGTGCATGGAGATGAGCAAAACATCACTCGTATCAAAACATCACTGAGGCCATCAGACACATCCTGAAACAGGACTGATCTAGACATGGCAAGGACCATTCTCTGCAAAGTAAAACTTTACAAAGGTCTAAAACTGAGAGAGAATCGAGAGCAATGAATATGGACTTACATTCAGAGCCCTGGGCATCATTTTGATAAGGAATTTTAGCCTCTGAAGAATATAAAAGCAACACCTGAAATGCAAACACCCTGCACCCTGTGTAACTTGAAATACAAGCTCTAGATACTGAGATCTAGAGGCACAACTCAACAAGGAAGGAAAAACAAACTCCCTTTTCAGTTCTGCCCACGGTTATCATCTCTTCATCATCCACCACACAGATTGAACTGACTACGTTCCAGCTCCATGCACCTACTTCTTGGGCTGTGATGCTTCTCCTTGTTGTAATCGGATGAATAAATGGTTTCAAAATAGTGAGCATACTGAAAGAAAAAGCATGTATTTAGCGAGGCAGAACATAAGCAAACAAACATAGAACAGGTTGGGAAACGTTCTGTTTTTGGTAAAGACGTAGTTCAGTCGTCTTTAAAAACTCGAGCTGAGCTACAGCCACTACAGAAATGACTCATCACCTGCAACTAAGTAATATTAGCATCACTGGGTGACAGCCAGAAGGGTGACGCCAAAGCAAAGTGAAACACTGACTGGTGAAACTCTGAATTATAAATAGCTCATGATTTACAAATTGCCTTGAGGTGCTTTGTCCAAACCAAGGCCTTAGTTTGCAAAGAAATTTATGGCTTAATGGCTCTGCTGCTACCAATATATTTCCCAGCAGCAAGCAGGACACAAGGTTGGACAACTTGTGTGACTTGGAGTCACAGGCCAGGATCGGGACATCCAACACAAAGGAGGGAATACCCAAGATGGCATAAAAGCAAAGTGAACAGGCGAATGGCACTAAAGACTGCTCAAGGACTGAGCGCTGAGAGAGGCTGGTCCTCAATCTTGAAGGGGCAGGAGTCAGATACTGGAGAGCAACAGGCCAGGGTCTTGTCTGCCCGTAGGAAGGGCTGAGGGAACGGAAAGCGGCTACCTGTGAAGGGAGTGGTTTGGGCTGCACAATTTTTCGGATATCGAACCGCTCCTCGTTCCAGTTCCCCATCAGGGTCTTGTTGGAATAAGCATCCTCGTTGGTGGTGCATCTCCAGCCGTACTGGATAAACTTGGACGTGCTGTTCCAGTCTGTCCACACTTCACCGTGGCCATTGGCATGCATCATGGCGCCACAGTGCGGGTTATAGAAACACGACAGAGACATGTTCTGGGGAACAGAAACCACAAAGCACATTGGGAATGACTCTGATCTCTGGCAAGACCAAACAGCGTGTTGAAAAGTTGTCCCCCGACTCCCTGTTACGTGGCCAAGCAGCCCCCCACTTCCCATAGTCTGAATTCTTGGGTGTGGTGCATGTGCCAAGCCTCCTTCCCTAAAAACACGTCCTGCTTCACCAGCGATACCAGAGCATCACCTTCACCACACGCAGGGCAAGGGGAGCAGACTTATCCAAAGCCAAAGAGCCAATAACCGAGCTGAAATTAGGGTTTGCTAATTGCAAGCTTCCCGCCCTCTACTCAGACGGGGCCTTTTCCCAATAGAAGCCCTGCCTCAGCTGTTGTTATTCAAGTGATTTTTAACAGGTTTCCTTGCCCTGAAGAGCAGCTCAAAGGACCGCAAGCAGCGTAACGGAGAGCGCCAGGACTGCGATTCCAACTCGATCTATGTTACACCGTGAATCCCAGGACACACAAACGGAGCCGTAAGTGTGATCATCTACCACCAGACTCTCTCTCGGGTGGAATTACGGCTCCCTTGGTGACATCGGCGTTCGCAGGCGCGGGCTCGCATCTGAGGGCGCGGGAAGAAGAAGGTTTTAAGCATCTGAAGGGCGCGGGGGAGGCAAGCCAGAAACGCAATGAGAAGTTGCCACGAACGGGACCGGGATGTCCGGAAAAACATCAGCGGCGGCTCGAGCGGAGATCACGAGCCAGGGAAATACCTCCGAATCCGTCGTGATTGTTCGCCCGAGCGATAAAAGACTCTCGTCCATGGCAAAGCTACCAAGTCCTCGTCCTAGTCTGAGCTACGTCGGTCCCGGATAACGGGGCGATACGAGGGCCTCGACACGCGGTCACGCACCCGAGCGCGGCGCCCACGGGCCGTCCGTGACAGCGAGGAGCAGCCCACAGGCGGAGGGGGCCCGGGCAGCGAAAAATACCGACTGCTCGTGTTTGTGAGGTAAGGGCTTTATCACCCGTCGGCGCTGATGTCACCAGCCCCAGCTCGCCCCTGAGGTTAGCCGCTGACATCACGCGCCGTTTCCCCGAAAACTCGAGGAGCCCAGCGGGCCCGAGGCACCTCGCTGCTCAACAACGGCTGACAACGAAAGGGGCGCGGGCCCGGGCTGGGCCGGGGAAGCCACGCCGGCCACCGCGGCACATGCGGG
>NW_005842202.1:525237-528308 GCF_000455745.1 Alligator sinensis | reverse complement strand
CCGCCCTTAGCCAGGCCGGGGCCGGCCGCCTCACCGCCACGTGCCCCGAGCGCCGGGCTCACGCGGGGGCGGCGCGGAGCCTCCAGCGCCTGCGGGCCGCGGGTAACGTCCCCGTGGGAGGGGGCAGCTGTGCCCCCCGCGACCCCCGGGGCAGGGAGGTTGAGTCTCGGCAGTAACCAGCGAGGGCAGAAGCGAGAGAAGCACGAGGGCTCTGTGCTCCTGACGCCGGTTGAGGGCGGGTCGCGGCAGGAAGACGGTGCGGGGGGGCACCAGCGCTCTTGGGGGGCACCGCCACGGGGGTCCGTCCTTTGGAGTCACTGCTCTCCTCTTGCTCTGATCCTTGCAGGCGCTGAAGTTTGCTTTGGCGTGGACTGCACCAAACTGAAGGAGTTCTTTTCACCGGCGGAGAGACGGTTCGACCGTATTTATTTCAACTTCCCCCACTGCGGGAAGAAGTCGGGGGTGAGAAAGAACAGGGAGCTCCTCGCCAAATTTTTCTGTAGGTGGGTAAGGTGGAGTCGAGCTGCGCTGTAGAAACTTCCCGCCGGTTCCTTAAGGAAGCGCTGAATGCTGCAGGGCGTTTTAAAAAGTGCGTAGCTGATAAGCTATGAAAAAGTGTAGAGGTTTTCAGTGACTTCAAAACCCCCCCGTCTGCCCGTTGCTCCCCCTGTTCAATTGCTGTGTGCTTTAGGAGGGGCGCACCTCGGCCGAAGCTGATTTTTAAAGAGGCATATCGGCCAATACCAGCCCGGCCGTGTGGAGAGCAGAGCGGGCTGTGTGTGTAAATACGCGCGCACAGAAGAGATTTCCGATACGGATCATTTTCTTTATGTTGGTGCTGATGTGATGTGGGACCGATGTATCCGCTCTGCTTTAGGGGCATTCCTATGACCTGGGTCTCGTTCTAGCTGTGCAGAAGTGCTCGCAGAGAAGGGGGAGGTTCATGTGGCGCTTTGCAGAGGACAAGGCGGGACACCTGCTGACCAGCCAATGAGAGAATGGCACAACAGCTGGCAGGTGGTAGCCATGGGAGCAGGAGCGGGATTTATCCTGAGTGATGTTCATCCCTTTGAGGCGAAGCATATTCCTGGATATGAATGCACAGGCTACAGGTAACCTACGGATCCTGCCGAAACCTGTCACCCATGTGCTTACTGTGTCTCGGTCCCTTTCACGATGTCTGGCATCCACAGTGGTGGTTTCCAATGTTGCATTTTTACCTGGGGCAGAGTGCTGATATTCTACAGCGTGTACATTACTGGGCTGACTGTTGCATTGGTTCAGCAGTCGTGTGATGTTACCTGTTTTTGTATGCTTAATATTAGCCAGAAGTACCATTACTTTTTCAGCTGTCATTTTTGTTTGTGTTGCCAGGAGTCAAGACAAGTCTTTTTGCGTAGAAGGTGCCTTGAAACACACTTTTACCCGGAGTTTGCCATTTCCACACCCCGGCCCTTTGATCTGTCAAACTAATCTGGACAACAAATGCATTTCTTTCCGGGTTCCTGAAATATTTATAGATAAAATCAACAGGTGAGTGTTTGAGTCCAGTCTCGGTTTAGTTGTCTGGTATCAGAATGGCCCATAAAAGCAAACAAGGAACAAATACCCTACTAACAATCTAGTCTTGCACAAATGATCAGTTGGTCTCTCTGAGACAGGTACTCACTAAATACTCCAAATGCTGTCCCCTCTTGGAGGGGAAAGGGGATGACGGATTTGATTATTTCATTTATTTTTAAGTGTTTCTTCCATGTTCGTGGTTCACCTAGGGTAAGAGAGGGTAACTCATTTGTGAAGACTGAGGTGCAGCTAGACTGTTCTGACGTACTGAAGTAGAAGATTGAACTACTAACACCTCGTATAGTGATTTGGGAGCAGCCCTGGAGCTGGCTTAGTGTGCTAATGCTACAGTCCTAAGGCAAGTTATGATTAAAAACGGTAACCAGTCTCTGAACAGCTGTATATACTGGAGCTTGTCCAGTGCTAGCACTGTTTCTTTGGCCTCCTTAAATAACTTGGTAATGCAAACACAATGAATGGAAATCAGAAGATGCATGCTAGTAAATGCCTCCCTTTGCCACCAGCCAAGATGCAGCTAAACCCTGGTTGCACTCTTAACACACCTCTTCTTTCTTGAAATTGAAAGGAAGCTGCATACCAAGGATCACTGTGGAGAAGGGGCTCATCACACTAGTCTTAAATGATAGTTGGAGGAAAATATTTTTAACTGTAGTGAGTTTTATAATCTGTTGTTTTGTTTCACAGGGGCTTCCTTGATATAAATTCAGGTCATCCTGTCAGAACAATAAATGAGAAGCTCATCACAGAGCTCAGCCAGACCTTCCCGCTGCAGAGGGTTGACTGTTCCCTACCTCTGTTGCACCGAGGCCACCCTGCCTCTTTTTCTCATTCAGACATCTTTTGGGTTGCTCCTGACGCAGAACAAAATCCAAGCTCTGACCCAACAGGCAGTGGAGCAGCAAGAACTCTCTCATTTTCTGGCCTTAATTTCTCCAAGGATACAGACCAGAATGCGTGTGTAAAGGTTCCTCAGGAAGGAGACCAGATCTCGCAGCATTATTATCTTAGACCTTCCCTTCTGGCTGCTGTTCAGCCAGTTGCACGGAGCCTGGGATTTCTTCCTGGCACTGTGTATGTTCTCAATGGGCTGGTCTTTAGGAAGTGTCTGATCTCTCCACACACACTGCCAGTTTTTCATGAGACTGTCTTTATATGCACAGTTAATAAGGGCTCAGAGGGTCACTATATCCAAGTGCTTATGGATAGCATTAAAAACTCCCTGTGTTCTCTGCTCCAGTCTGATGCACACATTACACTGAATTTGTCAGAGATGGAAGTAGGAACCTATGAAACAACAGAGCTGAATGACTTTGTCACTTTCGAGCCTCAGCACAATAAAAATCAATATTTGATCTGTGTAAAAACTGCATCCTACCCCAGTGCCAAGGGCTCTCGTGTAGGAACCATAGCAGCAGCTCCCAGTGGGTTAGTAAACAGCGATCTGGGCGCTGTGTTTGCATCCGTGAATCTTGACCTCGTGGCCATGC
>NW_005842202.1:523146-525206 GCF_000455745.1 Alligator sinensis | reverse complement strand
ATTCCTGACTGGCGAATGCTCTGGACCTTCGATGAGCGTTTCCTGAATCAATTTGGTAAAGGGGAGCTAAGACCTTTCAAGAGTTTTTCACTCTATCCGCCTTCCTATGTGCATGACGTCAGCTTCTGGGTTCCTGAGCGGGAGCAGTTTGATGAGACTGCGTTTCACACCGTTGCTAGGCGGGTGTCACAGGAAACTGTTGTGTCCATCGAGTTGCTCGATACCTTTCGGCATCCGCAGACCGGACAGACCAGCCTCTGCTACAGGCTGACTTTCCAGTCCTGCGACAAGGCTCTCACTCACCAGCAGGTGGCAGAGATGCAGCTGCAGTTCAGGAAGGAGATACAGCAGTGCTTGCATGTAACGCTTAGATAATTATTAGACATTCGTTAACAGCAACCTTAATTCATTTTGTTGTGAGAAATATGGGTTCCATGTTGCGTGATCCCTTAATACTGTGTGGTGTTGCTTTTTTGTTGCCAAATTATGCCTCTTGTAAAGGCAGTATAGATTTAATTTAAAATGTGTTATACACATCATTTTAATTCTGTTATCAGAGATAATACAGTCTAGCTGCCTTCCCCATATCTAACTTGAAATGTCGGGTCATGGTCGGCTTTTATTGTACCAGATTCCTATAAGCAAGAATCACTCTGAGGTCCACCTTTCTTACGTATGCAGAGGTGGGTTAGAGTTAACAGGTTAGCTCGTTCATTGTTACTTGATTATATTCATCCCGGAATATTTATTGATGGATTTTATATCATTGATCATCCTATATCAGTCAACATATGAAAATGTAAAGATTACCAATTGCTCTTGTAAAGTGTTTAAATAAACTTTTTATACGACAAGCAATGGAGCCTTGGCTGGTCTCGTTCTTTCCTTGGCGTGAATAATACACACTGGAGTACAAGAGTGCCCCCAGGTTTTTCTTCTGCCGTTTTTTCCTAAGGAAAAGCAATAGTCGCTTAGGCTGCGTCGTGCCAGGCAAGTGAAGAGTTCTCAGCTCGGATCTCTTGAGCCTGTTGCTGTCTCTAGCGGTGCAGTCAAGGGCTGGAAGGGATTGGAAACCCAACTCCCTGCGTCACAGCTCTGCTTGCTGCTACGTCTAGCGCACGTGAAAAAGCTTAGGAGATGAGAGTTTGGGCAAATTGCTGCTTACAAGCATTACAGGAGCCCGGCCTGGAGCTAGGGCAGAATCGGTCCTGCCCAAGGTCCTCGATACAGCCCCCTTCCCTGCCGCAGCTGGACGTCTCGCAGCGTTCAGTGCTGTGTGCCGGGGTCGGAGCTGCTCGCCTTCCTCTCGGGAGCCTCCTCCCCGCGGGGTTTCCAGGCTCAGGAGGAGGGGCCGTGCTCCCCACCCAGCTTGGCGGGCGCGGGTTGGGGTTGCAGCGAATTCTCACCACATTTTTCCCGTGAATAATACACACTGGAGTACAAGAGTGCCCCCAGGTTTTTCTTCTGCCGTTTTTTCCTAAGGAAAAGCAATAGTCGCTTAGGCTGCGTCGTGCCAGGCAAGTGAAGAGTTCTCAGCTCGGATCTCTTGAGCCTGTTGCTGTCTCTAGCGGTGCAGTCAAGGGCTGGAAGGGATTGGAAACCCAACTCCCTGCGTCACAGCTCTGCTTGCTGCTACGTCTAGCGCACGTGAAAAAGCTTAGGAGATGAGAGTTTGGGCAAATTGCTGCTTACAAGCATTACAGGAGCCCGGCCTGGAGCTAGGGCAGAATCGGTCCTGCCCAAGGTCCTCGATACAGCCCCCTTCCCTGCCGCAGCTGCGGGGTTCGTTGCGGTGTGCCGGGGTCGGAGCTGCTCCCCTTCCTCTCGGGAGCCTCCTCCCCGCGGGGTGTCCAGGCTCAGGAGGAGGGGCCGCGCTCCCCACCCAGCTTGGCGGGTGCGGGTTGGGGTTGCGGCGAATTCTCACCACATTTTTCCTCCTGTTTTTTTTGACACCAAGTTGAATCTGGCCCCAAGCATCTTTAGCCCAGGGAAAGGGGCTTCCTGCTTGCCCCACTGTAAGCAAGCTCAGGGCCTGCCCGCGAGGTGCTGCTCCTCCGCCC
>NW_005842202.1:498046-523001 GCF_000455745.1 Alligator sinensis | reverse complement strand
CGGGGAGGCGGCCCGGCCGCGCGACGACCCGCCGGGGACCGACGACAGCAAGGCGGAGTGCGTGCGGGGGGCCCAGCTCTCACTGGGCCGAGTATGGGCAGGGCATGGGGAGCACGTGGGCAGGGCATGGGCAGCACATGGGATGGGGAGTCCTGGCGCTGACCCCTGGCCCTTTCTCGCCCAGGCCGTCGGGGAGCAAGGCCGGGCAGGTGTGGGCGCCCGAAGGATCCACCGCCTTCAAGTGCCTGATCTCGGCCCGGTTCTGCGCCGCGCTCCTGAGCAACGTCTCGGACTGCGACGAGACCTTCAACTACTGGGAGCCGGTGAGCGCCGCGCCCCCGTCCCCTGGCCGAGCGCGGACGCTCCCCGGTCACTCTCCTCCTCTGTTTGTCCCTGCCCTGCAGATGCACTACCTCGTCTACGGGAAAGGGTTCCAGACCTGGGAGTACTCGCCCGCCTACGCTGTCCGCTCCTACGCCTACCTTTGGCTTCACGCCTTGCCAGCGTTGTTCCACGCCAGAGTCCTGCAGACCAATAAGGTAAATCAAAGCCGCCCCTGTGGGAAGCCGCCGGGCCTGGCCTTTCATCTGCTATCGACCCCGAGGGCGTCAGGATCGTTAACAAGCCTCTGCGCGCGCGCGTGTGCCGGGGGGCGCAGGCGCTACGCTAGCCACGGGTTGCTCTAGTGCCTGCAGGCTAGGAGCTGGTTGACAAGGTGCCCCTTCGGATCAGCCAAGTTTGACATTATGGCTGTGGATTTCCAAGGAGTCAAAGGGATTTAGCCAGCAAAGCTTCCCTTCGCATTCATGGGAGATGTGTGGCTAATTTGACTCGCTGCTTGGAGAATCCCAGCCCAGACCGCTTTTCCATCCCAGCTCCCTACGATTAATGTTGTTAGTGGTTTCATTCTTAAACAAAGTATGTCAGTGCCGGCATGCTATGAGTCTCACGTGTCACGTCACGCACTGAAGACACGGGACGGTGTACGAGGAACATTGCAAACACGCTGTCTGCCAGACTCGACGTGTCCCCACTTCCACGCCAGACGCCAGGGGATACCTCGGATGGGTGGATCTGTGGGAAGGTTCCCCATTATAGACAGCCGATTTCAGGAAGAAGGGGTAACTTAATTCTGGTTCGCTTGAGTCAGCTCGTTATTTTGCCATAAAGACTTGCATCAAAGGGATGGATTCTGTACCTGTCAGATCAGGAGGAGCTTGCTATTGATCTCAGTAGGCACAAGGTCGAAAATTAAAAGTAAGGGCTTTGGTTCCTTGATTTAACCATCGTGGTTCTCACCAGGCTGGCATCGATCCATCTTGGTGGAGCCTTTCATTCCTGTGTGCACGGAGGTGCATTGGTTGCGTGTGCAAACCCCATTCTGACTCTGAGCATTTCTCCTAGGTTCTCATCTTCTATTTCCTGCGATGTCTCTTGGCCTTCGTGAGCTGCGTGTGTGAGCTCTATTTTTATAAGTGAGTAGAGGAAGCTGTTTGCTCTGTGAATAGCCGGGTGCAATGTAGACAGCACAGTGCAGCTGTTGCCACTGACACGGAGGGTCTAGCTCACATGGAAGTGCCTTGCTGCAATGTACTTCTTAACACGACAGTTGGTCAGAATACATATCTGAAAAGGGTCCTAGAAAAACACTGATTACAACCTCACCGGTGTGGGCCCGATTCTACCTGGAATCCACCGAGTACATCTTGACTCCGCTACTTGGCTCAGGCTACGTGCCCAGCTCTTCCAGAATTGCCAGTCCAAAACAGATCCAAGCTTTGCTGGTGCTGGACAGCGAGTGGCTGGTGCCGGTCATTTCAGCTAGGATACACTAGTGACTTCAACCCTCATCACCCCAAGCTCCCCCCTAGCTTGATTGACTGATTTCTGCTCTGCTGCACTTTCCAGTGGAGTTTGCAGCTCCCTCAAGCAGAGGCCTGGCTGTGCCAGTAGTTGGTGTAATTGTTGCTGGCTGCCTCTCTATTTGGAGCCATTGCTGTCCTGTTGCGCTTCTCCCCAGCAATGAGCATAGTGCTGATTTGCCTCCTGGGAAACAGGCTGCATCCTTCAGCATAGCGCTGCTGGCAGTTATCTGCCACAAGTGAGAGCCTGGTTTACTCTGGATGGTAGTCTTGAAAACTGCTAGTCCAGGAAGCCTTTACAGTGATGAAGCCCAGTCAGAGGAAGGTTACTGGGCTGGATGGATTGCAGGTTTGACCCTTCCTGGGATTAGCCGCAGAGTGATTTATCCTGGTAAAAACTGGGGGCTTGCACTGGTACTGTCAGGTTGCAGGTGTGAAATCCCATCATAGGCAAGGCCAGCTGTACTTTCTTCCACCCTCTGGTTGTCTCTGGGAAATGAGCGGTGGAGCCAGTCAGGTCACACTATGAAGCCCCATTCAGTCTTCATTTGCACAGAGCATTTGTTGTTCTGTTCACTGGCCATTTCCATGCCTGATTCTCTCTACTTCCCTAGGGCCGTCTGCAAGAAATTTGGGCTGCACGTGAGCCGGCTGATGCTGGCCTTCCTAGTTCTCAGCACTGGGATGTTCTGCTCTGCAGCGGGTAGGTTTGCTCAGAGGTGAGTTGTGGGGATGGGAGACAGACTGCAGCCTTCATTCTCAGGGCACTGCCCTGGCCTTTCTAGTCCCTAACTCTCACAGGATCTCAGATACTCTGGGAATATCCTTCCTTAAACAGTCATGATGCTTCCACCTGGTTCTACTGCAAAAGAAGGCCACACGCTGGCATTGTAATGTAGCAATGTTTCCTGTTCCCCCGCTGATCTCTGCTGCTTGGCTGCCAACCTGTACCCACCAGCCAGGACAGGTGTTGTGTGTGTGACAGGAGGTTTTGTGCAAAGACTGCAGGCATGTCATACTGTGGTTTCATGCGCTGGCATGGATGTGGCCTCCGCAGGAGAGGCGGTGTCACTGTTGGAGTGTGGCTGAGATCCCCTGCTCTACGCTGCCTATGTTTGTTTATAGCGAGGGAAAGGCAAGACCCCTCGCTGTCTCGGAGACACTAAAAGTCTCATTCCTTCCATATTTATGTTGCCATAATCCCTCTCTGGGTTTCTCAAGGGCAGTGCCTAGGCCGTTTCAATCCCTGTTTAGCTGGGGGCAGGTTCACATCATCCTTTCCATTCTGGAGGGGAGCAGGTGTGGTAAGATCAATAGAGATATTCTGGATTGGCCCCTAGTAAGGCAAGCTGGGGGTGGCGGGGACAGAGACCAGGAGGAAGCATCTCCAGGCTGGATCTTGGCAAGGTGAGGATGAGAATCCCTTTCTGTTGAAGTGAGGACGTCAGAAGGAAATCTTTGCTTCATTAAGACCAAAAGCCGTGTTGTGGTTGATGGCAATGGGGCCAGGATTTCAGTGCTGGTATTTCTAGCAAGACTTTACCTGTTATAGGTGTAGGTTGGCTTTTATGCAGTGCTTCACTGCCATGAATGTTTGGCTGACCCCTTCCTTCCTTTGCTTTGCAGCCTTCCTTCCCAGCAGCTTCTGCATGTACACCACGGTGATCGCCATGACTGGTTGGTATATGGACAAGACCTCCATCGCCGTGCTGGGGGTGGCAGCGGGAGCCATCATGGGCTGGCCCTTCAGTGCCGCTCTTGGGTAAGGAGAAGGGAGAGCCTTGGCTGCATGGATATTCTGTGCTGTTTCAGTGCTGGGCTCCCAGCTGCCAGGCCTCCCCCATGTGCACAGAAGAGCCTGTGGCACCACTAACAAAGCCTTGCTCTCTTGTGCTTCAAAGCCATAGCCACCCCACGTAGACTCCTCTTGGCATCTTTGCCATGCAGAGCAGTCATTGTGCCTGGCTGCTGCAGACTTGCTTTGCAGACACTAGGGGCTCACGGTTAACACCAAGGGGTCCTAGATTTGATCCCCTCTGCCAACAACCCACCCAGCCTGAGAGCTTTTATGGGGGTGGTGTTATTGCCTGACATGTTGCTGTCAGAGAGGCTTATATTCTGTAGGTCTTTTTGAATCCTAAGTGACCTGAGAAACATTCCTACACTGGGGACTGGGGCACTGACAGGCAGGCCTCCTCGCAGCAGCCTCTGTCCAGTGATAGGACCAGTCGCCGTGGAAGGCAGGCTTGCGTCTCCTGTTGATGAGACTCTGACACATGCTTTTTTTTGCCAGGCTGCCCATTGCTTTTGACTTGCTGATAATGAAGCAGAGGTGGAAGAGCTTCCTGAACTGGTGCCTGGTGTCACTGATCCTATTTTTGGTGAGTTCCCACAGCGAGGGCTAGCATGAAGAGCAGGGATGGGGCTAGGGCTGTGGCTGAGCTGCAGTGAGAGGACTTGCCCAGTAAGGGGCTTGTTAATGCAACTCATGCAGATCTTCTCACCCCATGCAGCCAAACCATCTCCTAGTGGGGCTTGGTCTTCTCATTCCCGCAGTTGATCTGTGCATTCATCCTCTGCCACAAGGCTCTGAGCGGCAGGGCTCTCTTTCTCCCTTGACATTTTTCTACTAAATGTCCAGCTCTTTCAAAGAGAGTAGAGCAACTGCAACCCACCAGGGACCTGGTGTCTCCCACAGCTCAAACTAGCGCAGCCCACAGCTGGGCACTGCTGCGGCATGTGCAGCCCTAACACTATTCATTGTCCTACAGCAGCTGGGGAGAGACTGGCAGGGGTGTGCACACCAGACCTCCTCTGTTCTCAATGTCACCGCCTCATCGCTGCACATAGGGCTAGTGATGATGTGGATTTTACGCTGATTCTAGCCCTTGGAGAAGGGCAGCACTGAGTATGGGCTGCCAGTGAGAGCCCAGCAGTTGTGAAGCATGGGGATAAAGTGGCTGTTTGTTTTCTGGCACAAGTAGAGGCATTTGGTGGCAACACTCTTCAGTGGGCAGCTTGCAGCGACTGGCCACTGCAGCTGACAGCCAACTGTGTGATGTGAATTCTGATTGCTTTGTTCCAGGTCCCCTTGGTGGTTGTGGACAGCTACTACTATGGGAAACTGGTTGTTGCGCCTCTTAACATTGTATTATACAATGTCTTTACGCCTCATGGACCCGACTTGTACGGTGAGTCAGTTGGGACAAAGAGCTGAGGGGATGTTACTGGCTTGCTTGATGCAGCTTGATGGGATAAACCCATGAGCTTGCAATCCCCAAGTGTTTTCCTGACCTGAATTTTCAAGCAGGGCCATTGCTTTTTCCCCCCATCTGCTGTGAGCTGATAAGCGAAGCAGTTCCAGGCTCACGCCACTGGATGTCTCTCTTGATTCAAGAATACACCCAGCAGGGTTATATTTCCTGTTTGTTTTGCTGAGTGCTTTAAGTTCAATTGCTTTTGATGAGTTCTTAGCTTTGAAGTTCAGTGCATCACGGAGACATCATGGGATGTCTCTGCAGCTCATCCTTCCCGGCAGAGATCTGCTCGCAGCAGACTTGTTTGGAATACAATGCAAATGCACCAGGCACAGACGGAATTCATTTCTACACGTTTCAGATTCTCCCTAGTACGCAGTTACAATTTCAGCTCATTTCCCCGGTGTTATTCAGAGAGGTTATTTGTAACAAAGCCCTGGGTGACTCATCTGTCTGAATAATGTTGGTTACACACTCAAACCAACTGCTACTTCAGTTGGAAATGCCAAAGAAAAAGCCAGTGCAGCTTGAGTGTGTTTGTCAGGTTTAATTCCGGTGTTGGCTGTTCCTGGCTTTTGTAGGCAGGGTGTGGGACCCTGGCACAACATGCAAAGGAGAGCACAGCCCTGAGCCCTTTCAGTCCACATCGGGGCTTCCCAGATTCACTGGTTCCGTGCTCTTGGGGATCTGCTTCCTTCCTTGACGGTGCCTGTCCTGAGCATTGCTGGCAGCAGTTTAAGAGGTTACTCTCTGGGAGCCTGGGGAAAGATGAAAGGTTAATGAATTCCACATGCTGCAGAGTGTTTTGAGCAGGCTTGCTGGGGCTGGGGCTTTGCTTTTTGTGGGGGTCTCTTGATCTCTGTTGTCTCTCCCCCCACCAAATTCACAAGTAGTTGGGAGATATTGGGGGGGAATTCTGAGAAATGCCAGACCAGGGTGGGGGGAGGAGCAATAGCACTTAGCCCCGTGTAGCTCTCTTGGTGGGTCACAGAAGACCTGCCCCGCACTTTTGAGGTAGATGTTGCAGCAATTGTTATCTTCACTTCCCAGATGAGGAACTGCAGCACAGGGTAGACAGAGTGACTTGCTAGAGGTCACCAGGGAAGTGAGTGGCGGAGGCAAGGTTAGGATTTCATGCAGTGTAAGTTGAAAGACGGTGGAAACTCCAAACTGATCTGAGGGGAATGTGCTTCTTCACACAGCCTGTAACTACACCATGGAACAACTGGCCACAGGGCGCTACTGAGCTCAGCTGGACCCAGGAAGGGACACGGATGTGGGTATCAAGTGTCTGGAGTTGTCAGAATTAATGGCAAAAACACTCAGAAGGGATGTTAAACCTCAGGCCTCAGGGTTTAAGCTGCTCTGTCTAGTGGAGACCAGGATGGCACCTAACTCACTGTTTGATTTTACCCCACAGCTGCCTGCCACTGGCTTTTTACCCCTTCCTGCAAAATGCTTGGTGCTGGCTGTGGCTGGAGACAGGATGCCAAGTTGGATTGATTTTAGGTCCAACCCAATCTAACAATTCCTGTGCTTCTAATCTGGGAGCTGGTTCCCTGTCCTGTGCTCAGACCCTTGGACTCCATCCCACCAGAAGAGAAAGGCATGGGGTTGGAGCAGGGTGTCTTTGTTATTAGGGATAGCTTATATCACTGAAGGAGCTGAAGAGTGTTAGCCTGTCTAGGGGAGCCCTTGCGGTGTCCCTTTGAGAGCTCCTTTTAACACAGATGCTGGTGCACTTCTGATTGCCCTGGGCTGGACTGCAGTAGTGATTAGTTGCGAGTGCCTTCTTGGCCTCTAGTTGTGCACCACAGGTCACATGGGCAGCACCTTTCACTGGGGCAAGGAGCATTTGGTTGGGCAGCCTAGTGACCCATCTCCTGTGTCTGTAGTGCAGGAGGGTGAGCTTTGTCCTTGCCAGGGACCTTGATCTCTGCAGGAAGCATTTGAATGAGTAGCAGTGAGTCCTCCATTATGGAAACTCCAGATGGATTTGGCAGGGGCTCCTCTGACTTTTCAGCACTAGTGCAGGAGCTGCTCCTGGTGACTTTGGGGGACCCATCCATTCTGAAGGGTTGTAGTCGCAATGACACTCGTCTGTGCTAATGCAGGAGCCACACTGAACAGCTGCTTCATGCAGTGCAGCCCAGGTGGAGAGCTGTACGTTAGGGATTTTTATCAGGGTTACTCTTACCCCTGCTTATGGAGAGGAGGCAGCTGGCAGAGCGACGGCTTTGAAGCAAAGGGGCTCCTTCCAGCTTCCATGGGAATGAGACACAAGTCTCAACAGCATTATGCCAGCCCAGGTTTCCCTTGCATACCTCCTGTTGCTATCAGAGCATGTCAGCAAGGCGGCTGGGCATGAGCTCAACTCACCTGAGCGAGAGGGCAGTGACATCTCCATTGCCTTCCCTTTCACCTGGCTCATGTTCTTTTCTGGTCTTCAGGCCATGCTCAGCTTTGTAGTGCCCCTGGTATCTCCTTTGCTTGCCAGCTGAGAGCAAGGACAGCCACTTCTACAATTATTTTTAGATCTAGCTTCTCCTGCAGTCTGTTGAATAACTGGCGGTTACCCGGTTCCTCTTTCCAAGGGCAAATCTCATGGGTGGAGATTTCAAACGCATATTCTTATGGCCCTGAGGGGGTTCCCCCCATCCCCTAAAAATGTAGGCAGCTGGGGATTTTCAGGGGAACTATTATCTGAGAGGTAAGGAGAGCGTTGAGAGCTGTTCCCACGCGGCCTGGACTGCTGTGCAGTCCTATTTGCTGTGACAGGAGCTCTGGCTGTGAGTGGTGATGTGGTGACCCTCCAGAAACTTTGTTTTGGGCTTGATCAGGTTCAAGTGATTTCACTGGAGTTGCACCTGAGTTTCACCGGAGTTGTACAGCGCCTAGTACAGTGGGATCCTAGTCCATCCCTGGGTCTCCTAAGTGCTGCTTTATACAGTGTCTGAGTCCAGCTTCCTTAGATTAAAAGTCATAACGGGCCCTGAAGGAGCTCCGAGGTAGATTTTGGTCCTGGGATGCCAGTCACTGCTGGTTCTCCCTCCATGTGGCCTGATACATCGGTGCTTGAGCCTCCCTCTATCACCGTTCGTAGCCAGAATACTGAACTCAATGCCCTGTTTTGTTTCTGTGCAATTTATTCCTTTGTCCCTGCTAACAAGTGACACGGTAGACGGGCATCTGCTTTGTGCTGCGGTGCAGGAGCCCCTCTCCACCCCAGTCGTCTCCTCTAAAGGACACCGTTGGGGGCAGGATTGCTCTGTGTGCATAGTGGGCTGTTTTCCCCCTCATTGCAGTCATGTCTCTGATCACCTTGAGCCGTTGCACACGATGAGCATAGAAGCACTTTGCCCTGGGAAGCCCCGAGACGGAGCATCTCTGAAGGGGTGAGTCACCACAGCGACCAAGCAGGGAACCTGTGTTTGTGACACAAAGCCATGCGTCAGTGGGTCACTTTGCTTGCCTGCATGACGCATGCTCCTCGTGAGAAGCCGCTTTCCTTGCTGAGCCGCAGCAGTAAATACGTCCTTGGACAAGAAGGACGGGTCCCAGCCCTTGGTGCGGAAGGGGCAGTGCTGTCATGCCTCGGCAAGTGCTGGAGCACTGGTCTCGGGCCACTCGTTGCCTGAGCCTGTCATGGGGTGGCTGGGTCTCAGAGAGCCTGGGATCAGCCGTGATCTGACTCTTTTCCTCCCAGGTCGTTTGACTGTACACTACATAATAGCCTTATAGAAAGGGGAAAGCAGGCTATACAAGGCAGATAGCCTCCTGTCCCCATCCCCTTCCCCCTCAACATACGGATTGGCCTTGGCACGGTTGCTTGAGGGCCAGTCACAGACGTGTCAGTGCGGCCCTTCCAGGCAAGGGCTCAGAGAGACTAAAAACCACCTGAAGTGCCTAAACTGTAGAGGGATGTCAGGGGAGAAGCCTATGAGACAGCATGCCAGGTGGAGTGGACCAGATGGGCAACCAGAACTGGAAGGAGAGGAAGGGTTCGTTAACATTTTGAATAAACAGACAATCGAGGGCACAGAGGTGAATTGACCACAGTACAAAACGCAATGCAAAGTCACCCAAGGTGGATTGTGTCCGGCATACCTGACATAGGGCAGTGCCAAGCCAAGCCAGAGGAAGGCTTCCCAAAGCCGTGGGCGGCTTGCTGCCTGGGTGATTTTGGGGTCTTTATCCCATCTCTGGGTAGACTGAGAATTGTGCTGGTCTAGGGCTCTGATGGGAGAGCATGCAGGTGGGGAGGGATTCAGGGTTAATTGCTGATCCCTCTCCCCTCCTGAAGAAGAAAAAATCCCCTTAATTGCATTTTGCTTCCAGCGCCACTGTGCTCCCAGACGGAGGCTTCCCAAATAAACTGAGGCGCTCGGGCCCTGCCACGGCAATGCCTCTGCGGTCTTGACATTACCAGTTCAGCTTCTAATCGCATTTAGTTGGTACAAGCTGCAGAGGTGTCGAGTTTTCCTCGCTGCTTTTCAGTTGTCTGATTAATTTCAACACGGACCCTTTTTAAGTGGTTCTGATTTCAGGAAATTGCTGCGGCATGTGACACATGTCACAACAGTGCAGTGATTAAAGCCCCCGCATGTCATTTGCCAACTGATTGAGCTAATCATACCGAGAAAGTGGCAAACGTGCAGAGAGGAGCTGGCGTTCCTCATTGTTCAGGATTTGCAGCCTCTCGAGTTAAGAGTCCAAATGAGTGACAGTCGGACTGGAACGTCTGTCAGTTTGCATCCTTCGAAGCTTGCAACCAACAGAGACACCTGAGTGTGTCACGCTCGAGGAGGAGGGGCTGGATTGATGCTGTTTAAAGCTAAGCTGTAGGAAGAAAATGGAACGACGCAGGGCAGTTTCAGAGCCTGCCAGTAATGAGCATGCATAGAACTAGCATCTGGATGAACTTTGCTGGAGGTGCCTCGGGTGAATGAAGTGTGAATGCAAGTACTTTCCCCTTGTTTGTTAGTAATAACATCTTCTGGCTCCGGCAGCGTGCGATACCGCATTGTTCCAGAACGGCAATCAGCTCGTAACATCCTGAGCTGCTGTCGTGCCTCTCAGTCACTCCCCTGCAGTAAGTGTGTGGGTGTAGAGGAGCAGAGCCTCTTGGCTTTGGCAGTGTCAGCCACGACTTTCAGCATCGGAAGATGGCTGTTCGGCATCTAGGCCACATATCTGCCTCCGGAGGGGCACCCGGAGAGCACCCTGTTGCAACTGAGAGCACCCTGTGATTTATGAACAGCAAGCAATAGGCATGGTGTTTGAGACTCATGGTTGGGGAGGGGAAGAGAAAAGGGAGTAGGCTGGGTGTGTTTTTGGTTAAAGTCAAGTAATCACCCAGGAGAAGCGACTTGCCTAGAAACCGCGATGTCGCACCCGGTGCTGCGGCCCCTTCCACGCACTCTTGGCCAGTCCTTGTGGCACCATCATCTTCATTTTGTAGAGGGAGAAGGAGAGGTGGGAGTGACTCGGGGGGTCACATGCCTTGCCAGTGGCCAGGCCAGGATTAGAAACCACAGGCTGACTCCACTGAGCTCCACACTCCTTCCCTCAGGCCGTACTGCTTTTCTGACCCTAAGCCCCTTCTTGCCCTGCGCTGCAGTCTGGGATTCACTGGGTTTGGGGAGAATTGATTTCTGAACCTAATGATCGCAGTCAGACAGAAAGCAAAGGAGCCGCCACAACATCTCGTTCTATTAGTCCTCTTGTACTAATTGCTTTCCTTCCCCTCAGGTACCGAGCCCTGGTCCTTCTATTTCGTTAACGGCTTTCTGAATTTCAACGTGGCATTTGTCTTGGCTCTGCTCGCCCTGCCGCTGACCTACCTCATGGAATGCCTCCTCCAGAAGTTCCACGGTGAGTGCTGGGAGCTGAGCAAGATCCCCCAGGCCTCCCTGGAGACTGAGGAGGGAGCTTGTTGCTCCAAATGCAGCCTTGCTTTATTGGCAGCAAACTCTGTTCAGTCACATGGCAGAGTTCCAGGAGCTCCTTCCCCAAAGCTCAGTACTGACCCCGCCATATGCTGCTTGGACTGGGAGGGAGGTAAAACACCCACACTTGCAGCACCATGTATGGAGGGGCAGAACTGCATTTAGTCTGTTTAGGGACGGTCCTTTTTACTCCTCCCTCCCTACTGAAGAACACAGCGTTGGGCAAAGCTGAAGTGCCCAAACCAATGATCCTCAACCAGGGTGTCACAGTACCCTGTTGTACCTCGAGAGCCTTTCAGAGGTGCCGCCGCGTGCTGCACACTGTTAGCACTGCTAGGTGTACAAACACAATTCACAAAATAAACCCAGCGATTTCAAATTGGAATCCATAGCATTAAAAACATCGGACCTATTGTGGCCTTTCTGAGTTCTTTGCAACAGAATAATTGCTCCGTTATTAATCTGTAGTCAAAAAAGGAGTGAAAACTAAGAGCTGGCATTTTCTGAGGGGGGGGCCTCAAGTCTAAAAAGTTTGAGAAACGCTGTCTTGAGCAAGTGCAGTGCACTGTATAGCGCACAGCCTTCAGCCAAACAGAGAAGTGGTGCACAAGTACCCCTGACTGAAGGCTGCTATTTCCCATCCAAGAGAAGATGGAGACGACTCCATGCGCTTTCCTCCTGCCCAGACATCTGAGTGAGGAGGAGCCCTTCTTTTGTGCTCTTCTGCTGTCGTGTTAAATGCAGCTGCCAGGATATTTTGGATTAGGGCTTTTGTGAGAACAGTTTGTTCTTCCTAGGGTCTGCTTGGGATTTGTCGAATCTTTCTTTGTAAGCCATTCTGCCCCACAAAGAGCCACGCATTTCCCTTGCGGTAGCTCATATGTCAAAGAACCAGCAAGATGCTGTTTGTACAGGGCCTTTGCCATTTAGCAGGACTGAGCACATGTAGGGCAGATTTGGGGAACACTTTTTCACACAGTGGGAAGCATCTCTCTACCTCCCTGCATCAATCTAGCACAGCAGCAATGAACCACTTAAATAAGAGTCTGAGGTTTCCATTGAGAGAGCCCAATATTTACCTCCTAATGAGGGTTACATTCTCAGACTTTCTGATTTAGAGAACAATACGAATAACCAGAACAATTGATTGCATCTCAGAATGGGGCTTGTCAAGTGTTGTCCCAGCTCCACTGTCATAAACTGGAAACTCTGTTTTTGGCAGATTGTGGATTCATAGGTGTCAAGGCTAGAAGCGATCCTTGAAATCAGCTAGTCTGACATCTGCCTTTCAAAGCAATCACTGTGGCCTTTAGAAATGACAGAGAGATAGCAGCATGTCCTCTAGGTCCCTGTGGGATTTCTCAATTCAAACCAATCGCATTTGGCAAAATAATCGTCCAAAATAAAACCGGGGGCTGGGGCAGGGGGAGAAGAGGTGACCTCAGATCTGGCTGCCACAAACACAGCCATCCCCCGAGTTTTTCATACGGATGGCACATGCTGCCTATTAGGGGCAGGCAGCAGGAGCCTGATTTGCTGCGGCACTTAGGGTCCTGCATATAGTCTTAATTATTTTTCTGTAACCTAAAACACTCGATGGAATCAGCCTCACCAAAAGCACATCGGAGAGGGTGTTGCCCGTCTCGACTGTGACTAACATGCTGTTGGGAACCAGTTACAGCCCAGTAGGAGATCCTGTAAATGCAGGTTGCCTGCTGCTCGCTTGCCGCTCATGTACTTAACAGCAGGGGCTGTGCTGCTGGGTGCTTTGTTCCCATTGTTTGTGAAATGCCTCTCCACTTCATTGCGTGACACTGCTTTTGGGGGTGATGGGGCCGCACCTCCTTCAGACTAATATTCCAGGGTAATTGCTGTTATTTTTGAATCATTTGCTTCCTGCTTTACTCAGAAGGTGCTTGAGAGATCTCTCACACACTGTTATTTTTGTAATGAAGCAATGAAGGTTTTGGAAATCCCAGTGCCTAAACAACTGCTTGCATTAGAAGTCTAAGGTCCACAGGAGCTGGATGTCTTAAGAGGGCCCAGCAGGTGTCTGGTGCTTTCAGTTCAATTACCTGCTCTGGAGTTTGAGTCCATAGGGGATACTGGCTTTTCTGGGCAGGATTACGCACGTGGCAGGTCCCTTCCTTTGGAAAGCCACCAAGGAAGCTTTTGCTCCTGACCGGTTTCTTTCCATGTTGGCTGGAGTGTGGGCATGTGTGCACATATTAGATGGAGCGGGGTGACTTAGGACTGAACAGTGAAGTGTTATGCATAAGGAATGGGTGGACAGACCAAGACAGAGGTCACTTCTCATTTTATACTACTCTCTGCCACGTCTTGATTGACTGATTTATGCTTCTTTCAGTTCAGAATTTGGGTCGCCCATACTGGCTGACGCTGGCTCCTATGTACCTCTGGATCATGATTTTCTTCAGTCAGCCGCACAAAGAGGAGCGGTTTCTCTTCCCCATATATCCCCTCATCTGTCTCTGCGGAGCTGTGGCTCTTTCTGCCCTTCAGGTGGGTTTCAGAGGGAAGTGCTGATTTTTTACAATCCAGTACCTATTTGGAGTTTAATTGCCAACTCGCTTCTGTCTCATTGCTCCCCAAAGCTTGGGAACATCTGCAGAACATCTGCTGCTACAACACAATCTGCAGAGCTCAGCAGTGCCCCACGTGCAGTTCTGAGAGCGTGTACAGTCAGCCGTTCTCGACCTGTTAGCTGGCAGGGTTTTTGATTTTGGGATGTCTCTCATGGATTCATAATGAGACCCCAGAACCGAAGAGCACAACAGTTCTCAAGTTAAATGAGTGTGTGTGTGGTGTGTGCTGCTGTCACAGAGCAGCTGCCTAAGTATGTTCCTCCAGTTCAGGTGGATGGAGACAGTGTCTGCAAAATCATGTAGACCCCCGTAAAACTATGATTTAGGAGGAAAACTACTAGGATTTCTCTCCCCAAATAGGTTCATAGACTAGATTCATAAATGTCATAAAGGCGTGAATGACTGTTAATACTGCAGCACTCTTGAGCTTGAGTGCAGACTTCTGAATAGCTCAGCCACAAAGGTCACATTTCACAGCTTCATAATGCAGTCACAGTAGGTGTTTCTCAGGGATTGCATCAAAGGAGGAAGGGCTTGGGAGATCTCTTTGGCCATGAGTTGTTCCATGGTGAGCCAGGGTTATTCTCCACCACACAAAATGGGATTTCCGGGGAAGGGCAATTGCAATGTCGCAGTATCAATGCAGAGAACATCCAAGAAAAGTCCCCTGGGTTGATATCAGTGATATCAGCTGGTACCACCACTCTGTGTCCAAGGCCTTCTGCTCAGTGGGCTGGAAGGAGCAGATTCCATGCCTTTCCCTGTACGTTGCTAGGAACGACACACATACTTAAAGTGGGAGAGAGATTGTTTATGAAGTGTTTTAATCTGCATTTATTAAACTCCTTTTTGGATTCTTTAAAAATAGCTGTTTCCCAATGCTGAGAGTAAACTGTTCCAAATCAGCTCAGGCTGCACAACGCTGAAGTTGTTCATCTCTTGCCTGCAGAAAAGATGCAGACACTAGTCCTGTCAGAGCGTCTCCCAGCTGCACCCCTCTGCTCTGCTATTACCCCTGCATCCTGGAACGTGCTACTGCTTGCTGTCCTGTGGCTCCCTCTCAGATCATCCCTGCAGCAGCCCCAGGCCCTTACCCAGCATTGCCAGTGCCCCTCAAGATGGGCTTGCCTTCCTTTCCGCCTCCAACCTGTGCAGAAGGACCATCCTTGTGCTGAATGTTTGCAGGCTCCGGTCCCACATCCTCCTTAGGCTTGTAGCCCTGTCTGAGAATCGCTGTGTGCAGCAGGAGAGGCTCCGCAGAGGGCAGTGGTTTGGGACACCTGCCAAACGTGGTTGCAGGAAACCCTAATGTGTATTTCTGTCCTGCATATTTTAACACCATGCATTTGGTTTGCCCAGTATGTAAGATCCAGCTGAGGATTTAATCTTCCCCACTCACTATGCAAGCTTGGGAGGAAAGGGGCTCCCAGCCCCTCCCTCAGGCCAGTTCCCCCATGGGAAGACGGCTGTTAGGAGATAAAAGCAAAGGAGGCAAGAGGAGCAGAGACTGTGTTAGGCCAGGAAGTGCATAATGCCTCCTACAAGGGGAGAAGGGGAGGTGTGGGGGCTGAGTATGCTTCACTGCTGTTTCTGCTGGATGTGCCCCCGGGCCATGTTAGAGTATCAGGACCCTTTATATATTTCTTGAAAGGATTTTTTTTAAAGAAGCTCGAGGCTGGGCTGCATGTAAAGAGGGCTGCACATGTGTTGGTTCTTCATGTCCCTGCATTCTGTTTCAAAGAACACGACTTCTGTTTGGGGAAGGTGACCAAGAGTTGTGCAGTGGTGACCTTTTAATGGTGGAACAAGTCTAGCTAGAGAAAGGGAAGAGAGTGCCCGCATTAGTCTGTGGGGAGTCCTTGTGGTGGGTCCTTCCAGGGATCAGTATAAGCAGCATCTGTTGGGAATAGCAGGGCCAGAGGGCTGGTTTGGAGGGTGCTATCAGGGCTGAGGAGAAGGAGGTTTGGACAGCTCTTTAAATAACCTAGACCTGCAAGAGGGAAATGCAGTCAAATGGCATGAGTCTCTGTGATTCCTGCAGGAGCTGAGCTGGGAAAGCTGAGCTAATGGCACTCATCTCTTCTTCCTCCTCAGAAATGTTACCACTTCATATTCCAGCGTTACCGCCTGGAGCACTACACGGTTTCCTCCAACTGGCTGGCCTTGGGGACGGTCTTCCTCTTTGGACTCTTGTCGCTGTCACGTTCGGTGGCCTTATTCAAAGGTTGGTGCAGTAGGATTGCCCTGGTCTTGTACCCGGAGTGGTTCCTGACCTGGGAATGACAGGGGCTGGAGTGGGCATGAAAGTGGTGTTGCTTTAACTCAACCAGTCTCATGAAACCAGTGCACCAGTTTCCCTCTTGTACAGGCACTGGTGTAAGCAATACTGGGAGAACACAGTTTTGTTCCGGCACAACTTGTCTCCCCACTAGGGAACGTGCCAGGATAACTTTATCTGTCACAGAGCAATACCCACTGCCCAACACAGTGAATCACAGAGTTAGAAGGGACCTCGAGGGACGTGTCTTCCAACCCTGCACATACAACATCCATTGGGCTTACACGTGTACTTAGCTTTAGGTCCTACTCAAGAAAACATTGAATCCATCCCCAGTAAAGGGACCCATACCTCAGTACAAGCTTCACATGCGTGGGTATGTGTTCAGGTGCTTGAACCAGGGCTGTAAGTAATCATACTGACTTGGATGGGCCAGTCACCTGGGTCAAGTTAACACAGACATCAGATTCAGGCCATCTGCAGTAAGGGCAGGAGAAGAGTGATAAAGGTGCCAGCTGACAGCATGATAAAGGAATGGAATTTGAAATCCAAGGACATTTCATTTAGTCCAGAGGCCTTCAGGTAAAGCCCTGAAAGTGCTTGGGGCTGTGCACATCTGTTTACTTCTACCTTTCTTCGTATTTATTTTCTTTACTACGGGTGCCCACATAACGTTCCAGTTACGGTCAACCAGGAGTCGCTGTGAGGTTCAGTAGGACGCGTTTGCTGTGAGCAACATGAACTGCTTGTTATTTTAGCAAAGCCCTTGTGGTAACTCCCCCTGCTGTAAGCTTAGCTAAGCCAAAGCTAAATAGAAATCAGTGGGATGGGCAATGTCAGTGGCAGTTAAGTGGCAAGGGCTGGAGTGCTTGTGATTTTGGGAGCATTTGGGGAAAATCCAGGTGATGTTGAAGGAGGCCCTGCTTTGATGTCTCACATGGGTTGGAGTTAGTGTTAACGGTGCCTGCTACCAAGTGGTGGTACCGTTTTGCCAGCTGCTCCACGAGCTGAGGGTCGGGACCCCAAATAATCACAGAGGTCTGTCTGGACACTAGGCTACAAGCAAGCCATGAAAGTACTGCCCACCTCTTGAGTCTTACTGACAGCTTTCCTCCTCTGTAGGCTACCATGGGCCTCTGGACCTGTATCCGGAGTTTCACCGAATTGCCACTGACCCGACCATTCACACAGTGCCAGAGGGGAGGCCGATTCATGTCTGCGTGGGCAAGGAGTGGTACCGATTTCCCAGCAGCTTTCTCCTGCCAGACAAGTGAGTTGCTCTTCCCCACGCAGGACCTAATTAATGAGGTGCTGATGCACGAGTGCATCTTGTAAAATTTCCAAGAGTGACTTCCGAGTATGTTCTCCTGCGTTCCAGTAGGTTCACGGGGCCCTAGACATTTGTCTTGGCGAACAAAGGGCTACATTATATTGTCCGGAAACCCCTGTGAATTTGGGGATCTCCATTTATGTGCATGCCTTCCTGCTTTTCTCTTGAGAGTAGATTGCTGCTAAATTGTGCTTTTTTGTTTTCTCAGTCCCACCCGCTGGTGGCTCCTACAGTTTCATTCCAGATTTCCCCCCTCCTCTTTCCTGCAGTTGGCAGCTCCAGTTCATCCCATCAGAGTTCAGGGGCCAGTTACCAAAACCATTTGCCAAGGGACCAGTGGCCACACGGATCATTCCCACAGACATGAACGACCAAAACAGAGAAGAGCCATCCAGATACGTAAGGACTGTTTGAGCTTTCTTTTCCTTTCCTTATCATCACCTTTATTTATTAGGGTCACTGCAGCACTGAGGGCCCCTCGCTGGGGACCTGGATCCAGTGTGTCTGGTGCTGCACAAAGAGAGAACCAAAAAGGCTTACAGTGGCATTTGGCTGCATCCCGAGGCAGGATCAGGTTGTGTGGGTGCCCAAATCCTGGCTGCATTTCATCTCTCTTATTTGAAGCGATTTAAAAAAACAAAACAAACAAACAAAAAAAACCTGGTAGTTTTAGTTTCTGAATCAATGTGCTGTTGTTTTCTGTGATCCCAGGGAACTGAGCTGAGCTAACTCAAGTCATTTGAAATCCCCCACACAAAATGTTCACTGAGGAGTACGGAGAATTTGCCTTTGCACATTCCTTTCTTTTAAAAGCAAGTAAATAACAATGTCTAAGGTGTTTGTCACAGAGCTAACAGGAGCTTTACCTGAAGCCATTTGAGACACAGACACCATTCATTTCGAAGGGAATTTGTTGAGATAACATGTATCAATGTGGTACGTTTGTTTCTTTTCCAGGTTGTCTGGTGTTACCGCACCAAAAATACCACTTTTTCCCTTTGCCAGCTTGCCTGCTGTAGAATTATTTAGCAGATTAAATGTCAGAGTTGGGAAGCAGTTTTCTGCAAGCCCTCTCCCTCCCCCTCCTTTTTTCTTCTACAAGGACTCTTTGGATTCACAGCTTAGACCACTGAATTCACGCGGAAACATGCTCTAGTCAGATCTCGCGTAGGATTCTGTATTGCTGCTTGGGCCATAGTGTGCACACTTTATTTGTCGTGTTAGCTGGAGAGCTTTTAGTTGGTGTGTTTGCAAGGATCTGGCTTTAGCAAACAGACATATGGTACTACTCCCTTGAGGGGGATCTGGGAGAGGAGTCCTGCTGCTGGCATTGACCAGAATACCTGAGCAGGCCCCGGAGCGGAGGCTACAACCCAGGCTGCGGTTTGGAAGTGGCTGTGCTGAACTCAATCCCGTTAGCGTGTGTTAGGCATGCTCCGAGCAAACCAGGCCTTTCGGAGAGCTGCCTAGCACGTGAATCCTCAGTGCCCTGGGACCCGAGGCCGGCACCGAGATGTTCACCTTAGCCAAGCTGGCGGCAGATCTCACCTGCAGCATGGGAACTCGAGGCACCCAGGTCAGTTTTCTGGTGACTCTTTCACCCTCCCCTCCAGCCGGTCCAACCCCAGCGGGGCTAGAGTTCTTGTAGCTGATTGATTCAGATTGAAATTCAGCATAATCCTTTTTTTTTGGACCTGGCTGTAAGTGACTTGCTCTGTGGCATCAGTAGAATTGAACCCGAGTGCTGGGCTGTGGTTGTAAACCATTGGCCCTTCCTCTCTCTGTCATCTGAGCAGGTGACTAAGACGAACAGCTGCACACTAGCCAGTGCCTTTCTTCCTCTTCTGCCAGCCCCTTGAAGGGTCTCTGCGGTATGTAGGAGGCACTCTTGACACCACACACCAGATCCTTAGCTGTTGTAAAGCAGCATGGCTCATGGAAACCAATGGACAGAGGCCCACTTTCACCCTCCCGAGGCCCCTGCCTTGGCAAGACACCCTTGGCAGTGTATTTATTGTTGGGTGTTGGAGACTCGGGCTCTCTGCTAGCACAGGAAGAAACCGAGTGGGGACCAACCAAGGCAGGGGCTTTTCTGTAGGACCAGGGGACAGCTATTTCGAGCCCCATTACGCAGCTCTGGGACATGGGCAGGAGGTGGATTCCCACCTGAGAGGAGCCGTCTTCCGCAGTGCATGTCATTTAGGAAAGCTTTAACGGTGGCATATTTTTAGCGCAGACAGCTGGCTGGGGCACAGCCTGTGACTAATGAAACCAGGCACAGTTTTGTTTCATGGTTGTCTCTTAATGTCACCCTACAATTTTGTTATTTCTTCTGCAAGCCAGAGGGACCAGGACAGATTTAGTCCCTGCAGTCAGTTTGAGAAATACAGGAATTAGCGACTTGATGTAAATTTTAAGTGGGGTTTTCTTAAGTACCCCTTGATTCGGAGCTGCTAATAATACCAGGAGAACAGTGCCTCCTGCAGAGCAAAATGAGCTGCAAGGCATTGGAACCTACCCTGTTCCAGAGGCTGCCAGCAAGTGCTGGAAGGAGCAGCCAGGACCTTGCAGAGGAAGTAAAGCGAAACGGTGTGAGCCTGTTGCTAATTTAAAGGCGAGAGGTCACATGCGGCAATGGGACTCTGAGCCGCAGGCAGCTCTGCTGAAGCTGGCTGTAAACTGCTTGGGAAGCACTGAATAAATCTCACGGATCCAGTTGTTGTGGGACGCTGGGAAAAATCAGGATTTAGCCATCCTGTTTTGCAAACAATCCTGGCACTAAGGGTTTAATTCTGCATCTGTTACTCACGCTAAGGAACACTTAACTCAGACCCATTGTTCCATTGGATCCGGTGTCCCTCTCGCAGACAGGGCGATGTTGGAGAGGAAAGGTACTGTCCCTTACAAGGTTCAACAGGTACCACACACTGGGTCTAACAGCATGAAACTTTGCTTGAAGTCCCCGACTTTGGAGAAGATTGATTTTGGTTTGCATTGTTGTTCCTCCTCCTTTCCCAGGCTCCTCCCTGGCCACGTCCCAAAGCAGATCAGTGATCCGCAGGCTCTGCTAGCTTGAGAGAACATCTCAGAAACGAGGGGTGTTTGGACAGGGTCTCTGCAAGACGTGCTTTAACTGGGCTCTGACGGAGCAAGTGGGCAAGATGCCGTGCTGCACAGCATGGGCAGACCGCTGGCCCCCATTTCTGTCCAGTTGCCAGCACAGAGCAGAGCCATTACAGCCCTGAGCGGTGGGCTGTACCCGGCATTCTGCCCATTGAGCGCACACTGCTCCACAGGATGTGGTCAGGCGCCTTCTCCGGTACCACGTCACACAGCAGCTGCACCAGGGCGAGAAAGGCTGCAGGAGGGGCTTGTGCATTTGGGACTGCACCCTGCTCTGGGCACTTTGGTGAAACCTTTCCCTGCACCCAGGGCTGCTTCAGGGCCCACACACAACTTACAGCCTCCAGAAACCCTAAAACAGGATGCCAAGCCCTATGCTGGCCCCACCCCAGGGTGAGTGTCACCCTTCACTGCAGCTTCACTTTAGGAATGGGAGAATGTATTGTATGGCAGAGAAATCTTTGTACTGGAAGCTTCAGTCCTATCAAGGAGGCACTGAGGACAGAAGGGGCTGTTGGATCTTGGGAGCTAGCACAGGAGCTCGCAGAGGCTCTGAGAAAGCGCATGATTTACAGACCAGATATCCCGAAAATGCACAACTCTCCCGTGGCTTTTCTTTCTGCCACGTTCTGCTCAGCTGAGCTCACGGCCATAACCTTTCACCCACTGCTCCAGTGCAACACCGAGGAGCCATCTGGGCTCCTCTTCACCAAAGTGTTTTCAGCAGTTTCTAGCAGAGCCCGACGTAGATGTGGAGAGTGACTCTGAACACATTGAGGGACGTTTGCAACACACAATAGCGACACAGCGCTCTACTGCAGGGAGCCTGGGGGGAAGCAGCTTGTGGAGTAATGCTGAGAGAGGGGTCCCTGTTTGCCAGGGTTTCTGCTGCCTGCAATGAAGCGTATGCAGGAAGGAGCGGCTCTTGCGCACAGTGTGCACAGGATCTCAGCTTTGACTGGGTGAACAAAGCAGCTTGCAGCACTTCCACTTCATCATGAAGCCCCCGTGATGGAACAGTCTTCTGGCTCAGACAGCGCTTGCTCCTTTCTCTTTAGTCTGATATAACTTAGCCCTTTGGTGTTTTCCTGAGCTGGACAGACTCCTGCCTGCGTATTTGGGGTTGTTTGGGAGCCCCCCTGCTGCCTGTTTCATTCTGCTTTTAATTGGAGAAGTTGTCACTAGAGGGGTGTTATCCCTTTGTGGTGCTGCTGGACCTCCGTCTGTGTGGTGCTGGGTGCAGCGATGCTGAGGGGACACAGAACCACCCAGCCTTTGTGCTGCCGCTTCCTTCTTCCCAGTGAGGCCTATCTCAGCAAGGCGCTTAGCTTTGTAAGTCCCACCGAGGTGGCTGAGATGGGGCATCTGGTGGGCTAGCCTAAGCATTGGTCAGGGATGGTTTAGAAGTGGCACTCCTGCGGGGCTGGACCAGGTGACTCTCAAGGTCCCTTCCCACCGACGATCCTTTGGTCGTCCTCCCCCTGCTTCCCTGGTTCTTTGCCGCAGGGTCTTCCTCAAAACCTCCCTCTAAGTCACCTCCTCCATTGATGGGGTTTTTGATCTTCCTTCTCCATCCCACCCCCAGCCTTGGCAGCTCAGATTGTGCTGCATCCACCTCCTCCAGTCACCATGCCCAGGACCCCGTGGGCATCTCTGGCTAAGGAGCCTGATCACAAATCCCATAGCTCATGCTAAGGGAAGCAGCTGCAGGATGGAGATGAGGTTACGGGGTGGAATCTGGGCAGGGGCGGTGGAGGATGAACAGGAGCCTGCTGCCCTCCGTCGAGGAACATTTCCTGCCGTTGCCAGCATCACAGCTGTGACCATGGTGCCCCAGTGCCATTCTGCCCTTGCTGATCATTCAGAACGGTGATTCACTTTGGGCAAAGGCCTGTGACACATTGTACAAGAAGACAAATGCTGGAAGGCATTTCACCCAGCCCAAATCCACCTCTCTGCCGTGGAGTCTCCATGGCACTTTCTCCCCCCAAGAACGTTATCTCTGTCTTGATGGCAGGTGTCTTTAGCGGTGGTGTAGGGTCAGGGAAGAGAGAGAGAGACTGCTTCATTCTCCCGTGTGTCTAGCTGGGCGAGTCCAAGCACAGGCCCTGATGGCAGCAAGGTCTTCAGGAGGAGTCAGCTGCTCCTCATTTTCATTGCTGTTTGCTGATCTAATCATGCCCAGATTAACTGGAGCGAGGGAGCCGCACTCCGATATTTCCCCCGTCAGTGTTTGGATGGGTGACGGCAGCAAAGTGCAATGGAGTCAGCGCTGTTGTAGGCTGGAACTTCTTGGGGCCTTTTCCCTGAATATCTTTGCGTGTCTTTCCCCTCTGTGGTCACACCCCAGCCTGGGAGCAGGACCCAGGTATCTGGGCACTGTAGCACGGTGATGTATTGATCAGAGCAGCGTTCTGCCTGCGTTGAGAATGGCCTTTGAATATTTTTAATCTAAGTACGTGTTATTAGTGCCCTCCTATCTTTGCAGGGGATGTGCAGCCACTGTTGCAGGTTGTTACCCTCTCCGTAGCATAAAGGATCTTGAAACACTTTGTGAAGCTGAATTAAAATCTAGCAGCACTTTAGGGAGAGGGGGCAGTTGCTATACCCTTTGACAGATGAGCAAACTGGAGCATGCAGAGGCATGACATCCTAAGGTCACACAGAGCCTGGCACAGACTCCAGCAGTTCCTTTTTTCAAAAAGCGCCCACGGTCCCGTTCTCACGGGTGCCTTCAACAGTTGAGAACCTGTGTCCCTCTCAGTGATATGCTATCCGCCGCTGCCAGCCCAGCTCGGTCCGTCTGGAGTGCAATGAGCTGTGAGCCCCGTGCCAGGAAAAGCCCCTCTAACATAGACACAGTCACAGCAGCAGAACGGTGCTGTTGCTAACGCAGGTCGCTGGGCTTTGGCAGGAAGGAAGTGACCCTGCTCGCAGGAGTGTGTGAATGAGGCTCTGGAGTGCGTCTGGGCTTTCAAAAATGTGACTTATGCTCCTAAATCACTTGGTCCCTTTTGAAATTTCCTGCCACATCCTAGTCACTCCTAGAGCCACATCCCACCAGTCCTGACTCCTGGTCACCTGCCTCCACCACCAGATTGTTGTCCCGTTAGATTGTGCTTTCTGCAGGGCGTATCCCATCCCTCGCCTACTCTGTTATGCTTATTCCTCAAAGGAAGCTCGTCACAATAGGAGCTAAAGACCTCTCGGTAGCCGGCCGTTTCTGTTTGCCTTGGCCGTGCCTTTTCTGCCCACGGCAGCTAGCATGGTCCTGTAGCAGTGTCCAGCAAGGGAGGCTGTGGCAGCAGCGTGCCAGCTAATAGCACAAGCCACCGATCTCCTAGCAGGAAGGGGGACATTGCATAACCAGAGTCTCCTGAGGACACTGCCCGGGAGGTCACACACGTAGCTCCCTTGGGTTGTGCTGCTTCCTCGAATACGTTTTCATAACTCAGCCGTGTGTTGCCAAACATGTGTCAGGGCACAGCAGCTGCCTGCGTCACTGACAGCTGATAAAGGCCTGCCTGCAGAGATGCCGTGGCCCTGGAAGTGCGGTGGGATCTCTGCAGAAGTGATAAGGGGATGAGAGTCAGCAGTGCCGCAGGGCGGCAGTATTCAGGCATGACCCCCTGTCATTTCAGGCTCCCAGGTATCTTGCCAGAGGCTATACTTATTGCTCCTGTAAATCCAGTTCAGCACTGGCAGTCTGCAGCTAAACATGCCAGTGGATTAGCACAGGTGTCATGTGATTCGAGGCTGGCGATGGGTTAGGGAGAACATGTAATCAATTGGGAGACAAAGCCTGGATGTATAAAAACTAGACGGGCCTCTATGGGAGAGCCGACTAGGAGTGGTACCCTGATGCACTGTGCCAGCAAGGAGCATTAAAACTGCATGAGAATAGCTTAACATCCCTGAGAGTTGGTAAGGGGTTGCCTCCTTTGTATCTGTCGTCCAGGTTCTGAGCCTTCAGGCTTCTTTGGAGCCAGGTTCCCACGCTGAGACTCTCGCAGCCTCCTGACTCCAGGAGCTGGCGCTTTAAGAAATATCCAAAATATTCGTAGACTTCCTGTATAATTGCAATAATCGGTTAGACTCTGCCCCCTGAGACTTGGAGCCAGGGAAGGGCAGTGAAGGAAGCTGACTAGGAACAAACAAGATCTGGTGTCAGGAACTGCAAACCTGTTAAAGCTGGGCAATCCAACACCCCCCAAAGTCAGGAGATTCCTGACAGCAAGTGCTAATGAGCCCACGTACCATGTCCTCAAGTCAATAATGCTGCATTGACTTTTGCAGTTGCTGAGTAGTGTTAGCCGGACAGCACAGGTGAGCAAATTTGGAGTGGCTGCTTTAACTTTGGAAATGTTTTTGTCTTCAAATTGAAGAGAAAGAATGGCCAGAGAGGATGGAGGGGTGGGTTAGAGCACTCTGCAGTAAGGAATTTGGACTTGACGTCAGCCCACCAAGCATTTCCTGTCCTTGGAGGACAGATTGGAGGCCCCTGCCCTGCTTGCAGGCTGCTAGGAACGGCAGGAAAAAGTGGCTAAGGCG
>NW_005842202.1:492035-498026 GCF_000455745.1 Alligator sinensis | reverse complement strand
TTTGTGGTGGGGTTTCAGCTCCCGTGAAACACAGCTCTGCCCCACCTGTTGATCATGACAGCTGGATACCAGAGCATGCAGAATACCAGAGCATGCAGCGATGGAGAGCAGCAGCCTCAGTGCAAGATGCATTGTTAGTGTGTGGCGCTGGGGTGGGTCTTGGGCTCCCCTGCAGCCTGTTCCAGAGCCTGTCAAGTGCAGCAGGAAGCTTTCCTTTGCCGTCACTAGGTATCACATCAAGCCCAGACTGTTTGCCTCTCAAGAAAGGGTCTTTGTTGTCCTTTGAATTTGTGCAGCACCTAGCACAGTGTTGCTGATCAGGCCTTTGGGCATGGGCAGACTCGCCACTCAGCAGTATGGGGGAACAGGCAGTATTTAGTAAACAGGCCCCCCAGCATGGACACAGCGAGGCAAAATCTAAGATGATGGCACGCTAGCAGAGACCCCCCCGATCCTGCCACAGGAATTCCTCACCAGACGCAGCAAATTTACTCTGGTTTCATAGGCTTGTGCTGCCTGTCCTGTCCTTACACCAGTGTAATGCCGCTTATCCCTGTGCCCTGGTCCTGTGGACTCTACCGCAGTACAAACAGTAAAGGGTGGTGAGAAGCAAGTGCTGAGTCGGGGTCCTTCCTGGATTTCCTTACTAGAATTCCTCTGGCTTCCAGGAAGGTTCCTCTGCCTGCGTGTTCCTCTGAGCTCTTCCCAATTGTGGGGCGTGCTCCCTTGATCTCCATTGCTTGCCTTAAGCTGTGTTACTGTAATAAGAGCACTGGAGGGGAGGTGTTCAGCTTCATTAGCTGTCATCCGTGATACCAGTCATAGAGGTGCTTTGCAGAAGCTGCTGTGGAAGCAGTAGCAGTAAGAGTGTCTTACAGAGCCTTCCACCTGCAAGTATCCAAAACACTTGACCAGGTTTTTTTCAGGAGCATTTCATCTGCTGCTCAGTGCAGCCACTTCTGGGGCAACAGGGAGTAATTGGGTCTGCATCCCACACCGGCCCTGACCAGGAAGAGAGGGATGCCTCATAGCACATAAAGAGCAAGGTGTCCTTTCTCTCTGCAGATTGACATCTCCAAGTGCCATTACCTGGTGGACTTGGATGCAGCCACTGAGACACTAAGGGAACCAAGATACTCCTCCAACAAGGAAGAGTGGGTCACCATTGCCTACAAACCCTTCCTAGATGCTTCCAGGTAAGCTCTGTACATGCTTGGGAAGGGAGGCCAGCCTGGGGTGGAGGCTCATTTTGTTTGAACTTCTGCCTATGAAAGGACTTTGGCCATGTCCTGAGAGGGGAGATATAAGAGCTGCTGTGAAGATGCTCCTTTTCTGACAGGCCCTTTTCTGGGCACAGGTTGGTACACATCACACTAGTAGACTTTAACGCTCTTAACCAGCATTGCTCTATGCAGTGAAACTCCCCAGAGGGGTAAAACTGAACCTGAAAGGGCAAGGTCCCTGTACACTTTTGGATGAAGTCAGATTTTGTTCTTTGACCCAGAAGGGGTAAAGTTGTTGGGAAGAAGAGAAATTAATGCTCCTCAAATACCATGCTGTTTTGCAGAGTTTGAAATAGCATAAACACAACCGTGCCTGGGTTGTGGCCCCCAGCTCTGGGTTTTACAGCTGTTGTAGGGTGGCTGTCATGCTAGGGAGAAAGAAGTTGTCTAAGATCCTCAAAAAGAGCCCCCCAATTCTGCACCTCCCCCGCCCCCCAATTGAACATGCTCCAGCAAGACAGGTTTCAGCACAGGGTATAAGATTAACTGAGGGTTTCCAAAAACGAATGCAAAGACTCGAGTGACAGGAAACTGTGCTAAAGTGCATATCCCACTGCCACCCCTGCCTTCCTGGCCAGCTGAGAGAAGCAGTTTTGCTTGGCTTCTTGGCAAGGTATTTTGTGAGCTGCGTCTGCCTCACTGATGCATCAGTGCTGGAGTCTTCCACATAACTTGTCTTGCTTCCCTCTTCTTCCCTGCCCTGGCCACCTTTCTGCTTGCATAGACCTTGTTAGGTGATTGAGAGCTGTTCTGTCTTGCTATTTTCTCCATTGGGCATATGCACTTTTTTTGGCCCACTCTAAAGTCCTGTGAAGTTGGTGAGAGGTGCTGGACCAGACCCAAATAAATATCCCAGGATATTATTAGTTGAGAGTACTTTCTGGGGTGGGCCCTGCCACATCAGGCTGTGCAGTGGAAGTAAAGGTAAGAGAATGATCACTTTAGGGCTGTGCTTGTCACAGGCATCTCTGGAGCACCGGGCTTTTTGTGACTGCTGTTTGTTGCAGCATCAGAGGCCTCAGCTGAGCTCAGGACCTGCTGCACTCGGTGTTGTACGTGAGCATCACACTGCCTGCCCTATGGTGCCTTGCAGGGTTTTTTTTGCCAGTATTTGTTCCATCTTCCCGCTGATCTCCAAAGGGAGATGCTTATTTTGGTGCAGTCACAGAATAAGCAGATGCCAATCAGAGCACTTCCTCCTGCCCTCAGCTGGGGGCTGGCAGCTGTTGGGAGCACTCTGCAAAGGCTTGAACTCTGCCGCACACTATAAAGCCTGTCAAGTAAGGGCCCAAAGGACTCAATGCTTGCTCTGACCCATGACTGGCGCCGCTCACTCGGACAAAGCCAGCAGTCAAATCTTCCCTTCTTGGGTAGGGCAGACAGGCCCTTTTCAAGGCAAGTGAAATGCGCCTCTTCCCTGCCTGGCACTCATTTGCCGGTGACAGCCGCAGCCCCGGAGTCCATCAGCTGGAGACAGGAGCACGCCAGCTCTGCTCAGCCAGCTGCTCTTCTTGCTGGGAGCCAGGGCAGGTCAAGCTGTTGCTGTTTCCCTGCTCCCAGCAAAAAGCGGCTCCCTCCTCTCCAGCCAGCCACCGCCCGAACCCGCCAGCCCTCTGCTTTCACCTGCCCCCAGCCGAGCCCTCTGTGCATCAGACTCATGAGAGGCTCTGTGACGGACATGGTGCGTATGTGCTTACAGCTCCTCTCTTCTAGCCAATGCCCAGGGCGAGGGCAGGGGGCTGCTTCCACTGGGGGTGGCAGTCACAGCCGTGGTACCATCTCTTGATCGTGCAGCTGCTTGTGATATTCCCGGGGAAGGGCAGCCCCAGGGAGGTCGTGGGAACCATGGGGCATCAATCTCAGGCACACGATGAGATATAACGGGGAGAACAGGGCAGCCTGTTCTTGAGTTGCAAAACTGCCCAACAGAAAAGCAGGATGGGAAAGGGGGCATTTTTTTTCTAGCATCCCTGACCCTTTAACAAAGGACCATGTGGCCTCTATAGCGCTCGTTGCGTTGAGGAGGAGACGGGAGCATGCAGCCAGAAAGCCTCTCGGCCCTGCTTGCTTCTCTGGCCAGCCTCCTTCCTTTTCTGGCATCCCTGACCCTTTAACAAAGTACCATGTGGCCTCTATAGCGCTCGTTGCGTTGAGGAGGAGACGCAACGGCCTCTCGGCCCTGCTTGCTTCTCTGGCCAGCCTCCTTCCTCCTCCTCGGGCTCGTGTGCATTGACATTCTCTGTGCTGCTCCCTATCAGCACCTTCCAGCGTGAGCAGGAAGGAGCTGCGGTGCCTTCATGGTGGAGCAGGCCAGGTTGCCATAGCAGCAGGTCTGATTTGCATGCTTGCCATGCACCTTGATCACTGGCAGGGTTCGAGATGTGCCACACCGCGCTGCCAGGCCACCAAAGCAGTGGGTGCAGGGCTGCCGTGGGCTCTGGCCAGAGGGAAAGGTGCGGATGAGGTGGGGCATGGGCCTGTATTCGGACAGGGCGGCTCTCCTTCAGGGGCGTGGGTGGGCAGCAGCAGGCAGGCCCACCTCGGTCGCTGGCCCCCCAGAATGAATCACGCGCTCATCAGTAATGGGGAAGGTCTGAAGCCTCCACAGGCACCTCCGAGTGACAGAGCCCCCGGTACAGCAAGGTCACCACTCAGTCTAAGGGGGAGACGCCTGCAGCCGAGGACAGAGCTTGGGTCAAGTCTGAGCTGCATGTCCGCTGCAAACCCTGGCTCACAGGGGGTGATGAATGTGGCCTGTGAGCCCTTATCTTCTCGATTCTCTTCCCCCTCTGCAAAGCACACCAGTTATTTGTGTCTGAAGCCCCTTCATGCCTCCTTAGAGGCAAGAATCCTTTGGGCTGCCCAGCCCATAGCAGCCCTGCCCCTTAGGAGATGCTCTCTTTGGTCTGCTGCTGCCTCAGCTTCCCCACGTGTCAGGGTTGTAGCGGAAGAAGGGACCAGGCAAGAGGGAGCTAGCTTGGGAGGCCCGGGTTTGAGTCCTTGCTTAGCCCCAGACTTCCTGCCTGCCTTGGGGTGTGTCACTTAGATGCTCCATGCCTCAGTTCCCAGCCTAGTAATCCTTCCCTCCCTCATGGGGAAGATTAATGCCTTTTCTCCCTTTAAACTGTTGTTTGTATTGCAGAGCGTGGCCCCCTGTGCCAGGTGCTGCGCGCGCGTGCACACACACACACCTCATTGAGCCCTGCCCTGCCCATTATGGCAGTCCCAGCAATCCACACCACCTGGGGGCCTGAGCAGGCAAGGTGGGGGGCAGTGCAAGACCTAGCTGGACAGGTTGCACCATCTCCAAGATAAGGCAGTTTGGGGTTTTTTGGAATGTGATATAATTGCTCTTTGTAGAAGATAAGCCGCCTCTGACAGTTCCCCAGGGAAGAGCAGAGCAGGAGTGTTGCAATCAATCACCAGCTGACTGCTGAGCTAATTGCTAACAGAAGGCTGCAGATCTCTCCGACAGGAGTGGAATCTGCCTGAGAGGGTGCGTCCCTGCTGCACTGCCAGCCCGGTTGTCGCCTCCTTGCGCGGCTGTGCTACTGCTTTCTGCATCCGCCTCATGCAAAGGAAGGCGCTGATGGGGTGCGTGTGTGTCCCTGGGGCTCTGTTGACCCACCAGGCCTTTCCTTCACCTGTCCCCTCTGGCTTTGGACACAGCATGCCTGTCTTCCTGAACACCCCAATGTTTGCAGAGCAAATTGGAGCTTTAAAGGGAGTCTCTTCTCCTCTCCTTTCTCCCTTCCGGCTGGAAGCATATTTGCAGGCATCTCGGAGCATCTCCCCAAGGACAGTTCCAGAGATGTGGGACAGGTTGTCTAGCCAGACCTGTGGATTAGTGCTGAGTGGGTCCGTGCAACAGATCACACCGGCCTGTTGCCTTGGGACCCAGCAACTTCCTCAGTGGCAGAAGCAATGGAAATATCTGCTGTGAAGACAAAGACAAGGTGGTACCCCTGGCAGTCAAGAAGGTGATTATGGGTCTGGGAACCCAGCTATGTAGGAGGATCCGTGACAGGCAGGAGAGGGGACCTCCGGCAGGTTAGTTGAATGGCCCCTGCAAGAAGCTTGATGCCACCCTTTTGCCACTCTGCCCTGGAGAGCTGGTGACGGCTGCAGGGTCTCCAGCACTGTTAGCTTGGAAAACTGGCTAGGCTGGTCAGTCTCTGGAAGGGGCTGGGATACTGCTTGGACTCCCTTGGGTGTCAGAATATTAGCTGATAAAAACAAATAAGTCTCCAGCAGGCTGGTTGGCTCATGGACAGTCCAGAGAGGAGATGTCTCCCCTGAAGAACATTGCAACGCCATGTGCAGTGCAGGCAGGCACAAGCAAAGGTCCCTCTGCAGAGACCTGTGTAGAGATGTGTGCATGGGGTCAGGGAAGGCGCAGCCTTTAAAAACCCGGCTGGCTTCCATCAGCCCCACTCCCTGCCCTCGGCCTGGCAGGATGACGTGCGGATCGAAGCTGGCTCCTGCTTCCGCGCAGACGATTCCAAAGTGCCCCCTGCAAACCATGAAGTAAGTGTCAAAGGCCCCATTGAAATGCAGCTAAAAAAACCCCCCAACCACGGAGCACCGGCACCTCCAGAGGAGCTGCGAGGCAGGCAGGAGCTGGCTCCGGTTACAGGTTTGCAGGAGGGGGCTGCGGAGCAAGGTGCATTCATTACCAAACTCCTCCAAACTCCAGCTCTTAACGCTT
>NW_005842202.1:465760-492004 GCF_000455745.1 Alligator sinensis | reverse complement strand
TGCTGAACTGGAGGCTTCTGGGACTCGCTGCGAGTCTCGCATTGACGTCAGCGAGCGCAAATGGAAATCTCAGCTGGCTCTGATAAACGGCACTGCTAATTGAATTAGAGAGAGCTCCCAGCCACCAGCTAATTATGCTTCTCAGGCAGATGCGTTGTCCAGGTCCATTTAATTCTATATTGGCTGAGCGCTCCAGTTCTGGCATGGAGAAAGGGAAATATATTACAGCTCCCCGCTGAGGAGCGCATATTTTCCAGCTCTTTAGGCTGAGGCATCTGCTAGCCCCAGGCACTTGCACTCTTGCCCTTGTGGTTTCCATCGTAAAATAGTCTTAATGCAAGATTAACGATCCACCCCCCTTCCTGCTAAAATATCCTCACCCTTGGTTTGGTAAGAGACTCGGGCTCCTGCCATCGTGCCGTGCTCTGCTTTCTGTTGGCTAGAATGATTTTTTTTTTTTTAAAATAGCCAAATCTCTGATTAAGCTAGTGAGCAGGGTGGAATTTATTCACTTAGACAGAGTCCGAATGGTGGCAGCTCATCCTGGCTCCTGCTCCCTCCACTGTCTCCTCTCTCCCCTAGTGCTTCCTTCAGTATCTCTGGTGGCGCTTGGACACTTGGCAGGGTGAATTGAGACTGCAAGATGCAGGGAGAAATATCTCTTTATTTCTTGAAGTGCATCTAGCTCTCCCTCCCAGAAGGAGGGACTTTGGGCACGCACGGAGCCCCATTCCCTTTGCTCCTACTCTCATACACGTTGAAATCAATGAAAGAATTGCATAGTCTCCAAGCAAGCATTGGATTAGACCCTTTCACCTCCACTTCATAGCTCTCAAGTTGGCTCGATGAAGCCCATGAAGCAATGCTCTCTGCTGGTCAAGATTACATAGGCTCCAAGAGTACAAATACAGAAGAAACTATGAAAATCCCATCTGTTCAGCATTGTGTGTTTCTCCACCTCTTAGTATGTCATGTAGTGTCTTGGGTTGCAAAGTCTGACCTGGATTAGGCTGCAGGTGAGAAAGATTTGTCTCCCACCACTGCTCGCCACTGCTGGAAGTTGCACCAAGAGTTGCACACAACCCTCCAAGACTCACCCTTGCATGTGGAGCAGCCTAGCGCAGAGCAGCCTTGTGCCTCAGTGCCCAGTAGGACCAAAATGAGATGCATCTCTTCTGCTAGAAACTGGCTGCTGCTTAACAAGTATGGAAGCTCAGTTCCTGAGTGCCAGATGCGCTGGTGCCAGCACCTGCCTTGTGAAAGCAAGTGGACTGAAGAGGCAAGTGTACCTGGGGGGATCACCTCTTAAGAGCTGAGCTGTGATGTCTTTGGTGTCAGAGCTGTTTTTATTTTTAGGATGCCTGTCTTTGGTTTTACTTGGGTCCTCAGGCTGGATAATTGGAGTTGGTGTGAATTCTCTCCTTTCCGGCTGTCTTAATCCTGTTGATAAGATCTTCAATAGCACTGCAGAGGCAGCAGTCTCGTTAGCAAAGGCGTGTTAGGCATCCCATAGCCCTGATTGAAAAACCCCAGTGCCTGAGTGTCAAACTCCTGTAGAGGAGACTTACTTTCAGAGTCAGGGCTGGCCATCCTTGGGGCTTTGCTTCCTCACCGTGAGTGCTAGCAATGTGTTTCAGTGGTTGCTGGATTGTGTAGCTGAGACCGCAGGGGCACATCATGTGGGCTGCATCACATGTGCCGGCCATATGCTTAACACCTCTAGAGCATAAGACGCAGCACAAGGAGCGCTGTTGGTGAACAGGTGGAAGGGATGGGAGCTGGGGACATGCTAATGGCGTTTCTGCATGTCTCTGGGACACGCCAGTGCTAATTGCAGCCTCGTTGGGGATTTCGGCTATTAAGTGCCGCCGCTTCAAAAATCAGCTCCTCTGTTACCAGCATGCCAGCGGCTCACGCAGCACTGGCAAGACAGCTTCAAGTCGGAGAGGAGGGAGAGGGCTCTGTTGTCAACGTGATGCGTCTCCGGATGGGGTAATTTGAGGCAGTTTCACCGTGCAGTCTGCACGCTCCGAGTCTGCCACACAGCCCTGGGTGCCACCTTCGGCAAATTAAACAAATGACCTCCCTCAAACACAAGCTGTTCTTCTTCCCTACCCAGGCCTGGTGCTCAGTCCCTGCACACGTTCTGCTGCCCTCCTCCCATAGCACGCCGGCTTCCTTGCTCGTTATTCACGGTCCTGTTTTTTCACAAGCTCCAGAACAGCTCCACACTGCTCTCCAACGTGAAATGAAGTGAGAATAAGCCTCTCGCTGCAGAGCCACAGGCTCAGAGCCTGTGTGCACAGCAAGCTCTGTGATGCTAGGGCTGGGGCAACGGAGGACAGCTGGGCCCAGTAGGGCTCGGCGATGATGCAGTGTCTGTTAGCTCCAAGGTGCAGAGATGGAAGGGCACAAGCTGCTCTTCCAGGGGCTGCCATTGCTTCCCGCTACCTGCTTTCACTGAGCAGGCCCAGGGCTGAGCACTTCAGCATTCACAGGGCAGTGTGATTTGCAATTGCTGTTTTACTTCGGGGAACATCCCGGGTGCCATGCGATTCGTAAAGGCTCTGAATGTTGTTGCACAAAGTTTTGTTCTCTGGAGGGAATTCCTCAGCATGTCACAGCCCAAAATGCAGACCCTGGGCTTGGCAGAGAGGAGGGCCAAGTGCTGCTCGGTGTTGAGAGGATGCACGGTCTTGGGGTGAGGGTGGAGCCTGGGGAAAGCTGCAGGCTGTCACCCCTGCCTCTGGGACCAGCCATTAGGACTTCATGCCTCAGTCATATGGAAAGCATGATACTTCCCCCAGCCCTTCATCTCTTCGGGCTGTAAACTCTTCGAGGGCAGGGAACGTCCTCTGCGATGTGTTTGTTCAGCCCCTAGCACAGAGGCGCCCTGAACCCGACTCTAGGTACAAACAAGAAACGGCGCACCAGGCTTTCCCGGTAGCAAGCTGCAGGGAATCGGGAGGCTGCCGGTCTCAGCTTGATACCCAGCCGTGCTGTTTTCCTGTGCGCCGATGTAGTCCACGCAGAGCCAGTGCTCACAATGGCAGTTCCTGCCTTTGTCTTTAGGCTGCGTCTTTGCTTTAGAAATATGCCTCGAGGCGGCTATATAGAAAGCAATCAAGGCCCAGTAACTTCCCCTTTAATTAGGCTGCCTGGCACAGTTGGATTGCGCACGACTCCAGTCTCCCCTGCGCTATCTGCAAGCTGCCCAAATCACAGGGCATCTCCGGCCTGAGCAGAGAGCTCGCGCCTGGGAGGCTGTTTTCTGTCTCTGGCGTCTCAGCACGTCGCAGCCCAGAGATTTGACCAGTCCTGCTGCCTCTCCAGCCTTTCGTTTCCTGGAAGACGTTTGCATGGCTGGCATGAGTTTTACCTCTATCAGAGCTGGTAATTTCCCAGCAAATGTAATCCGAAAGAGATAAAGGCTTAAAATTAGCTCCCATGTTTGGAATAAAAAGGCCCTGTGCCCCGCCACCAATGTCTAGAAATTGCTAAGTATCGCTTAGCTTTTCACTGGCAGCTTCAGAGCCGAGGCTGAAGGAAATTATCTTATTTTTGCACTCCGTATTTAGAGACGGAATTAATACGATCTGCTCAGCAGAAGAATTCACGCGCTTAAAATGTACCAAGCTAGCAGCGCTCCGGCAATTAGCAGCCAAACAAAAGAGCGCTAATTTGCTGCCGCCATCAAGCCTGTCACACATAAGTACCCGAATTGGTCCAATTGTGGCAAAATGCTGTTAAACACTAGCTTCCAGCCCTGGAGGGTCACAGGGTGGGCAACCCAGGGAAGACTGACAGCCTGCCACGCATCCTCTCTACCAGGGCTGAGGGCGGTTCCTCTCTTCCCTCATGCAAGATGCTCAGCAGAACAGCAGTATGCCGAACCCATAGAGCTTGCGGGTTGCTTTCTGCCGCGGGAGAGAGGTGGAGGGGAGAGCAGGTTGCATCCTAGAGTGAGGAGCATGGGAAAGCTGCATGCGGACCTGCTTCTCTGTTGCACTCGGCGCAGCTCGGGGCTGGGTGAGAGTTTTGAAGTCATCGTGCTGTGTCCCCTTATTGCACCAGAGGCCTCGCCAGGGCTGTGCTGACTTCCCCCTGGGGCTATAACATCTGGAAGTACGTTGCTTTTCGTAAGCATAGCCCCCGACTTATACGGCAGGACGATGGGGGGAAATGTTCTGGACCGACAAGGAGGGCTGCACTGGGGCTGGCCGTCCTGACGCAACAGCTCTGGCTGTAGCAGTCTAGGCAAAAGTGGTAAGAGCTCAAGGGGTTTCTCCTCCTTGCTGGGCTCGCGCATGAAGCCCCCTGAGGTGCCTGCCCACCCTGCATTTCGGCTGATGAGAGAAAGGCCAGAGTGGAGCTTATCGTGCCTCTGTTGTTGCTGTTCCCCACATGACTGTCGTGAGGCCTGCAGCCCATGTCCCATCCCAAGCACCATCAGTCTTTCTGTCCTCCTTTGCCTGTGCCTACCACTATGCCCACCTTCTGTTTCCCTTTGGCTTTTAGGTCCTCCAAGTTGCTGCGTGCGTTCTACATCCCTTTCCTGTCCGAACAGCACACGTCGTACGCCAACTACACCATCCTCAAGCCCCGGAGGTCAAAGCAAGCCAGGAAAAAGATGGGAGGTTAGCAGTGCACCCAGCGGACCAAAAAAGGCTCATTGCTGGCCAGCTGCTTACGCCTTCCCAAAATCCCCCTTTAGAAAAAATGTGCTTGTAAGATTCAGTAATAAAGATCCCCCCAGTGATTTCACTCTGCGAGCCTCCAGCTGCAAAGGGTACATCGTCCGCTCTCGGTTCGTGGTGTCAGGTCTCCGCTCTGCCTACACAGTCTGTTTCCAGAACATATTGGTAAGAAGCCGTTTGAAAATCCTGCAGCCACCTACGAATACACATCCCCGCTGCTGCCTGCATCATGGCTTATTGGGCTAGAGAAGAGAAACAACTACAACAACAAGATGCGACTGTGTTCAGCTGTGCTCCAGGATACAGTTTGCTACCAAGAAAATCCAGAGCCTCTTCTCTCTCCCTTGCTGTCTCTCTTTCTCAATAGTCCTCATCTATTTAATAGCTGCTTGCCTACTCTTCTCAACCATTTTCAGACATTAGCACATAAAAAAGAGACCACAGCAGAGACACTGATCCTTAAACGCAGAGAATCTCTGTCACCAGGACAGTCCATCTCATCCCATAGAGAAGGGGTGCTAGGAGCCCCCTGCCCAGAGAGCGTGGTCCAAGGAAACACTTGCACTTTGGAGCAAAAAGCAAAAACTGTGACTTTGCAAGTTCTGCCTTTTCCCAGGTTCCGGTTTGAATTTCTTTGAGCTCCATGTGACTCATTTCTTGTCCTCAATGTCCTGAAATGGCCAGGGGTTTTGTTTATTTTATTTATTCTTGTTGCTTATTTTTAAAGAACTGTGCAATATCCTTTGAATCCTGGTCTCTTACGTGTAAAACGACTGGAAACGGCACCAGGGGACAAAAGGACGATTTCTGTGATGCGATTTCCCAGCTCCATGAGCTACCAGCTTCCTTAGCAGTCCACTTTGGCAGAGACTCCCCAGATTGATGCCGTACTTAATTGCATCCAGGTTTTACAGCCTTGTCCTGCCTTACGAGCCAGATTAGAAACAACGTTTACATCAGTCTCCTAGAAAATTGCAGAAAGCAGACGGGAGGGAAGGTGGGAAACGCTTCTCTCTCCCCAGAGGAACCGCACAAATCCTGTGCCATACTTGCTACCCGTTGGGAGGGTTGGTTTGTGGCCAGAATAGCCCCTGAGAGCTGTGCCTTGTGCTGGGAGGAGAGTCACAGCGATAGCATGCATGCAAGAGCCAGCAAGTGAGATGGGGCTTGGGGAAGGGCTGAGAGTAGGTTTGCCCCGTGCATGGTCGGGGGATGCTGAAGCAGGCCGGCTGGTCGCTGGCCCAGTGGGGGGTAGGGAAATGTCACAAACAGGTCCATGCACACTGGTCCGTGGAGGAGACAGCCGGGGCAGGGAGGCCTCTAGGCAGATTAACAGCTGAGCAGGCTGTTGTCACAGGGTCAGAAGGGCAGGCTGCAGCACTGAGGCTGTGATTTAATGTGACGCTATTGGGTCAGAGCAGTAGCTGGGAAGGGAACCGTGCATGGCTTTAACTTGGAAAATGACCTTTGTAGAGGAGAGCGGAGCTGGGGCCCTGGCAGAGAGACCTTCACCGGGCACGTGAAATCCCAGTGTGAGGGAGCAGGCGTAGGGCCGGGTGCCCTCTTGCTTTTAAATCCCATCTTAAAATACCAGGCAAGGAAGTTGGTGTCCCAACAGGCCTGGGATTTGAGACTACAGAGACTAATCTACCAGTTCCCCAGGTAGAGATGGTCTAAGTAGGTCTTTCTTGAGCATGTCCTGGAGTTTCAGCCCCTGCAGCTGGCCTTGAACTTGTCTTTGCTCAGCCCCATCCACCCCCCGGGGAGAAGTGTTTGCTTTGCCCGGTTCTCATTCCTCCTGTGTGTTTGCTAGCTCACAGGGCTGATGACCGCTTTGCTGTGAACACAGCAACCCCAGACGGGACAGCATGGTGTGTACGGTGCTTGGCGCGCTTTAGGAATGGGGCTTCTTTAAGGTGTTTTGGGTTGGGCACCAAAATACCAAGGTACGTGGGAAACACTTTAGCCAGGTGCTGTTGATCCGTGGTCCCTGGGCAGCCAGGTCCGTAGGGCCAGTGAATCGCCTGCTTCTGCTACGTGACGCTGAGCTGCATTGTCAGATCTACCCCTAGTCTCGTATGGACCAGTCTGCTTTCGTCCTCACCCAGCACTCAACCTGCATAAATCAGCTCCATGCTGCAGTGCTGGCATTAAGGTTTCCATTCTCCCTAACAGCCCCATATCCCTTGGTGAAGGCTGAAAGAAGAGGGTGCCCCCATCTCTGTTTCCTATTTAATTTTGTGCTCGCAGAGATCGTTCCTCCTGGGAGAAGTCTTCCAGCTCCAATTTAGCCTTACAGCATATTTGGGCAAGCCTGTTCCCCGGAGGATACGTCTTTAGTGATGTTGACAACCGTGCCAGCAGTCTGCAGCAGAGTCTACCCGGTGTCTAGCACCCGTCCAGGAGAAGGATGGCAAGTAGGACCCCAAGTGGAAACAACGGGTGATCCAAAGGCAGGGAGGGGCCAGCTGGGCAAAACAGGGACATGTGCTTTTCTTCCTTTTTGCACATCCTTAAGGAAGATTTACTCTATTGAATGCAAAAAAAGGTTGGAAAAATGCAAACTGTGGGAAGGGCATGTTCCTGTCCATACTTTGTTGCCTGGACTAATCCTCCTGAACTAATCCTGCGAGGTTGTACAGGCCGAGATGAAATTCTCCCCCGTGCAAAGGAGCAGCACAAGCCACAGGCCTGCTTGGAGAGCCCATGGGAGGTGTCAGCCCTGCATCAGTCTTGGGCAGGTCCCTCGCAGAGCAGGCATTTCATCCTGGCATCAGCGGTGTCTGCTTTGCTACAGCCTTTGGGGGTGACCCTGGAATTTCCCTTTTCAGAGCAGCAGGCTGCACAGGAAACGAGTGACTTCAGGGTCCGGGTTCAGTTTCGGATGAAACTCATGTCACCAATCAGCCCTGCAGTGCGTGTGTCGTGCTCCCGTGAGTGTTTTTAACGGGCTTTCCACCCAGAGCGTTTACCTTGGCGTAACTGGGCTCTCTTGTGCCGCATGAGGGCTCACATGTGACTTGAAACCCAACCAGCCGTCTGCTTCCCTCCAGGTTTCCACTTATCGATGAAATAAAGAAACACAGACTGCAGCTAGGAAGAGCCCAGCAAGCCCTTCTCTGTGGTGCTGCTTGTCTCACTGCCCCACCTCTGTTGCCACCTTCCTTTTCATGTTCACTGTGGAAAGATAGTCCAATAAACCTCTGTTTTAAATTACTCTGGTTTCACCGCCCTTTCTTATTCTGGGTTAAACTCCATTTTTTGGGGACCCTGATTGATGGGAGTTGTTGCTCTGCGGAGGTGCAGTCTTGCTTCTCCTTCAAACATACATGCTGAGTTCAACGTGCACATGCACAAATGCCCCCACGCACCTAGCCGCACACTCGCATGCACACACTGTATGCATTTCAAAGTCCCAGTGCCCTCAGTTTGCAGGGACAGCCTTTTCCAACCATTGCTCCCAGTCTGATCAATCTGCCCGTCGACCTGCCTTTGAGGGAGCTGCATCTGAGCCCTGGCTACATGCAAAAGGCTGGGGTGGAATTTGCTTCTGACGGCAGAAACGAGGTCCAAGCATCGCCATGCAAAACCGACGGTTTCCATACTCTGAACACATTGCGCCCTCCTGGGGAATCCCCTGGTGCGGGCACACTGCATGGCGGAGCTCATGCAGAACGAAGCGGAGGCAGGGTGTGTGTTGGGGTTTCTTTGGGGTCTGCCTTGAGCAGGCTGTGAAGCGTGAGGCTAATGACTGAGGGAGGAGGGTATCTGCAATGAGAGGGCACCGAGCTGCCCCTGCAGCAGCCCAGAACTCAGCGCTTCCAGCACCGGTTGGCAAGCGACTGCCAGGGTCTCGCACCAGTGCAATGATGGGTAGCAGGGCCCCTCGAGTACAGCGGTAAACCCCCAAATGCTATGGATTTGTTTGCTTCTGTGTCAGGGGGGACCCGACAGCCCTGATCTAGAAATGATCACCCAGACTCACAAGCCGCACCTGTGGCTCCAGCTGCCCATGTTCCAAGCAGCAGCTTTGTCCCATCAGGGCGGAGGGCCTCACCTGGGAGCTCCAGGGGCTGCCTCCCCTCCCTGCTGCACCGTAGCCAGCATGGAGCTCCTGCCATCCAGCCCCGCACAGAGGAGCCCAGCTCCTCTCTGCCTGCCGCCAGCCTTCGCCAGCACCCGGGGCCGGGCTTCCGAGATAGGAGCAGCTTTCCAAGTGTTTGATTGCACTTTGCGCCAAGCAAAATGGGGCAGATCGGGGGGGAGGATGGGGGGTGTTTATGGAGCTGCTGCAGGAGGGATCAGGACCGTGGTGCAAAGGGGCTGCAATCGTGCCGTTCTCCTGTTTGCTCAGGCTCCCGGTTCTCCGGGCGCTGCTGGGCCGTGCATTTCAGCCCCCTGTGGCCTCCGAGTGTGGCCGGGGACTCGGCGCGTGTCCCCGTGCTGGGGGATGCTCTAGCAGGGCCCATCTGTCCCCTCTGCATGCTCCAGCGGTGCCTGCAGAGCAGCTGAAAGGTCAGCCTGACTCTGTAGGAGGAAAGAGCAGAGCAAGTGAACAGGCCAAGCCAGCACAGCCCCTCCACTCCCCCAGGCCCTGTCCTTGTGCCAGGGCAGCTGGGCTTACGTTCAGCGGGAGGAGGGCTGAAGCGCGCTTGCAGCTGTGTGAGGCTGAACCCAATCAAGTGCTCATGGCTGATGCAGGGCCCGGGAGCCCGGTCTCCTGGGTTGCACTCCAAGCCTTGGGAGGCAGCCTGGGCTCGTGGCTGGCCGTGGGGACGAGACGCCAGGATCCCTGGGGTGGGAGGAGAGGGGTTTCCACTCCCTCAGGGCTATGCACCCCGCTGGAGAAGCGTGCAGTGGAGGAGCACCGCTCGCTAGACTGAGATGCACTTCTCCTGTTTCCTTGCAGCAAGAAGAGGAGGCTGGTGGGTCATTCCCGTGCTCAGCAGTCGCTTGTTCTGGGCATCTGTGTAGACTGGAGACTCTCGAGGCCACGGAGGATCTTTCATTTTGTGTTCATGCAGCGCCTGACACCAGGGGACCCCCGTCTCCCCTCCACCCTGGCCGTGATCTCCGGGAGAGGCTGTCCCACAAATGAAAACCCCGCTCAGGGGAGATGGAGCGTGCGGTGCCCCGCTGCCAGGGAGCTGGGCTGCAGCTGGCCTGGGCCCCTTCTGACTGTGCATCATCTCCGGGAGAGGCCCTGGGGACCACAGGAGCCTCCCAGCTGCTTTGTGCAATGCTGCATGAATCATGCAGCCCAGCAAGCCCAAACCCTATTATTAGCCTTTGGAAAGTGCTGCCTTAGAGACAGGCTTGCTTATAAATATCCCTTATTTTCTCTCCATCTCCGCGCTAGGGGGCTGGCATGGAAAGAAGAAGGAGTCTTTTGCCGGAGGATTGTGCCTGCCCCTGCTGCCGCCGCCGCCTCCCCCCCTGGGCGCGCTCTCCCCAGCCCAGCTCATCAGCCGCTTGCTGCGACGTTGGCTGCCACGTGGGGGGTGTCAGAGATTTCATACAAACCCCGGGGCCAGCTCTTCCCAGCATGCTACAGCACGACGTGTACTGGGATGACTGGGATCAGTTCCCCGCCTCTGATGCCTCCTGGCAGGACTTTGGCCAGTCGGTGAAAGGAGGCTGTTCACCCATCCAGCCCTCCCCTGTTGTCTCTCTCACCCACCACTGGCCTGATCCAGTGGAGATACTGGGCCTGGCCTGATGGAGAGCCCAGCCACGGCTGGGGCCTCTCTGCCATCAAAACATGGATAATAAAGACAGCGATGCTCTCCCCACAGCCACCCCAGCCCCTGCTTCTCTGGCCCTCGCGCTTTCCTCCCCAAGATCTTGCAGAGATCGTCCTGCCTTTCATGCACTGAAAGCCGGGGTGATGCTCCCCTCCACAGCTCTTGCCGTCATCACTCTCAGCTGTGCCCAAAGTGTGGGACATTACCCCCATCACCTCCCATCTTCGGGCCGGCACAGGGATCTGGAGGAGGAAATGAGGTATGTATTTGTTACATTATTAATTGAATCACTGACTCCTGCCTTGTGGGGGCTGTTGAACAGAGAGGCCAGAGCATCCTGTGTCACCCTGCACCCCCTTCCTGAAATGGCTGCCTCGTAGTCCTGCATCACTTCTGCTCCCGCTGGCGCGGGATCTTTGCGGGTCCATCCATCAGACATAGAAAGCCTCAGTCCGAGCCCTGCATTGGCGGGGTTGCCCTGGTCCCAGGCCCTGCCTGCCATTGCCATTGCTATTGCAATGTTTAACTCCGCTCTCAACAAAGGCACCCCCGTGCCGCACCCCACAGCTGCTGTCGGTGCTGGGAGCCCCGCACCTGTGGTCAGCTGGGCGGCAGCCCAGGATTTGCTGATGATCCCGCAGGCTGGAGACAGAGCAGCTGTCTCTGCAGCGTAGGAATGAGAGTGGAGGGAGCATGGCGCTCTCCCCAGCTGACTTCCTGCCCTTCGGGCGGGGGGCTGGACTCGATGATCTTCCGAGGTCCCTTCCAGCCCTGATGTCTATGAAATCTATGAAATCTTGCCCTGAAGGTGGCCGGCATGCCTTTGGCTTGGAGCTCCCCAGGCCTCCCTTTGCAAAGCGCTGGCTCCAAGGTAGGTGACACAGCAGGGAGGGAGCAGAGCTGGGTCCCCCTCCTCCGGCTAGTTTAGAGCCCTGCTCAGGGTCCTTTCGTGCTGCCGGCTCAGCTTCCTCTGCACCACTTGCCAAGTTAGACAGATCGTGGTCTTCCTTCCCCTCTCACCAATGCCTCTCTGGCAAGAGCCTGGCACAGGGAGGGCAGCGGGTGATCTCATCACCAGCCGTGATTGAGAAGGGATTATCTGCAGCACCTGGAGCTGCCAGAAGTGGCCTAACTGGGAAGGGAATACATTTTTTCCCTGGTGCCAAGGAGAGGAATTGAGTTTGCTGCAAGGTTTCAACCAGGAATAGGCTGCGGGTGTTGGCGAGGGGGTAGGGTGCCGGAGGAGTGGAAGGAGCGCCGTTTCTGTTTCCCCAGCCTGGGCTGTAAATCCTTTTCCGCTTCTCTCCGTCTCCACCGTGGATCCCGGGCGGAGGGGGAAGGGGAAAGACACTTGCTGGGGTCGTCTCTCCTTTCACCCAAACCATAGCTCGGGCACCTGGTGAGAAGTGGGCTGGGGGCTGCGGAGGGAGGCTCCCGAGGCCGTTCCTTGGGCTCTCAGTAGAGGGCATCCTGCTACCGCAGAAGCAGGCATGGGACAGGCACCGCGTGCCCGGCGGGGGCATCGTGGCAGCGCTGCCGGGGCGAGCGGGATATGGGCAGCTGGGGGCGAGGTAGGCGATGCCCACCTCTGCTCCTGGCTCGCGAGCTCAGCTGCTGCCCACCTGCCGCAGGAGACAGGCCTGGCGCCTGGCGTTTCCTCTCCTGAGCACAAGGTGCGATGGCTGCACAACATCCAGGCCCTGGGTTTCCTTCCTATCCCTCCCCCAGCCCCCAGGGACGAGACAGGGGAACAGGCTTCCTCACCAGGCCCTGCCTTGCCTGGGACTAAAGGGAACAGGATGGGCAGGTGAGTGAGTGCAAGAGACTATGAAGGGGCTGAGCCTACGGACAGGCTCTCTCCAGCCTCGGGCATGCCAGGGGTACCTCTGCGTCCGCACTGCCTGCACCCCTTGCTCTGCCTGCCCGACCCAGGCAGGTACACGGAGGCAAGGGGTAGCTGCTCACAGGCTGGGAGCTGTCCATCCCTTAGAGGCAACTGCCTCTGCTCCACACCGTCAGCAAAACCTCAGATTTCTAGGGTGGCAGGTCAAGTGCCGCCTCCCAGGAGCGTCTGAATGCCTCCACGTTCCCAAGTCCTACATGCACGCCCCAGCACCCGTGCACGGACCGCAGGAATGACTGCCCCAGGCCTGTCCCGTCGCGGTTCCTGAATCCCTCTTTGCTGATCAAATGACTGGGCGGCTCGTATCTGCTGGGGTGAGAGAGCAGCCTGCACCTAGTCCTGCAGTCTGGTCATGCCAACCCAACTTGTGCTGCGACAGACCTGGCTGCTGCCGGCTTTATGTTCCCAGCCCCCGGTCGCGTGGATGGGAAGAGAAAGCTGGCGTCTCAGAAGCCAGCGGGGAAGGTTTCTTTGTGCGTGTGCAATTCTGCGCAGGTTGGACGGCGGCCCGGCTCCCGTGGCGCGGACCTCTGCGTATCGAGCTCTGCAGATCAGTGGATCCTGTTGCTAGTCAAAGCAAGCCAAGCAGGGGATGGCACTGCCACAGAGATGGGGAGTTGGGGTGTTGCTGCCGCGGTCTCACCGCCGAGGGGGCTGCTGACCGTCCCCTCGTATAGCGCAGGGGAAGCCAGAGGCAGAACAAGGGGCTCCCAGCATGGAGGCCTGCCCTGCTCTTCCAGCAGACCTGGAAGATGTGGGGACTAATAAGGGCAACCCTGGGATCTCATTTACTTTAGAAGGTGGAGACTTCTCGGCCCCTGATCAATACTTGGAAGGAGAACGATCGATGGCTTCCTTTCGATTAGCTCCCTCCCCCTCTCAGCCCTCCGTGGCCTTGCAAACTGTACTGCTACCCTTGTTATCTTTCTGGCGAAGGAGATATATCGTCCTCCCAGGTCGAGCAGGGGCTGAGGCAGATTCCAAGAAACTCACAAGGTGCACTCGTCCTTTTGCTCAAACCCTCCCCACAGCACCAGGTTGCAAGCCGGAGTCCTCTCCGAAGGGGAGAGCTGACAGGTCCCCCTAAGGATGGACTGGAAGATCCTCTAAATTGTCTGCCACTGAAGAGCATGGGACACGGCCCCATGCACTGGGCAACGGGGGTCCTGCCTGACCTCCTGGCCCCAACACTGCAGCCAGGGAGGCATGTCGGAGCAGTGCAACCACACGTCTTCCCTGCAGGGCATTGGCAGTGCCTGGCTTGCCAGCAGATTCAAGGTTATTTCTACTGCATCTTAAATGTCAACTGCCGTCTAACCTGCCTGCTGCATTAATGATTTACAGGGCGTGCGTCAGAGCTTTTGTTGCAGGAAGGCCGCGCTGCTGCCGCCGGAGTCGTCTCTTCCCCCCGGCTGCCCTCGCTTCATCTCTCCGGCAATTGCAGAGTGAGCGAAGCAACGGCTCCGATTGCATCAGGGAGAGACCGTGCCTTTCAGCCCGGTGGCCTCAGGACAGCTGGCATGCGTCAGAGCGAGAGGCAGCGGTGCCAGGCAGGCGTGTGTGAAACTTGCACCCAGCCGTGGGCTCAGGCGAGGCTCCTGGGCTGCATTTTCACCCAGTTTGGAGGCTTAGAGCGACCCCTCTGATAACTCTCCTTCAGCTATTCTGAATGATGATGTGTGAGCGATACACGCTGACAGCGCGCTGAGCATGAAAGAGCCCCAGGTTGTGTCCCAGACACAGGCAAAGGTGGTCAAAGGATGCCCAAGATGGAACAAGTTCAGCTCAGCATCAGAGCTCCAGCCCAGGACCCAGAAGACTGAGCTCCAGTGCCCTGCTCTGCCACAGGCTTCCTGTTTAACCTTGAGCAACTCACTTAGTCCCTAAGTTCCTCCTCTATAAAATCAAGACAACAGCCTTGTGGTGCTTCACAGAAGGGTGGGAGCATTGTGGGCTATGGGGGTGTCCTTACACCATTGCACAGCCCTGTTATCTGCACCTAGGATTGCTCAACACAGCAGCTGCCAGAAGCTGTCCTAATTTCAGTCTCATGCAGGCCCCAAGCAGAGGAGGCACGTGGGTATAAGGCGCCCATCACCAAGGTCTCTGAATACTGCCCAGAGACCTCTTGCACCTGCCGCTCTGTTAGCCTGTTCGGGGGGGACGACAAACCCCGTCACTGCCACAACTCACTTTTCCACCTGGAAACCCTGGTGCGGGGGGGAGCAGCCACCAGGTCAGCGCCAACTGCACAGGCAGGTCCTTGGCCGCTGCAAACTGGCGCCCTGTTGCCCATCACCGAGTGAGATGAGATCCTGAGTACCTCGAAATACCAGGGCTCATCTTGAGCACTTTCAAGGCACATGCTGCCTTCCGTTCCCAAGACAATAGGGACGAAGCTTCGCTTACCGCCCCCGAGGTGCAGAGTGAGCGGAGAACAAGGACCACAGTGTCCTGTGGGACTTACTAGCAGAGCCCTTTCCTAGAGACATGGGGCGACACCGTGTGCAGCCCGTTTTCCAGCAGCGAGCAGAATAACAGCGGAGTATCTCCTCTCTTGCAGCCCTCCTGTGAGGGCACCTGTTCTGCAGGTGCGATTGCAGCCCCTCGGCCCCAGACTGGCCAGCGCAAGCAGGATGGATCCGTGCTGGGATCCTCGCCAAGGTCCCAGGTGGGCTCTGCAGCCCGATGCTGAATGTCAGGTATCGCGGCTTCACCATTCACGGTACCCAAGCAAGCCACAGTCCATTGACCTGAGCTAGACGTAGCCCGAGACTGCCAGCCCGCCGGACAGACACCGAGTGGAGCCCTTTTCCACCGAGGCCTTTTGACCTCACATTCCAGAAATATTCTTTGCTTACTGATTCGAATCCCAGTGGTATTGCTAAATCTGAGAGCACGCGCTCCCTGCCAGAAACTCCCCAACAGCTAGGAGAACGGGCTGGCTTTTTCCAGCCAACCCATCAATACTTGCTGTCCCCAGCAAGCTGTTAAAATGCCGTCGCTCCCTTGTGTTGATGCTTGTTTCTCTTCTCCTGCTGGAGTGTTGCCCCGTGTATGGTTGGGAAGCAAGGGCAGCGCCAACATTCATGGGAGGCATAGCTGTGGGCTGCCGCAAAGGGCCTAGAAGTCAGGTTTGAATCTGTGTTTTGTACCTGGAACGTGTTTCAGCCTCTCCTCCATCTGCTCCTGGAGAGGCTGGAGTCCCTGGAGGAAAGGTAAGGCCCGGCTGGAGTCCCTGGACAAAGCCTGTGGAGTTTCCAGTGGATTCAATTGCTGTCCATGGCAAGCTCCTACTGACTAGAGAGAGGCCAGGCTTTTATCCTCAGCGTGTGTAGGGCCAGAGGCAGCCAGCACTATTTTTTTGCTTGCCCAGCCACTAGTACTGTGGACTCCAAGTCTGCTACAGGCCTTCTAGCTGCTACTGCAATATGAATAACAAGAACCAGGGGAAGGAGGGACGTCACCTTGAGCAAAATGAGATGCTTCCTTGAAAGTTCAGGGTTCCTCAGACAGAGAAATACAGAATCAGAGACAACGAGGGCTGGAAGGGACCTGAGGATGTCACATCCAGTCCAACCCCTGCTCCAAGCAGGACCAGCCCCAACTACATCATCCCAGTCAGGGCTTTATCAAGCTGGGTCTTCAACACCTCCAAGGATGGAGAGTCCACGACTGCTCTAGGTAACCCGTTCCAGTGCTTCACCATGCTCCTAATGAGAAACTTTTTCCAAATATCCAATCTCAACTTCCCTCGCTACAATTTGAGCCCATTGCTCCTTGTCCTGTCATCTGCCCCCACTGAGAACAGTCTGCAAATAGCAAAGATAAATGTGTCTATGTGTTTAAAGCCACACAAAAACCCAGGGTGTCAAGGGAAAGACATCATCTACTGCCCTGCAGAGCAGTCAGATCATCCTGATGCGTTTCTCCTTGCAGTTAAAACTACAGGATTTTGCAAAAAAATCTTCTTGGTCAAATAAAAGATATCATCTCTACTAAAAAAGATATCGTACTAAAAGATATCGTCTCTACTATGAGTCCTGAAGTTCAAGGACTTCGAGTCCTTGTAGTGAAGGCACATGCTGAGCTAAACGTCGGTACCTGGCGATGAGTTTCTGGTTAGGCTTGGTCAGGTCCTTGCACTTCGTGCTGTGCGTACCGGGAGGCTCTCTGGAGGGAGAGCTGGACTGTTCTCTCCCCTGGGACCTAGCTCTAGGGAAATCACGAGATTTCTCTCATTGTGGACCAGGACCTCCCTGTACAAACACAGGACAAAAGGGTAGCTCTTGGCATAGACTGCTGAAATGTGACATCCCAGCTCTGACGGTCCCATAGCAAACCCGTTCTGCTTTCTTACCACTTGCAATGAGAGATGTCTGAGCCAACGGGGAGGGGAGTCAGGGCAAAGGGAACGGGCAACAAAAACTGCATGGGAGGGCAGAACCTCTTGCAACTGCAGTCACAAAACCAGTATCACGGTAGTTAAACAACAGATGCTGTCTGCATGGGGCATCTAAAAACCCTGCTCCATCTCTGGGCAGCCACAGAGATAGCTGGAGCAGCAGGAGATCGGTCTCTCCAGCCCTCGGGTGGCTAGCTTCGATTCAGCAGTGCTGCAAAGAATGATGGAGCCAGGTCTGCCTCAGAGAGATGGAAATTAAACTGGCAACCCCTTCCTTTCTGAAGTATCACGGGAGAATTATAATGATATTTTGATCTATCATCTTAGCATCAGTTTATATTCATTGGATGGAAGGACAGGAAGGATTGAGATGATCTATAGCTTGCATGTGGTGATAAATCCTCATCTATAGCCCCCTGTTATAGATCTGCAATTCTCCCATCTCAATCTGTGCCAGGATATTTCTCAGGCCACAGATCGGTCCTTCAGAGGCAGTTACTAGAAACACATGTGTGATGTGCTCTCGTTCAGGGCGTTGGGGGCTTTCACTTGGCCCCAGAGCAGTGTAAAAGAAACAAGAGCAACCCCTTGCCCCGGAAGATCCTGTCTTTCTATGGAAGAGCCTGCATGGGTTTAAATTCACAGCAGAGAAAACTCCTTGCGCTTCCTTGCAATGCAAACCGTTTGGGGTCACTACTGGAGGTGCTTGCATGCATCTTTCCCACGTGGTTTGCCCTGGGGGAATGGGGGTGACAGGCCCATTCCCATTCAGGTCATTCTAGTCCCAGCTCCAGTTACTTGCCTGTGGGTTAGCCTGGATCTGGGCACTGAAAGTCTGAGCTTACGTTGCTCGGTGCCTTTCAGGGGATGAACTCCGTGGCAGCAACCCAGCAGGACACCGTTCTGAGAGCTCAGATAGCATCGCCTTTATCTGCTGTCTTGCTGATGTGCTGGGGTAGGCTGTTCAATTCGCAAGGCAAAAACTTTTCCAGGAGCCCTACTGATTGCTCCCTATGGCATCATGGTCTAGTTGTTCTATTTGCAATGACTGTTTCAGCTCATTGCCCCAAACCCCTTGTCCTTCCTGGGAGCCCCCGGAGCCCCTTTTCACCGAGAGGCATCATGCTTCGGGATAGAGCAGCTGCGTGCCTTTCTTGTCCTTGCCTGCTCGGTTAGCAAGGAGGTGGATGATCTTGCACATTGCATGTGCAGGTTCTTAGGTCCCCGTATCTGCATCAACTGAGGGGGCGTTGTCAAAGGAAAATATTTGGCTTTGATAAGAGGCTTTTCTTCTCCTGCCAGCCAGTGAAGACAGCCGAGCCCTTAATTGCATTCCATACCTCGCCAAGTGAGATCTCTCTTTCTGCCCTTGGATTTCAAGCCAAGAAAATCCCCCATTGCTCTCTCTTGCTTTGCAACAAACACGAGAGAACGGACGTGGCAAGGGCTTGTCCCAAACTGGGTTTTCAGCCAACATGGAGAGAACGGTGCCCCGAGAGCAGAGCGCCTTCATTAGGTGTCAGGGTGGGGGCATTTCCCCGTCACAAGGAGATCCAACATCTCATTTGTGTCAGCCACACTCTCGAGGTAAAGATGAGGCAGCTTGCTTCTTTCGCCTGCACCTTCCAGGGATTTCCACGATGCACACGATGCACACGAGGCTGGAGAAGCAGCGAGGTCAGTTGAGGAAGTGGGACGTGGCCTTAACAGCCAACGTTTCCTCAGACTCGCACGACGCGGAGAGGAGTGGGGTTGTGCGGACAAGGCTATTTCACAGACACTTGGATGGAAAAACAAGAGAGCAAAGCAGTCTCTACCCTGGGAAGAGCCAGGCCTGCGACTCGCAGAGGGGGTGGAGAGCGTCCCCAGGAGGGTTTGGTTCATCCATGACTTCCAGCTCACTCTTCTCTTTGCCCTTGTCTACGGGGAAGAGTTTTCCCAGCGCACCTCTGAGACACGAGCTGGACCGGAGATTGGCGCTGTTATGGTCGCTCTCGTTCCCGTAGTAATGCTTTTTTCAGTGTAGCTTACAAATTGGAAGAAAGGATTTCTGCTAAACTGACGTGGCCTGGTTGTATGCTGGGCTACGCACATCCAGACTCATAGGGTTCATCTGGTATAATTATATTAGCCCAACTGATAACATTTGCTCCTGCAGATAAGCCCACCCATTCCTCATATATTTGTTCACCTTCCAATGACCCTTTCCTATTGCACGCTCTCCTGGATCAGGGCTCATTGCACTATTTCCCTTCACACTGGATAGGAGCTGCCCAGGCACATTTACAAAGTCACTTCATTTATTCCCCTTCAGACTTGCCCTTCTAACCTTCCTCTGCAGCGAAGCCCACAAATGTCTTGACCCCAGCGTGGCTGCCGGTGTGCCGTGACCGCTGCTTGGTCTCTGTATCCCTCTGTCCTCTCCTGTCGTCGGGCGCCAGCTTTGTGGCAGGGATTTCTCTGCGTTTGTCCAGTGCTGGTGCAATGGCTCCAATGCAAATAAAACAGAGCAATATAAAAGGTGTTAATCTGCCCGTCACTTTGCTGGGATCCGTTCCCTGTGATCCACTTGGTATATTTTGCTGAGTTAAAATGATCCCGTTCATTTGTTTTGCCCTTTGTCTTTTTTCGTTATGGCAAGGGCAGTGTTTCTTTTTAGTCTCCCCTTGCACTCCAGATCTATTTTAGGAAGACGTTGCTATGAAGCTGCAGTCCCACCAATGCTTACCCTCCGCTAAGCAAGCCAAAAATACAAGCCGCGCAGGTCACGGGGGAACGCGGCCTCGCGAAGCCTCGAGGAGCATCCCGGAAGACGTCAACGCTGCAAGGAGAACCGTGGAGCCCGTTCAAACCCCGCACGGACCGTCCCGGGAGGCATTTCAGGCCCAGGGACGGCTTGTAGCGGTGCCACGTTTCAACAGCGAGGCTGGCAGAGAATTTTGATCCCTCGCTCGACTGACTTGACAACTGGATGAGGAATGGATGGGGAAGCCATGGGGAAGGGGGAGCTGCTGCTTCTTGGAACGTGCGGCTCTGCCGGCCTGACGCCGCGCTCGACGCCTCGGCTGCTCTGCTGCAGGAGGCGGTTCCCGGAGCTATGCAGCATCGGGAATGATTCATGAGCCAGGAGGGAAACCTCAAAAGCCAGATGCGCTCCAGCGAGAGAGCGGATCACATTGTTTGGGGGCGGAGACCGATTCGCGGGCTTTTAACCAGATGTGCCGTGCAGGCTGGTGCTCAGGAGAGGCCGCGGCATGCTTTTGCTCCGAGCAGGTTCCTTGGCTAGTAAATACTTACAAAGCATCAGGGGGCTATTTCTTTTACATTTCTTATGTGACTTCAGTTTTATTGAAGGTGCGAGTCTATACTGAATCATCCTGAGTAGGTATAAAACAATAGAGGATGTAGGTGCACATCGGTGCTAGGGTTGCACTGTTCACGCCACCAGAATTTTTCTTCTCAATAACCTGCTCTGCGGTGCAATCCCACGAGACCCGGCCAACGCTCTCCGCTTGCTGGAGGTGGAATTCGTATTCCTGCAAAGCTCACCGCTAAGATTGCAGCTTAGCTCATGGAAGGTGCCCGGCACTGGGCTAGGAGGTGCCAGGGACTGCGAAGGGTGGAGCTGGTTCCCATCAGGAGCTGACTTGTCTGCGAGGAAGGCATCTGGTCCTTCAGCACCAGCTGGAAACCGCAGCACCGAGGAGCCAAGGAACAGGAAACAGAACAGGGCCTGATATGTGCCTCCCTCCCTCCGTGCTGGCAAGTACCTGGTGCAAGCTCCTGGTATCTCCCACCCTGGGAGCCCGGCCAGCAGCGCACTTCATACAGAGATGTGCAGGTTTGCTGGCCCAGCCAGCTTGCCAGAGGGGTGTCTGGCAAACAGCCTCGTTAGTGATGAAAAGGGTAACGGGAAGTGGGAAGAGAGCTAAGACCTGATGGTGCCTGCAGGCAGGGTCATTTTCTTGGTCCCCGCTGGAAAAAACAGGCTGTTTTCCACTAAGGTTTGAGCAGGTTTCAAGTCACACTTCACCTTGTGATTCCCAAACAGCGGCAAGCCCCGTCCCCACCTTCACTGCAGGGCAGTGTGACAGCAAAAAGCAGGCTTCCTAGAGCAGGTCCTGTCACTCCCCCTCATTTATGGGGACAAATGCTGCAGCACAGAGAGGGGAAATGACTTGCTGGGCTCACCTAGCAGAGCAGGTCACCTGAATCGCAGCCCGGTGCGCTACCCTTTAGACCGTGCTGCACGTCAGGCCAGGTAGCCAAGCAGCACCAGCCTCTGTACGTGGCGTTGGAGTTCATGGACATTTCAGTTGTCGATGACTAACAGATGAGTTGTATCTCCGACTTGCCAAGGACCCCTCTGCTCTGGAAGGCATCAAGCCAAGGCCAGGTCATGGACTCATCGAAAATGAGGGTGGGAAGGGAGCTCAGGAGGTCACATCTAGTCCACCCCCCTGCTCCAAGCAGGCCCAGCCCCAACTACGTCATCCCAGCCAAGGCTTTGTCTACCTGGGTCTTCAAACCCTCCAAGGATGGAGACTGCACCACCTCTCTGGGTAACCTGTCTCAGTTCTTTACTACCGTCCTCATGAGAAAGTTTTTCCTAATGTCCAACCTCAACTTCCCTTGCTACAGCTTGAGCCCATTGCTCCTTGTTCTGTCATCTGCCCCCACTGAGGACAGCCCAGCTCTGCAGCCCCCCTGCAGGGAGCTGAAGGCTGCTATCAAATCCCCCCTTGGTCTTCTCTTCTGCAGACTAAATCAGCCCAGTTCCCTCAGCCTCTCCTCTCCAGTCCTGTCCCCCAGTCCCCAAACCATTTCTATTGGACTCTCTCCAGTTTGTTCTGCAGCGGGGGGCCAGCGTCCCCCTCAATCCCGTCAGGAAGGCAGGAAACCAGTGACGGAGCAGCGGTGTGACTCTTTGCATCTCTCTGGCTTCTTCCTTCCCACAGTCGGAGGCTTGAAGACGTGCAGGCAGGACTGAAGCAAACTCTCAGGGACAGGGACGTCACTGATTCCTATGGGAAAGGCATCCGCGTGGATGTCTCCCAAAGGTCACTTGGAAAACCCCGAGCATCGTCTCGCTGTCCCGGGGCCAGGCATTCTTTCCAGAGCGTGGCCTCCCGTTTCCCTCTGCTCAGGGAGGCCCTTTCACAGAGGCCTGGCTCGCGTCCGTCCGCCGGGGCCGCAGCCTGGAGACTGTAACTCAATGCGCTGTCATCACCTACATCTCCGGCAGCAGCAGGTGGGTGCAGTTTTTCCTGGACCCTGCGCCGCTTCGCCAGCCGCTCTGAATGGGAACGCATTTCCCTGGGGCAGGCGGCTGGACCCGATGGTCTTATGAGGTCCCTTCCAGCCCTGATGTCTCTGAAATGATCTATGCATTGCCCGGGGAGCCGGGTGCTGGCGATACCCGCCTAACGTCAGCCTGACAGCTACTGAGAGCCTGGGAGAGGGAAGCCGGAGAGGGAGCAGCTCTGCTTATTGGAAAATAGCCCTGCCACATCCTTCACGGGCTGGCTGTTTAGTTCAACAGAGCCATTGCAGCATTTCGCCTTATGACCAGACTGTATTGAGCAGGTGGGAGGCATGTAACGCAACTTCTGCAGAGTCCGTGGGGTTGGTTTTGGCTGGCGACCAGCTCCCGAGTTGATCGGCGATAAGGATGAGGTGGTTTGGGTTTTTTTCTTTTAAAATTCCATCCCGGGGCGAGCGGGGTAGGCGCCGTCTCGTTTCAGCGGTGCCGTTGGCATGCTCCGTGCTAAGCCAGCAGGAAAAACAGCCCCGTTTGTACAGCAGCCCCCAGGTGATGCTCTACAGAAAGCTGCGGAGGGCAGAGATGATCTTTCTGCCCCGTGTACGCCAGCGCCCAGGCCCACGGGCGTCTGCCTCGACATGCATCGTAATTGCAGCCAGGCTAGAGCACCACAGGGCAAGTGGCCTCCTTGGGTTAAGAAAACCGTGAGTGGTTAATACTCCCTAACCGCAAGTCCTGCAACATTACAAAGAAGCACACAGGCCTCTCACGTTGCTCGTCCAAATGTTCGGCTTTCTCCAGAGCTGACGGTGACGGACACAAAAGGTCAGACAGCAAACAAGGGAGGAAGCCTGCCCTGCCTCCATCCCCCCCGCCCTTACAAAACAGCCGTGGGGGTTGCATTTTGAGGCTGAGACATCAGTTTAGGACGAACCGTGAACTCACTCCTGGGGAATCTCACTGTGCAAAGGGGCAGCTTGGACCAGCCAAAACTTGGCTTCCAGGCTGCACTGTTTCCTAATGTCAGTGTGAGCTTTGGGTCCGGGCCAAAGTCAATGGGAAGCTTTCCATCGGCTTCACCGCATCCTACCTCAGGCGGCTTTTTGGGGGCACCGTCTGGAGCAGCAGAATTTATTCTCGGGAAGAAGCGTGGGGAGGATGCTTCATTCGGACGGCAGCGGTGCGTCACGCTGCGGCAAGTTCAATACCTGGCCGGTCCGCCTGTGATGGCATGAACATGGCCTTGTTTAAGTAACACTTGTTTTTATATGAAAACTGCCTTGGAAAAGTGCCCCCGCGCGCACAGAACAAGCGCAGACTATGTGTATACGAAGAAGGGACAAATGTTTATCTGAATTCCTGCCATGAGGCTCTTTTCCCAAAAAACTTCTGTCTGAACTATATATACACATTTCAGATGTTACCAGTTGTCACCTAGTAACTCAGGCGTTGACACCGCTGTGTGATTTTGCTCAAATTTTCCAGTTAGTGCTTCGTTTAATGAGGAATCGCTAACGACCAGACCTTCCCATATTCACCGTGCAGACCCGCGAGGCAGGGACCCTCCCCAGTGGCTATCCCAAAAAACCCTCCTGTTCCAGCATCTGTCCTCTTACAGACCGCAGCCAAAACCATCACCCCCGTTCCCCAAAGCTCTTGGGAGACTGCTCCCTTGATTTCAATGGGACCCGAATTTCGCCACAAAGGATTTGGTGGGGTTTATTCAGCTTTGGCTCTCCTCTGCTGTTCACCGAGCACGCAGATTCCCGTTAGCTAGTAATTCACTCCTGCTGTTACCAGGCAAGTGGTGTCGGCTCGAGCCGTTCGGAGCAAAAGGGGACTATGACATGTGTTTATTGCAGCGGGCGCCTTGATTATATTTGCTTGATTTTCCTCCAGTGATGAGGTCACTCGGCGTCCCGGCGCGGTGAGCGATGTGCTGCTAAAGCGGACGGTGCCTCAGGGACAGTGACATTTTCTCATAAACATTTCCCACGGGAATTTTTCACAATGGGGGAACTTGAAGCTTCCTGGGAGCAAATTAGATGCGGAGAGGCCCATCCCCGAGCTACCAGCCGGAGTTGGGGGGTTGAAAACAGGCCAGAGGATGAGGGATATATGGTGCTTGTTCCACTTGGCCTGAGCTGCTCTGGCAGACCCGGGGTCGCTAACGGAGGAAGGGGGCCCGTGTAACGGAGCTGACACTGTCCCAGCGATACACAGCAGCTGGAAGCAGGACGTGGATCCATCCAAGCGAGGGCACGTAGCAACGCTAAGCGAAGAGGGCGCCTTCCCCATTAGTCAGAGCCTTGCAGACCAGACCGGGGGCGTCAATGCAACGGCAAGCAGGACAGGACAGCCTGGGGGCAGCTGGGGGCTTTGTGCCGCCAGCCCTTCCTGCTCTGATTCACTTCGGCGCATTTAACTGCCTCCGGGTGTCTGGTCCACCCACGCCGACGGTGGCCAGAAGCTGGTTTCCTCCTCTCAGCTCCTCGGACAGGAGCAAGGGGAGGCCGGTCGCTCTTCCTGCCATGCATACGTGCCTGCGAGCAGGGGCAGCGATGCTATTCCCAGTTCAGAGCCAGAAACCCAAGCACAGCAGGGCGGCGGGGTTCGCCCTGAGTCGCCCAGGGAAGCTGTGGATGAGCAGGGTCTTGCTGGGCTCAGCGAGCGCCGGAGCCACTGACTCACCCTCCCCACCTGCCCGTGTATTTGTGCCGGGATTTCGCCCGCCTGGCTAAGCGCACTGCCCATCGGGAGGCTGCAGTTTCTCTCCGGCATGTGCTGGGCTGAGTCACCCAGCTCAGCTCCGTGGAGCCGAGGTATCGGTATAATCGTGGTGAGGCTGGAGCATGGGCTGCCTCTCACTGTCCCCTAGCTGGGCTGAGGGAACGTGGGGCCTTTTCGCTGGGGAAGCCCTGAGAAATGTGCTGTGGGGCAGGATCTTTGCTCTGGGGCAATAGGGAGCAGCTAGCTCTTCGCAAAACTTTAAAGTAACTTCAGGGGTGCAGGTTGTAGCCGTGTTGGTCTAAGGACACGGGCAGACAAGGTTCTTTGGGTAGATGTGATCTTTTTTATTAGACCAGCTCCAATAGTTGGAAAAATCCTTCCTTGCAAGCTTTCGGGTATAAGCACCCTTCGTCAGGCTGAGGAAGCATCTGCAGTTGCAGTTTGTCTGCGGATTTATGACGCATTATAATCTGACTCCCCAGGCACCGCAGACCAACTGCAACTGCAGGTGCTTCCTCAGCCTCACGAAGGGTACTTATACCCGAAAGCTTGCAAGGAAGGATTTTTCCAACTATTGGAGCTGGTCTAATAAAAGAGATCACATCTACCCAAAGAACCGTGTCTGCCTTAGGGGAACTTGGATTTTCAAGGGACCTTAAAGCAAACCCTGCTGCTGCCTGGGCTGGGCTCATTGCTTGTGATTTGGCTCTTATACTCTCTGCCTCACTCCTTTCCCCTGAGCATGGACTGCCTCGCTCCCTTCCCTGCTGCATTTTCACACCTCACAGTAACAGCTTTTGTTACCAAAGCAGTGGCATGGCTGGGTGCATTAAAACTGATTTTAGCACTGCCAGGTGCTTCGTTTCCCTGCATTGCTACAGATGCAGCAGGGCTGTCTCCAAAACCCTCCTGCCAAAACAAATCTCCCCACCCCAAAAATGTTTTAGGCTTGTCAGCCTCACGTCTAGGACCCACTTTGGAAAACACGAGAGGCACCATCGAAAGCAGAATCCAGCAGCCAACCCTGGCTCCAACCCCACTGGGTATTTGGGCTGCGCGTTGGCAGCTTTCGGGCAGATACTCCTGGTGTCAGCTGCCTCTAGTCTTGAGAAATATTTTGGCCGTCGTTCTTGGTGTGTAGACACCGCCTAGCATTGGTGCGCTGGATGCATTAACCCTGCGAGTGCTGTGCACACATGCCAGCAACCTTGTTCGAGGTGTTCCTTGAAAAAATCCTGCTATCCTCCCTGCACTAAGTTCAATGGCAGAAAACTGAGGGCTTGGCTGAAATTGGGCATTGAACAATTGATCTTTATTCTCAAAGTCCAACCGAACCTGGGGAACCCCAGACCCTGTTGTTACTGGAAGGTTTTGAGACTCCCATTGCAACACCATGGCAGAAGTGATGGCTTGGCTGCGTGGGCCCCAGCTGTCGTTATAGGACTGTAAAATCCTGGTGCCGTGCCCTGGGACTTGGCCGTGGTGCCATAACAAAGAGCAGC
>NW_005842202.1:457123-465729 GCF_000455745.1 Alligator sinensis | reverse complement strand
CCGCTCTTCTTGCACAGGATGCTTGGATCATTCAGACCTCGCCAAAGGGCATCTCGCACCATGGAGTCCGCAGAAAAGGGTGCATTTGCAGGCCGGAGCGCCGCAGGCTGTTCCAGATGGCTGCATTAAAAAAAAAATACAATAACCCATAACTGGGCCTGTCAAAAATAGAAGGCAACAGGTAACTATACCTTCCTGCCTGGCTGCTCAAATGGCCTTCATTACCTCCCCACCGGCTCATCTGTTGGTGGGTCAATTTAGTTCTGTGCCTGGCTGGTTTTCTCTCTGCAGCCGGCGGTAACGAGCATTGATTGCTCTGGGCTGAGCTGCCAGAATTTGCTGCTGGTTGGGAAGGGCGGCGAGTGCTGGTGACTGCCTGGGACTGGGGAGCAGGGAGAAGCAGAGGTAAGTGGAAGGAGGGGTGCCAGAGACAGGGCATCCTCGTGCTGTCTGAGCACTTGTATGGCTGGATGCTCCCTCTCGCCGCATCCCTACAGCCGGATCTCGAGTGTTCCTGCAACCGCCCGCCGCGCCATTCGAGCAGGGTGGAAACCACCGTTTGATCTCAGAGGACAGATCCCGGCGGCAGGGACGTAGTGGGAGCAGACACGCTAGGTGTATGGAGTGGCATTAGCTCTCTCTCCTCTCCTCTCCTCTCTACGGGGCCGAGGGCCGTTTCCAACATCTCTCAGCCTACGGGAAGCTTCTCACTTGTGAGCTACTTTCCCCACAAAAGGTTTAGCTAGGAGCAGGGGAGAGCAAAGAGCCCTGGTGTCCGTTTCCCTGCTTATTTTGAGACAATTGAGGCTTTATTTCACAGGGGTAGAAAACTCCGGGTTGCAGTTTCCAACATAGCATTGGAGTAACCACCCCCCTTCCCTCCCACTCTTTAAAGGCGGCTGCTTCTGGGGTGGGATCCCAGGGGTGCACTACACAGGTCACACCAGGCCTCTCCGCAGCTCATTCCCAGCAATGCCCGAGCACGGCAGGATGCGTTATTCGAATGGGCTGGAGCTTTCCCTGCTGCGCCTGAAACCCCCCTGGGCTGCTCCCCAAGCAGGGGATTATTTTAGATGGGCATTCGTGGAAACCAGGTGAGGGGCTTGGGTCCTCCGAAATGGGGCGCAGAAAAAGCCTGGGCCGGACCAGAGTGGTCAAGAGCTGAAGCGGGGGGCTCTGAAGTGTGGTGTTTAAGAGAAACCTTGCTTAATATTGACTCTTTAGCAACCGGAGGCATTAAGGCCTGAACTCGTCCTGACCACAAGAGTCCTTGGCTGGTTCTGCTCATCTCCGCTCATCGGAGCTTGCAGTTTACTGGGAAGACTGGGGAGCGAGTCCTTGCATCTTGCTCTGGGTTTTCCTTCCTCTGGAGGGATTACAGGCAGACGCGGGTAGAAGCCCGTCCCGCCACGTCGTGTTAGGAGGCCACCAGGCAGGACCTGGGCAGCGGGGGCACATGGTGCAGCTGGTGGTGGGGTGTCGCTCCCTCCAGGGGGTCTCAGCACCACCCTCCTGACTTTGCAGACGGGGAAACCGAGGCACAATGCAGGGCAATGACTTAGCCAAGACCACCTTGGGACAGAGCTGACTTGCGTCCCCCCTCCCCGGCTCTCTCCCTTCCCACAGCTTGTGGGCGAACTGGACCGGGAGCCCAACCTGCCCCTGGTCCACGTGCCTGCTCCGCGAAGGCTGGCGGGGTGGGTCAGCGCGTCTCTGCAGCCAGGCACGCACTTGACCCCTGGCCCCAAATGCTGCCCCCTCCTCCCGCCCCCAGGAGCTGGCGCAGGGGTCCCAGCTCAGGGGAGCTGCCTCGGGCTACAGGGAAACTATGTGCTGGAAATCGCGGAGTAAGTGTCCCACGATTTTATCAAAACACGGTCTCCTTGACAACGGCTGATGTCAGCCGGGTTCTTGCAGGAAGCGGCAGCTGTGAGCCCCCCACCGTCCGGGGGGGCCTGGCTGGGGAGGGGCGAGCGGGGATGGAAAGCTGGAGCAATAGCGAGGACCTGCCTTAGCACACCCCGCCGAGCAGAGCGAGGCTCGCGGCACCCCGGAAAACGCAGCTCCCAGTTCTCGTTTGCTTTTTGCCGACAGAGACATCCCAGAGCCGCTCCGTGGTGCAAAGGAGTCGGGAAGCCAAAGCAAGGCAGAGCGTCTGCGACTCCTGTTTGCCATCCCGGGGGGTTACCCTGCCTTGTGCGGCACCCTTGCAAGGGGCTCGAGGCACCCCAGGGGTTGCGGCCGCCCGGTTGAGGATCGCTGCCTCGGGGGGGGCGGCTCTGCCACCACTTGCAGAGGAACCTGCCTGCCGCCTTGGAGCTAACCCCGCCACCGAGGGGCTACCTTCCTGTAGCTTGTGCCCAGCAGCGTGGGCTCGCGGCTGCCTCGGGCTGGAGACGGGCGCGAGGCCCTGGGGCCGGTCGGGGGCACGGCTGTTCCCATGGGGAGTCTGGCTCGCTCTCCCAAATGCAGACCGCAGGGATGTTTGTGACCTTCCAAAGCAGTAGGCGCCCAAGCTGGCGCCAGTGGCACCATGACTGTCTCCTGCATCGTGCAGGGACCTTTCGGTGCCACTTGTGCCGCCGTCGGGTGCATCCCCTTCTGTGACTGCTGTGCCCAAGGTTTGTGCCCAGGCCTGGGCCCCTGCTACAAGCCCATGGGCACCCTTCACTGGCCATCTTGCCTACAGGGGGCTGTTTAGCCCCTGGGGCTTTTCGGCTGCCTGCTGGAGCGTATCTGCTCCCAGTAGCACAGGGTCACTGGAGACCCCAGCGCTGGCTCTCTCCTCGTACAGCTGCTGTCTTCCTCCTTCCCAGGTGCAGAAAAGGGTTAACGCCTTCGTGTTCTTCTCCGGCTTTCTCTGCTAAATTGCCTTTTTTTTAAAAAAAAAGAAAAGAAAAAAAAAGAAAAGCTTTTCAACAAGTGGCGATGGCCTAGACAGATGTGTTGGCATGGCAACGGCGCCGAGGAGGAACCGCTCCTCCAGGAAGGAGCCGTGGGGCAGCCGGTGCTCACGACAAGGCACCTTGGATTAATGGGATCGGAGAACACAAGGGCTGGGAGGGACGTCCCGAGGTGACATCCCGTCCAGCCCCCTGCTCCCAGCAGGACCAGCCCCAACTACATCATCCCAGCCACGGCTTTGTCTAGCTGGGTCTTCAAAACCTCCAAGGATGGAGATTGCACCACCTCTCTGGGTAACCTGTCCCAGTGCTTCCCCACCCGCCTAGTGAGAAGGTTTTTCCTAATATCCAACCTCAACTTCCCTTGCTGCAATTTGAGCTGTTGCTCCTTGTCATCTGTCCCCACTGAGCGCAGCCCAGCTCCATCCTCTTTGCAACCCCCTGGCAGGGAGCTGAAGGCTGCTATTCAATCCCCTCCTTGGTCTTCTCTTCTCTGACTCTTGAGCTGGAAGAGAGGTGGCCCCAGCCCCGCCGCTGACCCGGCCCCGGCTCTTGTTGCCTCCGCACTTTGTTTCGTGTGAATAATTCAACCCTCTCGCTAACAGCTCGTAATGCAACTGCAGTGATGTGCACAGTGCCCCGAGCCAGTGCTTTAATTGGCTTCGTTAATAATGTCCTTCTGCTCCCCGGTCCCCAGAGATGTTCCCAGGGAAGAGGTGAAAGCCACTTTTCTCTGCTTGGGCTTTCTCCATCCTGGTCCCTGAGCAGCAGACCTGAGCAGCGAGCATGGTGTCAAGCCCCGGGTGGGGGTCGGGGACAAGGGGAGGGCAGACCGTTCCCCAGAGCCCGGACCACTGCCAGCCCCCAGGATCTCTCCAAGGCCGTGGCCCGCAGTGGTTGGCCAGGCAGGGGGGATGCTGGTGGATGGTGGGGCAGGAGGGAAGAGGCCTCTGCTGCTTCCCAGCTCTGGAGCTGCCCTTCTGGAGGGCGATCCTAAGCAAGACCCTTCCTCTTCCTTCAGTTTGCCCGGGGCCACCAGGAGTCAAAGTACGGTGCTGCCCCCAGCGCTACGTCCACTGCCGCACGTGCTGGGTACGGCACAGGAAAGGGCAGACCCTACTCGGCCCTTTGCTCACTTGGCATCTGTGCCTAGAGACGCTGACTGCAGGATGCAGGACATCTCCGTCCTGCTGGACATCTCCCTCGCCCAGGGAAGGCGGCAGCATGTTCATGGGGCCGCAGCGAGCCGAGATCAGTCCCCCTCCTGCAGCCTCTCCGGTTTCCAGAGCGGCGTTTTGGCAGGAGCAGACACCTGGGCTTCTCAGAAGTCCCGGGCGCGAGCCGTGTTCGGCAGGGCTCCCGCTGGAAGGGGAGCGCGCACTCGGGTGACTTCGCTGCAGGGTATTATTTACCCAATTGACGTCAGTGGCCGCACAGCCTCGGCTTCTCTTCTCCGCAGCAGCCTCCAGGAGACGAGCTGCGCAGCACTGAGTCGCTCCCCGAATGCAACTAACCTTCTCAGAGCGCAGCGCGCAATTCCCAGCTAAGTAAATGTCCATTTGCAATTATTTGGGGAGCCAACCTCCCATTCGTCTTGCACAATGAGCCTCTTTTCGCTCCGCACACCGATGCCGTGTGGATGCTGCTTATCAAAACGCTGCAGCTTTTCTTCCCGGTGTCATGGGGCTGCGACACAAAGTGCCAGATTATGACATTTGCCTGACAGAAAATGATTACCCCATTAAATTACCGTATTGGTGCAGAGATTTCGTCTCGAATCCCCCCAAACACTTCCGCAACCCCGAGTGACAGTGCTCCGGGAGAAAGACGCTGAGTGGCAGTGATGCTGAATCTTGCTCGAGTCCCCCGAGTGACAGTGCTCCGGGAGAAAGACGCTGCGTGGCAGTGATGCTGAATCTTGCTCGAGGCCCCCAAGAAACTCAAGAATTTGGATACGGCCAGCTTGACAAATACACTACCCAAGAAACTCAATTATTTGGATACGGCCAGGTTTACAAATACACTGGAAAAGCAAGGCCTGTTCCCAGAATCGGTGCTCTTGCTGCATAGCCTCCGGCTGCCTGAGCTCCTTTGGGGAAGGAAAATACAGGGACAACTTTACTCAAGTTTTTATTAGCAGTAGTGTTCAGATGGGGTGTAATGGGCCCTCCTGTTTTCATCGAGGCTGGTGCCACCTGCTCCAGAATCTCCCACACTGTGTTTTCAAACATCGCTGCTCCGGCTGCTTTGGCTGGGAAGAAAAGGCTAAACACGAACTGATGCGGCCGCGTGCCTGGTCCGATACACCAGTGCTCTTGCTGCATAGGCAGGTTTTGCAGCAAGGCAGGTTTCAGCTGGGCGTTGGGAAGGACGTCCTAACCCCGGGGGCAGCTCAGCTCTGGGACAGGTCCCTGGAGAGGTCTCCAGCACCGGGGGTTTTCAAATGCAGCTTGGCTGGGCACTTGGCTGAGCTGGTTCGGTCAGGGGAAGGGTTGGGGATGTGATCTCTTGAGGGCCCTGCCTCCGGTGTGAAGGGAGCCGCTCGGCTCAGCTCTTCAGCATTAACTCAAATGCCCGATGGCTCACCCCGGGGCCGTGCTTGTGGGAACCATGGCTCAAAGCCCTGGGGAAGGGCAAGCAAAGGACATATGCAATGAAGGGCCTACAGTTGGGAGGTGCCACCGCTGCCACCTACCCAAGGAGAGATTGAGGGATAAGTGGCCAGAGGCAGGGGTGCAGCCTGATGTGGGTGTGCATGCGGGGTGGGCCAGGACAGCGCATTGCCTGGTGCCGCTTGCTTGTCTGCATGGCATAGCTCCGCCGGGGCCAGGGGACCCAGGTGCCGTTAGCCAGAGCCTCCCCCAGCAAAGGGCTCCCTGCAGTCCCGCGCCCTGACTGTCTCCCTGCTTGCCCATGGCTCTTCGGGTTGTGACCCTCTACGGGGCGGCAAATGGAGGGTCAGACCCCTGCTTTCCAGGGCATTTCAATGGGAACTTGAGTCGCTCGACAGCAGCAGCTTCGACCCATGTTGTGTTTTGAAGCCTTTATATTGAACTCTCTGGACCAAGTAGGCGACAGAGCCTTTGTCAGCAAAACAGATGCGCGCGCGCGCCCTCCGCACCCGCCCTGGCCGCTGGGCTGCCCTGAATTGTGCTCGGGTGACAGCTCCCCGGTGATCCATCTGCCAGGGGCTTAGCTGAGCTGTGTCAGCCAGATAACATTGAAAGCGGCAGAGCCGCTGGCCGGGGGCCCAGGCTGGGACACGCTGCTCTCCACAGCTCAGTGAGGTTTAAAAAGTCTTGGAGTGACCTGAGCCCAGGGATTTACACTGCCGAGAGGGGCGAGATTTCTCTCCCGAGCCCACAGGACACATGGACTTTGCCTCCAGCTCTGTGGTATTCAGGGATATTTTCGAGCTGGCTGGAAAAGCTGCTCGAGGTCGCGGTCAGCATGGCCCTTGCCTCCAAGCTGTGACGTGGGACTCCCGGGAGCAGAGGGGCTGGCTCATGGCAGAGGGAGAAGACTTTCCCACACAGCGTGGAGCTTGTTTTGGGGGGACTGGAGGGGGAGGGGAAGAGTGGCAGGAAGATTTTATTGACGCTCGATTTGAGTTGCCCTGTGCAATTCCTGCATAGTCTGCACCTGGGGACCCACGGTGCACGCACAGCCCCATTGAGCACACCCATATAGCACGCTAACACGGGTGTAACGAGGCCTGGGGAAGAGGCTGCAGGGTTTAGCCAGCCCCTAGTAGAGTCCAACAAAGGGCCCTGCTCCCCCCATGTCCCAGCCTGATCTTTGTGGCTCAGCACCGAGTGAAGGGCAAGGTGCCGCAGGGGAGCAAGGCCAAGGCCAGAGCTGGGTTGGGGGCTGCAGCGACCAGCATGCGGTCCCCGAGATGTGCTCACGTTCTCAAGTGTGGCCTGCATCTCCTCCCTGCTGGACTGTAGAAAGGTCACGCGGCAGCTACATGCATACGATAGACCCCAAGCAACCCCCATCTCTGACTTTGTCTCCTAACAGAGTCTGATGCACCCATGCGGACCCTGCCCTGCCAGCAAGAGCATCCCAGCTGAACGCCACTGCCCCTCCTAGCCATGTGTCCCCCATCACAGCTCATGTCAGGGTTCCCGTGGTATAAGCAGAGAGGTTTGGTTAAGTCCCTGGCTACAGCCCTCTGCTAACTTTTGTTTTAAGATCCAGCATGAGTTAAACCATTTGCTACCTCTAGCAGGGCTAACTATGGTCTGAAATTGTGATGCAAAGCCTGAATTGTACAAGTATCTTTATAGATGTTGGAGAAAGGTAGAGAAGAAAGACAGTCTGATCTAGTAGATCTGGATTAACTCCCCCCCCTTAATTAGGACCTAGTTTTTTTTTTCCAGCAAGCACAACAGAGGCACTAGCTCCCCCACTGACCTATACTATAGTTCATGTATTCCCCCTCTTGCTAATGTAGGAATCCAGTGAGAGTGTCTAGCTTTCCCCAGCATCCCCCTGAAGTGAATGTTTCAGCTCCCTGTAAATATAAAATAGCCCCAAAATATCAGCAGTGCCCCATGCTTTGCTTTTATAGGCTCCACCTCTATCAGGGCGGGGCCCTGGCCTGCTCAGGTGCATCCTATAAGAGCAGCAGCACAGTACCCCCCTGCAGCCTACAGACCCAGCCTTGGGCTCCATGGGAGATGGTCTTCTTTGGGCCAGACAACCCCAAGGTAAGGCTCTGGGTGGGGAGCCTCCTTGGTCACCCACTAGATTTGTAAAAGCCCTCAGAGGTTACTCATAACCCTATTTCTTTAGGTATTTCCCCTACTTGACTACCTGCTTTTTTTCCCCCAAAGGAAAGAGCTATCCTAGCCACAGGACCCTACACAGGCTAACTCTAGGGGTCTTACTAGAAGGGGGAAATAAGTGCAGCTTTCAATCTAGTGAAATCATCTGCTGTAGATGAAGTGGCTGCTGCTGTGGCTTCTGGCTCCATGGAGACCTCAGTAATGATCTGAAAGTCCCTCTCCCTCCCAGACCAGAATTTAAGCCTGTTGGTTTGGTCTCTAACTCTAATATTGCATTAATAACCTTGGAGGATGAAGTCCTCTCCTTCCCAGAACAGGTACACTCAGGGTAACCCACTGTCCGCAGCCAATCTGTGTTGACTCCCAGTGTCCAGTCTCTGCAGGTGGGCTTGAGAAATGCAGACTAACTTTGTGGAGCTTGTTGAAGGGCTGCAGTAGCTTCTGGGTTACTCCTGAGTTGAACTGAAACCAGTGACTGAAGGTCAGGCTTACCACAGAGCCCAGGTTTAGAGAACCATACAATTGGTGCAACCTCCTGCCATGGGTTTCTGATAGAAAAACAGACACCATTGTAGCTCGGTCCTCTTCATATGGCAAGATCCTCCTTTTATACCAGTTACAACCACATGCACACTAGGAAACCTTGCATTTCCAAACCAGTGTTGTTCAAATCACTGTTGGGTTCAAACCCTGGCGCTAAACCACTTCTCAGGTCACCCTGAACACTACTTCTTCATCTGCAATTCACAGCGAGCAAAGCTGGTCTAGACTTTCCGACCACAACATTTCCAGATGAAGAATGGGCTTTTATCAAGAACAACCCCTTTTCCACAGACTATTATTTATCTGGATCTTTACTGGGGAACCTTAAAATGAAAGTTATTGTTAACATTAGAGCTTTATTTTTTTT
>NW_005842202.1:425531-457092 GCF_000455745.1 Alligator sinensis | reverse complement strand
ACTATCCCCCACCAAAGCCCAAAAAACTGGAGGTTTTAGCTCTTCCATTCTTTGGTTTCCATTCTTTCCTAGCTCTTAGACTGAGAATGGCAAAGGAAAAAGCAAACGCCAGCACTTTTGCCAAACTGTATTCTCCAAAGCCGAGGCAGTTGCAGCTCGCTAGGAAAAGAAAACCGTGAAAATACTCCCTGGGCTGTTCTGCATTTTACTACGTTCAGTAGCAAATGTGATCAAAAACCAATTTGGAATTTGAAAACCTTCATTAAAAACTTTGTGAATCCAGGAGATGTTTCCACCCTGCAAGATGTTTTCAATTCTTAAACCTAACCTTGAGCACAGTTGGGCTAGGGACAGACCTTCAAAAATCCTGAGCCTGAATTGATTCAATCTTTGCAGGTTAGTCTAACCTGGCTAGGCTGAACCCTTCTGTAAACGTGAAGACGTCCCCTCTGGACTGAAGAAACGCAGGCACGTGCCTGCAGTGGCTCAGGTTAGAAGCTGGGGGTGTTAGAGCAGCCCTCCCTTCCCTTTCTTAGTGCTGAGCTGGGGGGTGGACATGGCCAAACCTCAGCAGGAGCTGTGTTTAGGGAGGTCCCCCCCCACTCCCCCTCTGCTGCTCCTGACCAGGGAGGGAGCCAGCAGGGAGTTGATAATACAGCATTTATCAGCCCATCAGAAAAACAAAAGCCTCCCTCGTTAGTTCAAGCTCTTCTTAAACAGCTTTTTCCAAGGAAGGAATGGAGGGACATTACCAGTTGAGCTGTTGATTAGCTCCAAAAAATCCCTAAGCAGACACCGTCTTGTCTGCCTGTCCTGTCTGCCTTACACAGACACCTCTCAGCATTAGCTAGCACACCACATGCGGTTATGGTCTGTGTTGTGGGAGAGGGGTGGGGGCGATCCCTGCTTGAGCAGGAAGTGGTGTGGGGGGATGGAGCAGGTAGAAGCCAGGCAGACACCGCTGTACCTGCCATCTTTGCCCGAGAGCGGGGCTGGCCCCACCCTGCTGCTCCCTGGCTGGAGCTCCAGCAGAGAGCACAGTCTAGGGCTGCAAAGCAGCTGGGATGCTGGGGGACCCTGGTTTAAGTTAAACCAGGAAGGGGTCTGGGACAGACATTGCATAAACCAGTTTAACCCAAATCAGTTAAGTCTATGTTCAAGCAAGTTTATCTCAAACCAGTTTCAGCCATTTTCAAACTGGTTTATGTGCACTGAACATCTATTCTGTTACAGGTTTATACAAGTTTCTGGTCACTTAAACCACTTTGTGTGTAATATCTGTCCCTAGCCTTGGGGGTCAGAACGAAGCTCATGCTGCTATTTCCCAGCGGGCTGAGGCACAGACTGCTAACCTGTCACTGCTAGAATATATTAGTGTTTCAAACCCTAACATACCTGGCCATGCCCACAAGACAACTCCACCTCTCCACACACTGCCATCAGGGCAATAGAGGAATTGGCACTAAGTAACCCACACTAAACCACTTCTGAGTAATTTGGATTTACTGGGCAGTGTTTCCTAGTTAACTTATGGCTTATCCATGCATTTAGTCTTCTGTGTTATGTTGACTTGGTTTTGAATTACTTTCCTTATTCAAAACTATCTGTGCAATAGGTCAGCAATCCAGAGGTCCCAAGTGAGCGTTACATCCGTGTTGCAGAGACGCGAGGGAGGAGACCACGCTCCCTGCATGGCAGGCAGTACAGACCCAGAGCTCTGCTGTGAAGTAATTAATACGTTTGCTTCCAGGGTCAGTGAGCTGGAACGACACTGAGCTGTTCTGCCTCCTCCCGGGCTCTGACAGCCTGTTTCTGAGTCCTGGCAATAGGAACACGTTTATTTTTTCATGATTTGTAGCTTGGTGTCTCGGCTCTACCAGCCATTTCCAGTAACGTCACGGTAATGCTGCTGTGCTTGTAGCACAGAACAACGGTTGAGGCCACCGCAGCTTGGCGATTTAAAAATGAAATGTACATCCTCTTTATTTCGTATTAATACACTGTAATTGCTTTACAGAGTCCAGCATACCAGTTGCATGTAAATACTACAGATGAACTTGTCAAACTGGAGCTCACAAAACTAGTGCATTTATCCCAAAGCAAAGACTAAACCCTCTACCTCTTTAAAAAAATACATTAAAGAACGTACCACACACACATATTGCACTTTTCTCCATATGAAATTTTTACCCCATATACATCTCACCAAAGTCTCTTCAAAGGAGCCTGTAATACAAGATAATAAAGCTAATAATTACTGTACAGTAGTATACACAATCCTCTAATGTTAGACACAACAGACTTGAACAAAAGAGTCATTTCAAAGCAGCATGAATACAAAGAATAGTGCCCAATGGATACTCTAGTGTGGTATTAGAAGTCTCGTGCTCTAACTGGCTTGAAGGAAATGAAAGGAGGTTGTTGGCTGAGGGAGAGTCACCTAAGCTACTTCTCATCCACTGCGTTTGCCAATTTGAGCTCCCCAAATACCTGCATTGGGAGGCTCAAATCAATCTGAATTGGGACTCTCTGGGAAAGGGATAACTGGTGTGGCTTGATCTGTGCCCCTGATGCCCAACCTACCTCAACTTGCTGTGCCCGTGGCTTGTCCGGGCTGTAGCTGTGTCACGGAAAGAGGGACGAAAGGGACAAGCTATTTGGTAACCTCACTCCCCCCTGCAGTGGGGACTCTAGAGATGTCCCACATGCCCTCCCCACAGCTTGCTCTGCGTCTTCTCGGGCTGGCATTTCCAGAGGCTGAGCTGAGGTTTAATTAGGAGGCCCTTGGCTGCCACGTTTTCCTTTGCATGGTGGCTCGCTGCAGTGAGGCGCTTGGTCTCTGGCCCTCTGCTGCGTGGCTGCCAGTTCACAAGGGGCTAGCAGAGCGCAGGCTTCCCGAGGGGCTGTTCTTTGGGCACGTGAAGTCTCTTCAGCTGTTTGGTACTTTCTCGGCCAGCCCTTTCAGGCTGAGGGCAGGGGCCAGGCAAAAGGCGCTTATGCACGCTACGTGAAGTCCCTTGAATCCTTCAGATTGACTGCTGAGCCCTGCAGGACCTGGACTACTGGTGGTCCCCTCGGCCCCCTCCCTCTGCATGCAGGGGCAGTGGACACGCTCACCTGCTGAGGTACCTGTGCTTCAGACGATCACCCAGGGGCTCAAATTTCCCACTGGTAATGTCTCTCAAAGTGCTGGGGTATCAGAGGTGACTCCCAAGTCCTGGCTGAACAAATCTGATTGCGGCACAAGTGGATGAGTGACTAATACTACATGATGGGCTGTATCCGGAGGAAGTGCCAGTCAAATTTTAGCCTACTAGGATATGAGACAACTGCTGCCAGCTGTGTTGGTCCTTTCCCTTTCAAAGCTGAGGGTGATGCAGTCACTGGATACTTACCCTTGACTGTGTATGTAAAGTACTGCATTATTGCTCTGTGTGCTGGCTGATTGTTCATGTCTCCAGTGAAGGGAAAGACAGCTCTTCTGCAGCCTGACCTGTGCTGACTTCGAGGCTTTGTTGGATATCTCTACTTCTAACCATCCTGGGCCCTTCTCAGCCTAGCAGGAATTCTTTCCCTCCAGCAGCAACTCAAGTCAATGCTTTGGTGTGTGATGAGCAACAGGAGGGTCTCTCCATGACACAATTTGAAGCGATCAACCCACCCCCGAAGTCCAAGGTCTGAATGTGGGAACTTGCAACAAGACTTTGGTTTCAGAGCAAAGTCAGAGGCAGTGTTGAAATCTGTGCGGTGATGGATAGAAGTGGAGCTGCCAGCATCCTTCTGACTGAGGAGCTCAGCTCGTGTAACCTAACGAAGGGGAAAGTTTCCAGCTAAGGGGCGGTATTCCCCATCAGCAAGATCAGTGCAGATTCTCCACTGTTCTTTGTGCTTTAGTGAACCTGTGTTGTGCTTAATGTGTTCATCTGCTCAGAAAAGGGCTTCATTCTAGGCTTGGCAGAAGGCAGGCAGAGATGTCTGATTCTCCTCCGATAGCGTCCCACGGTATTTTCAACACTTGAGTAACAAATCCCAAGTTACAGGATCGGCCGTAGGCTTTCTCTGGATTTCAAACGTGCCCGCCTGGCGTCTGGCGTGTTGTGAACTGTGCAGGTTTGGAGACTCGCGCTTGCTAGGCTTGAGTATCTGTTGAAATGGTTAGTACATCAAGAGTTCTCGACACTAAATATTGCTGTAATATTTTTAACATTTCATATATATACATATGAGCAATCAAAACATGAAGTTAAACACTGTTCCACATGGTGGAACACATGCTCTGAAGGGACTTTGGCTGTAGCATGGATATAAATGGGGTACTGTCTACTTTCTTCAGAAAAAAAAGCATATAGTCTGATAAAGAACCCAAAAAGGCACAGCACTATCACTTCACGTTTTTTTTTTTTTTTTTTTTAAGCTCGTTGTTTTGTCCTTAAGTTCTAAAACCCTAAATACTTGTCCAAATATACAAAGCTTAATAAACCACCAGCAACGTATACTGTAAATTCAAAACACAGTTATTTTTAAAAAGCAACAAAGGACAGATGTCTCCTTTCTCGTGACCAGAGCTACTCCAAGACCGAGGTCTCCACAAGAGGTTGTCTGCAAAAAGGGTTGGTTTTTAATGCTGCCCTGGCTGACTTCTTTGTCATTTGCTGAAGGTCTAGTTCTTTTCTTGGTACCTTCTTCCTCTTTCCACATTGTGGCAGTTCCTGCGCCTCATCAGGAGGTCTCTCAACACACCGCAGAGCTTCAAGTCAGATCCAGGTATCTTTTCACTAGGTCAGTGTGTGTGTGTATATTTTGTTTGTTAAAGATCTGGAAACTTCCCATGATGGGCAATTAGGAGTTTCTTGGCAAGTTTGGGAAAAAAAAAACTTATTTGCTAGCAGGAGGATGTGGAGACTGTTGGAGATGCCTGGTGTTTTCTGAGACTTGCTAAGGACTAGTTCAAGATCAGTAGCTTACAACCAGCAATCCAAAGCCAAAGTGCAACTTTCCTTGAAGTCCGCCACGCACACGTTTCAAGAGCTCTTGAGTTGCCATCAAGATACCGAAGTCTTTGCTGTGTTTTAATGAAAAATATTGCTTTTATTGCCAAGAAGTACAATGCAATATGCATTCATTCTCCTTACTTTTACAGGATTTTTACCAGGTTTGTTCTGGTAGTGGATGGACGCTAGCAGAGTGTCCAAATTTTTCAGAAGGGCCCATTTCCTTCCTTCCTAAAGATGCATTTTGTCATCTTATCTGCAAACCGGTTCTTGGTCTGACCAAGTCGCACCCTCTGTCTCCAGCCTCTGCCACAAGGTTTCTGCGATGGGGCACTGACTACATGCCCTTAGCCATCCCCTGCTTGTAGCAAGCAGGTGGTTTTATAGATCCTCCACTAGGTCAAAGGTTGGAAAATAAGCCATGAATTTTTGGGGTTGGAACAAAAACTAAAATTCACATGCTTTTCCCTTCGCTTCTCCCGCTTTCCATTCTCAAGCGAACTGCAGGACAACTAATTCACCAAGACGTAGCCACTGTGTTGAGGGTCAACGGTCTCCATCATTTCACAATCAAAGAGTCCGGGCAGCTCCGAGAGGGCTAACGCTTCGTAGCTGGACTGCGACTCGTGAGACGCTGAGCTCCTCTGGGTGTCGGGCAATGCTACACTGCTCTGCTGTGCTGGGTCCATGGAATACTGGCACTGGTTTGAGTAGTCTGGCTCAGAAGAGGTGACGCCTGGCAATTCGCAAGTCTGATAAGGATATTGTAAGGACTGCGGCTGCTGCACTTGAATCGGTGACTGCAGCCGTGGCGAGCTGGGCATTGGTGACGGTTGCAACTGCTCCAGCTGTAGTTTCTGGTATTGGCTAAGGAAAGGGTCATATTGCATTTGTTCTGAGGAAGGCTCCATTACGGGGCTCAAGGGCTGCTGGAGGCTGAACTGTGGTGGTTGCTGCTGCTCCTCCTGGCACGGAAGGGGCAGCTGACTTGACCTTGGGTAGGAGCTCTCTGCTATTTGCATCTGGTTGAAATACGCCTGTAGCTGGGACTGCTTCTGGAGGAAGAGTCGTTTCTGATGCAGCCTGAACCAAGAACATCAAGAGTCACTACTTTTCAGCCTTTCAAGTGACAATACCCCCAGTGACCGACCCACCCCCTGCCAGTCACCCCAACACCCTGCATCTCCCCAGTGGTTCCATAACTTTTGACAAAGCAAACCCCTGCCCCCAGCCCCCTAAATGCCAGGTTGCTGTCATTTACAATTAGCTTGGCTAATTGCACATTGCTAATCAGCATGCACAAGAGGCTTTTCTCTCTTCAGCAAAGGTGAGGAGAGCAGCATGCAGGAGTGAGGTTTTTTTTTTTTAAGCCTTCTGCAAGGTATACAATTTTCCCCTACTCTGTTAAAATTACACTGTGCTGGTCCAATAAATGAACCCAGTGCATTGTGGGGTACTATATATCTGTTTTTTAATTGTGTGCTACTCACTGAACAGCAGTTCTCAGGAACTGGAGTTCAGCCTCTGCAGTTGCTAGTGTGAATTAGCGCAGTTTCCCTGTGTTCTGTTTAGTGAACTGCATCTTCCCTATGGATTTTAATGAAGCTTCCGTGCTCTTCGCATCCTGCTGCAGGAAGGATTTACAGCACAGTGCGGCTACGTCGGAGGTAAACTTACCATTCCAGCAGCAGTGGCCTCGAACACACCAAACTGCTCTCAGCAGGCTGCCTCCTATGCTGCAAGCAGCGTAGCCACCTCTGTGCGGGCGGGCTAATTAGCCTAGGGTCGACTAATTGGCGCTATCACTCAGCAGTACTAATTAGTCTGTCTCAAGTCCCATGTGCAGGTTGCTGCACTACCAGGGATGGTAAGTTTACTGTATATGCGTGGCCTGTGAGTCTTATTTTGCAGCTATGTTTGGCAGACTCCCGAGATGCCAAAACCAATGAGATCTCAAACCGAGCCACACGGTTCCTGGCGTGTCCTGGAAGAGGAAGTCTGCTCCTGACTAGGGCCCACCCCATCAAGGAAAGAGGACACCTGCATGGGGTTGTCGTTTAACTATTCTGGAAGTTAATGATGGGCTGGAAGCCCTTCTCTCTAGCATCCAAGCAGAAGAAGTTCATGTTCTTCCCCAACTAGGAGGCACGGATGGCCACTCCTGCCATGGCAGGGCCTTCCAGATCACTTCACTTGAAAAGAGCAAGTACAGTTTTAATGCCTTCCACCTATCCAAGTCCCTGAGTCCATTCTGATTTTAACGGTCACGTTTAACTCCTGGGTTTAATGCTTTTCTCTCACGTTGTGCTCCTTTCACACAGCAGTCAAAGCTAGGCTGCTATGATGCTATGCTTCCATTATTGCATGTATAGTTTTTATTCAAGTATCTGCTTGGTGTAAGTACTCTTCGGTTTGGCAAACTTAAACCATACAGAGAAAAGTGATGGTAACCAACAAAAATAATTGAAAGAAAAGCTTTTTGAGATTGTAAGGAAGAGACAAGGGTTGTAGTATTGTAACAGGCAGGAGGACAGTGTCCTTCTATAATGACTGCAACAACATGACAACTTATGGGAATTCTTCGTCTTTTCTCGGCAGCAAAACTATCCGGTCACGGACAAGAACCAAGGGACACCAGGAATCCTGAGTGCCGAGACAGACTTCAACCATGCTCCAAGTTACTGTAAGTAACAGATGAAGATATGCGACTTGAGCTAAAAACAGGGGTATGGCAATGCAGGTATTAGGGTAGCTCTTGAGTAGTGCCTCTGTTCTCCAGTCAAAGCCAAACACACCTTTGCCCCCCAACACTTTTTTTAGTCCTTGTTTTTTTGCTGAATCAGTCTTGTGGGCCTGTGCATTACAGAAATACTATCGTGGCTAATCTGTTTAATGCCTGATCACGTATCCCCACTGCCTGTGAACAAAGAGTTTCCTAATGCATGGTCAGACTTGCCCTTCTGTCAGGAACTGTGTTCCTAAAGGCCTTGGGATTCCCCTGTGAGTGTCCCCTGTTACTCCTGGGTGTATGCTGCATGCAAAATACACGGTCCACATCCTCACCTATGTTCCTGTAACTGCTGTTCCAAGCTTCGGGGGAGTTCTTTGCAGTACAGCTGGCAAGTGTTTTGGGCTTTGGAGAGCAGGCTGGATTTCTGTAAGGGCACCAAAGGATTGTTACTGAAGGGGTTCTTGAATGCCCTTGAATCCAGGAGGAGACCAAACTGAGTGAAAGGCTCAGCTGTATCACATTGCAGTATATGAATTCTGGGCTCACAATCTCAAAGAGATTGCACCAATCTTGACATTGCAAGTGAAGATACTAAGCGCTGGCTGAAAAACTGGGTGCTGATCAGGAATAAGGGTCGTATGGTAGTAGCACCACATGCCTGTAACTAAACAGCCCCCACATTAAGTAATCTGTGCTACAATTTAAGTCCATGGCAGGAGCAGGTCCTCTGCCCCTCCTGAAAATTAAGTCCCACATCTCAAAAATGGGCACCCCAAAAACAGCACCACCCCAAATTAGAGCACATGCAAAAAAAAAAAGCAGAAAAGAAGGCTGCTGACTGCCCTTTCTAGATCTTAAAGGTTCTACAAACAGTCAAGTAGCTTGTCATGAATTTAAAATAGCTTCTGGGTGTGCTTTTGTGCAGATATTTATCAGACAAGCTGCAAAAGATTTTTTTTTTTTTTTAACAGAACTTGGGTTCTTAAAGGAAAGCAGTAAAAATAAAGAGGAATGATCAACTGAGACAGACAGAGGTCAAAGACTCCTCAGGATGTTTCAAAGGCCAGGTCCTGGAGCACTTTAAGAGACTGATTATACAAGAATGGTTACTGAAGTGCTGCTACTTACAGTTCCTCCTGCAAGCACCATATCAGTAAGGGGCTGAGAGGGAAGGCAGCAGGAGCCAAGCAGAGATGCATCTTTAACTGGGCTTGCTTTACTAGTGGGTAACCTGGTACTTTATTTTTTTTCCCCCTTTCTCTCACTGAGAACTGCAGCAACTCGGAGGCCGGATGGCTGCACAGTACCAAAAGCTGCGCTGCCACTGTGACGCTGTCGTACCTGGAGTCTGTGCTGAAGGTATTGTGTCTCCAAGCTCTGCCGTCTGGATAGTAATTGGGGGTGTACGCCATTAGGAAATGCCGAGACAGGGTCCTGCTGCTGTGATGTTTCCTCCTGGGAGGAGAAGTGAGGATAAAAAAGACACAGGTAAACAATCACAGACGCAAGCTAAATTTTCTGTGAAAGGCCTTTAAAGAGCAGCATACAGAGGCCTAAGCTGCTGTGATGGGGGCTCTAGTGTCACTGCCCTGCCGTGCTTGTTCACTGCTCTCGTGGCAGAAAAGATAAAGGCAGCAGGTCTCCTCCCTGTCATGTACAGAGGGCTTGTAGCTGCCTAAATTGAGAAATGCAAAACATTTTCTGGCACGGGGACAAAAGTCAGGCTGACCCCATGACTGCGTCTGACCCCAGTGCAGCGTCCTTGCCTCACTCTAACACCACAGACAAAAAGCTTTCTGATGGGAGCGGAGTGGGGTTGTGCATACAGGAGGCACTGCCAATTGGCAAGAGGGCTGCTGACACAGCTGGGGAGCAAATGACTGTCAAAACACCAGCTCCATGAGCTTCACAGTGTCGTACCCCTAGCAAGAGAGTTGTCTGAAAGGGCCAAATCCAGCTTTCTGCATCTGGGGAGCGGCACCTTCTCAGCTCTTCCCCCTGCCCCTTGCATTTGCTGCCAAGCTGAGGGCTTTTCAGTATTGCAAGGGTAGGAACACTCTGCAAGGCAGACAATAGGTCCTATCGAATTATTCGATTCCTGGGAGCAGAACGAGGGAGAGCTCTGTTACACTAACTGCCTCCTGTTTCATTACAGAGAGGCAGCTAAGGGCCAATGGCAAAATAAAGTCAAATGCAAGGCCAAGAGCTGGAGCCCCCTTGCCATGCTTAAAATGTTGAAGAGTGTGCTCATTCATGCCAGCAGCAGCGCAGGGTTGAGTCCTGCACGGTTCTGTGCACGTTGCAGACTACAAACTGAAAAAGGGCTGCAGTCAGGAAGCTAAGAGCAGCCCCATAAGGCTGGCAAACACCAAACCACAAAAACTGAAGTGGCTACCAATGAGGGAGAGAAGGGGGAATTTTAAGCACTAAATCCATTTCTTTCATCGCACGCTCGGTGCCTTGCATAGAACCAGCTCCTTGAGGGAGGGGTTTGTCTCTCCTTGTGGCTTGTACAGCACCGCGCGCAGTCTAAACAGTCGTGTACCTGAGGGGGACTATTTACAAGGTCCTGCAAATGCGCAGCAGTTGATGTCAGGTTGGCCTCTTCCTCTGATCCCATCTGTTCATAGAGCAGCTGGACTTTATTCAGCTCCAAGATTCCTTTGGTTCGTGCCAGATTCTGAAGGTGCTGTCTGAATGCTACAATTCCTGGATGGAAGTCAAGCAAAACAAGACCGGAGGAGATGCTACTGATAGTCCGTCAGTGCAACCGAGTCACAGCCCCAGCTTGGGACGTGAAATAACAAGGCACGCGCAGCCCCATGTTGGGGCAGGACTCGTCATGGAACAAGGGGAATAGTTACCTTGCGTGAGAGACGTGTCGGAGGCTCTGCGCCCCTCTCGGAAGCTGACGGGGGAGCGGTTGTGAGCCTCGCGTTTTTGGGAGGTCAGCGCCTGCATGGCTGGATTGGCAGGTCTCAGGCCTATGAAGGGGGGGGTCATTCTAGGCGCCGGCTGGTTGGCCAGCACCATTTCCTTCAGGGACGGGGTGTCCTCCAGGAAGTTGAGGTCCCTCTGAATGGAGCCCAGGTCGTACTCGGAGTCAATGCTGCCCAAAGACTGGTTCTCATCCAAAGAGAAGACTTTCCCTTTGAGAAACAACAAAGGCAGGATTAAATGGAAAGTCCTGCAATTTAGCAAAGCAAAGGAAGTGCCACAGGCTTCAGCAGTTCCCATCAGCCGTGTCTCCTGCGACTGCCTCAAAGGAAATGGAACAAAACCCACCAGCTTTATAAACAAAGTGACTTAAATTATTAACACTTCCCGCGCTGGAGTGGGGTCACACCACTCTGCTGCTGATCCTGGAGGGAAGACGCTTGTTTAGAGAGGAGACGCAGCTTTCCAGCCAGACATTACCCCCGAATGCTCTGCAGATGACGTAGCACTCACACCTGCCATTGAAATGCAGCCATCTCTGGGGCAGAGCACAGCAGCTGCCGCACAGGCACGGCCCACAACTCTCTGGGCCAAGAAAAGAATTCCACATCCAAGAGAAGTGGCAGTGAGAACGGAGCGAGGCAGGACGAAGTGACCTGAACTGGGATGTGGGGGTGGCAGTGAGAGAACATCCCACCTCTTGCAAGCAAGGCAACAAAATCTTGGCTGGCACAGGGGGAAGTGGACTTGGCTTTAGAAAGCTTAACAGCAGCACACCCGGGAGCTGGCTCAGCACTGCTGATTCTGGTAGACGTCCCCAGTGCTGCCTCCTGCTCACACTGTTTCCTAAGGGACTTCCCACTCCAGTCCTGGCCAGATGCCACTGAAGCTGGGACAGGCGACTGGCCTATGCCCCAAACTGACATGGCTGCATCATCTCATTGGCACTAGGGTATCAAAGATACTAGTAGGGACTTTTAGATTCTTTGTAGGGACTTCTAACAGCAAGGAATTAAGTATTTTGAGAGAGTTAATTAATTAAAAATACCTAGATTTAAGCCGCCTGGTATTCTTCATTCTCTGCCCACTGCTACTGGGATGGGATTGTGTTTGCATGAGCCGGGTATGAATTTGCTCGCTTTTGCCTCTATGTTAAGCAACAAACAGTGTTGCTTCTCAGGCCCATCCCTAGCATCACTGGGATACAAGCCAAACTAGTGTCCATCCAGAACTCGAGAGACTGAGTGATGTTAGAGTCTGGATCGGAGACTGACCGCGGTCTTTGACTTCCGTACCTGTGCCCGGCATCATGACCAGCTGGTTGGTCACTTCAGCCAGAGTGTGACGTCTCTTTCCACAGCGGGTTGCTTGGAGAGCCGCGAAGGCCTGTGCAGGGTCATCTTCTGGCTCGCCTTCCGTCTCGATCCCCTCGTCGATAGAGGTTTCCATCATGCTGGTGGGCAGCGACTGGCATCCTTTCCTCATCATGATAGGGGGCACGGGATCCAGTAGGCAGCCATTTATCTAAAGGTCGCAAAAAGAGGAGGACAGAGCGTTCAATTACCAGTCGGCAGAGCCTCCCTGAAGAGCAAGAAATCTCCAGCCTGGAGTGTGAGCGGGCAGAGGCTCAGAGAGCAGCCTGCATATTAATGCCTCTGTAGCCTGCTGAGTTCAGAGATGCATCCCCCTCCAGTGAATCACTGCTTCACCTTATTTCTAAGTCACTGGTGGTGGTGGAGCCTCGACAGCAGAATGATTTCCATTTCTATAACGGTGCAATTTTGTTGGGATTTTTTTTTTTAATTTATTTTTTTTTATAACTCTCAAAATCTGCTCCAGGTTCAGCCGCAAAATATTTATACTGGGGGAATGTTCAACATTTGACTGTTTTCTCAGTTTGCCCATTGTTTATCTTGGAGTGCAATAAACAAGCAGACGAATCTGTCTCGCCGCGCCGGGCGCTGCAGTGTCCCTACAAAGCTGCGTCGCAGCGTGTTCTCCCGCGGTCGTTTCACACCCTTCCCTCGCTTCTGCTCGGACAGGGCCCTTTGCTTCAAGGGCCCACGTGGCTTGGCTTTTGTGTCTGCTGATGTGCAGATGCCTGAAGCTTAACGGGGTTGAATAATGAGGATGAACAGCATCAATGTGTTCACAATGGGTCTACGTTTTGGTTCTGTAATTGGGAGCGGTAAAAGAACTAGCAACGAGCTACTAACTGGAGCCTGGGCTGATTCACAGTTGGGTCTTTAGAGTGCTTTTTAATACTGTATAAGGGGCCCTAGGAGCTACTGGCATGGTGTCTCTCTCTCTTCTGGCAGGATCACCATGTGTGAAAACAGATAATTTCAAAGTTAAATCCACTCTTGTTTATACTGGATGTTATTATTTCAGCTTTTAAAAAAAAAATGTAAGCGTACATTAAATTTGAATCTATCGGAACACAGAACGAGGCTAAACTTAGCACAGTCGCCTAGACTATTCTTGCAAAGCATGTTTGCTGCCCAAATTTTAGAGAATGTCTCACTGCTGAATTAATGCAAAGTACCTGGAACCTGAGTTTGTTGAAATGCTAAATCAGCCTGTAATAGCAACAGCTTCTCCTACAGGTATAGAGAACTTTCTTCCTTCTTTCCAGTTTATTCAGTTAAGTAGTTCAGTTTAATTACTGGTTCAATTGGAAAAACTGATAAGGAACTGGGTAAAAAGGCATGAACACTTGTTTTCCTCCCCAGTCTAAGAATAAAAGCAAGGGCGGAGAGGATGAGATCTATTCGTTTTAAAACACTGAAGGATTAATAACCAGAAACACCCAGTTCAATTCAAGCCTATGGAAAACACTTCTGTAGTTTAAATTCAAAACATGATTTGACAAACTTATGTAAGAAAATGCATTCAAGCATCTGTAAGATGGTTTTATATAAATTGAGTCCTGTCTGAGCATTTTTAATTAATTTCTACTTCTATTTCTATCCGAATACAGCTTGAAATAAGTCATTGGTAAAGGACTGATCATCTGTCTTGAAAACAGAAAAGAATGTATGGTATTTTTTAATATAAAGTAAAAGCGAAGACTGAATAAATGCATGGGAAGCCATATGCATCCTTAAATGTATACAGATAGCAGAGATCCTCCTGATTTGCCAAAAACAAGAACCAAATTTAGCATGAAGGCTGTATTTAGTTGCAAATCAACTTTAAAGATCAGCTGGCCTTTAGAAAAGCTGCAAGTACAACTGCAATAAAAGCCTGCCTATTAAACACAGGTGTTTTGCTTGCTGAATTAGATCTATCCATCTGAGGAAGATTAACTTGAGTAACAGACCCCTCCACCCCCTCCATCTCAAACCTTTCCTACCACAGGGCTCTTGGGTATCTACCACTGTCCAAACTGATGTGGCACCTATAAGATGCTGAATTTCCTTGTGCTGGTGTCCAAGCTGGATAGAGTAGAGATGTCCAATCTAGCTCAAGAAGCCAGGGTCTAGTTTAGCAAAGATTGGGCAGAAGCAACCTCACCACTGACATCTCACTGATCAGCTGTAAGATTTCCAGATTCTTGATGGTTTTAGAAGAAACAATTTAATCTTCAGTTCCTGACGAATAGAAGATATCAGGCAATTTTCAATGCCTGCCTGACACTGAACCTTAAACTATTAAAAAGGAAAAGTCTAGCATGCAGAGTGGTTCAAAAACTTGAGAGGGATTCCTCCCACTGCCTAGAGCCTGCAAAGTGAAGTGATGCTTGAGTTCTCCTCTCCTCTGCATTTTCAAGTCCTTCCAGGCACTTGATAGGAATTACCTCCCTCCTCTCCACTAATCCCCAGACATTTAAGTGGCTGCAATTCGACAAAGTCTAGTTCTCAGTGGAATTTAGTCTCATCAGATTAACTTCAAAGTTAGTTAATTGCTGAACTGTTTGGGCTTGGCTAGCTGTCATATCTCCAAGGACATCACTTTCTTCCGAAAGCTCCACAGGCTTTTCACTACACAGTCCCTCTCAACCAGGAATTTACTTGATTAAGGCTTTGAGTATGGAGCACTATATAGCCAGATGGAAGTGACAGGCTTGGAAAAGGGTGAGCTTTCAGAGGTGTTCAGATGCAGGGCCCATGTACTGGATTTTGGCTTAATAGCTTGAGTTGGACTAAGATCTCTTACTGAACAAAGCGCTTAACTTCTGTGTTTTCTGGTCTCATGGAAAGGAGACTGTAGCACTGCTGACGAGATGTTCATTTAAAGGCACACTGGGATCCGACCCCTGATCCCAACAATCAGGTGTCCTGCCATGCCACACGTGCATGGCAGGAGATGCTATTTTGGGGTTGGGAATCAGATCCCAATCAAGCCCTACTCACCAGTGGAAGGGGAACCAGGGCTTTTCCTGAACTGGAAAGTTGAAAGACAGGTGCCCAACAATCAGCTGATTGTGGGCTGGCTCTGGAATTGCAGCAGGACTCGCACCAGCCCCAGTGGGGTCTCTGCTGGAAGACAATCAGTTCATCATCTTCTGGTTCTGGGACTACGTTTGGGACTTAGCCTGGCTGCCCCCAGTATGGTCCTAACCCTGTTACAGGTTCCATTTAAGGCATGATAGAAACCAGCCACGAAAATATTACCTTTTTTTTGTGTGTGTAATATTTTTATGGATGGTTTCCCTTTGTGGCGCCATTAATTCCCTGAATGTATGGCTGGTTTACTAGTTAAGACACAGTTAACAGACTGATCATATCTGAAGTGTAACATCTGGCAGAAGCCTATGTTAAAAATGAAATTCTCTATACTTTGCCCTCCCCTGATGGGAAAGAAGCAAAGTCATGTGGTAGGACTGATGCCCAGGACAGCTGGAGTTATCTGAATGTATCCAGACTTTACCCATGGTACATACTACTAGGATTAAATCTATTGCAATTTAATTCTTAATTTCTGAAGCTTGGTGCAGTTTTCTATACAACATCTATGAAGAGGTTTAAACCTGCCTGGGCAAGTAAGCTTAGTACCAACCAGTTCAAGATTTACTCTGCCTCTTAGCTGGATGGCTCTTCTCTCTTTCCCACCATTCCCACATGCCACCAAGTTTCCTTCTGCTCAGACAGGACAGGACAGCCTCTAGTCCATCTATGGCTCTCCTTAAATCAGCTGGAGATTGAGTGCTAGAGCACTCTTCCTGACCCAAGAGGTGAGAGCCTGGGTCTAATATCAGGCATGGTAAACACAAAGCACAAACCTGATAAAATTGAGGATGTTATCTGAAATAAAAATGATGGAATTCAATAAAGACTCCTGCAAAATGCTATGGTCAGATGGAACAGATGCCTAGGCTGCTATACCCTGCGCTGCAAACTGAATGAATCAGCACCATAATACAAGCTAGCTGATAGCATACTGGATGCATTGGCAGGAATACAGTACTGGCAAAATCTCATCTGGACTATCATGCCTCGTTTTGGGCACCGCACTTAAAGAACCATGTAGACAAATTAGAAAGAGTTCAGAGGGGAGCAGCAAAAGAAAGCAGAGCTCTAGACTGCATGCCATGGGAGGAAAGGTTGGAAGAACTGGGTTGGCTTAGTTTGGAGAAGAATGGGTGGATCTGATACAAAAAGGGCTGCTGCAGAGAGAACGATGACTGATCAACTATTCTGCATCTCCAGGAGGCAGGATGACAAGAAAAAGTCTCAGATTGCTACAAGGGAGTTAGATGCTGGGAAGAACTTTGTGAGGATGGTTAAGACCTGGGACAGGCTCCCTAAAGAGAGGTGAAATCTCTGATACTTTTTAGATACAGATTAGAAGCCTGTTTCTTAAGAGTTGGTTTAGATAGGGTGGTCCTACCTTGAGCAGGGCCCTTTCTTTCTAAGATGTTGTGAATTATATGAGCTATTGTAGCTGGCTGGAGGCATTCATTTGCTAGGGTGTCGCATCCAGTCCCTGGCTGAGGAGTTTGGGGGATACCTGCGTTATAAGAAGGGGCTTTTACGTACACTCCTTACTAATGCTAGTCAGTCCTGTGCTAATGTCATTTTCTGACAGCAACCAAACAAGAACGGGCAGAGGTCAGTCACATTCCAGGGCTACACTGCAGAGCTCGCATTGTTTGTTTTACAGGAAAAAAATTAACCAACAGCCCCAACTATCATTATTTTTTTAGCACAGAAGACCATTCCCCTTGTCCAAGCATTTTCTATAGAGCTAGGTATCCAGGTTGTAGCCGTACTGGCCTAGAGGAAAAGGCAAGAGCTATAAACTTGACTGAAACCTTTGAATGCGGTCTGGAGCAAAGCCGTATTCACCTAGTAGAGCTGTTCCCAATGCAAGCTGGAAATGTTGCGGGTTCCAGTTATTAAATGCATGAGAGAAGATGACACCCAGAGTCCTGTGAGCCTCTGCCCTGGCTTCAGCTGCTGGAATCCCTCTTGGCGTCACGGTGCGGGCTTGGGGAGGGGACCAGCGTTTTGTTTAAGACAGGGAGGTAGCCAATTCCTGTCACTTTTTGTACTGGGGAGACGTATAGTGAGAGACCTCAAAGAGCCTCCTGCTGCCACAGGGGATTCTGCAAAAATACTCCCCCCGCCTCAAAGTGCCAGCCTGATGGCTCCCTAGAGGCACTGCTCACCACACTGGAAGATCCAGCAGCTACATCTCTATTAAAGCCACACTGATGGGTCCCAAGACCTGCACTGACTGGCAAAGTCTGATTCAAAGTGGAGGTAACAAAATTAAAATACCTCTTACTGAGGGGTCAGATCCAGGCTGCCATGTTTGAAGGCATGTTAGTTGGCCATGTTGTAGCCTAAATTTCCCCCCTGGGCTAAAATATGGCCAGCCAGAACGGCTTCAGACACAATACTCTTTAGGCTGCAGGATGAGAAGAGAGCTTTTCAGTTGTACTAAATTAACTTGATTAAGCTAATGCAATTGGAAAGCCACACCCTGTTTGTTGCAAAGAAAGACCTGTTGGTCTTTTTCCTCTCGTGCTTAATAAGGATTTATTGTTTGATGTTTTGTCACCAGGAAGTACCAGTCAGGGATGGACTTGCTGCTCTGGTACCAGTGTAAACCGTGGAGGAGCACTGCTAGCTAATATTTACCAAGGGGGTGGCCAGGGAGATGTGATCTGACAAGTCAGGTACTGAATGCTTTCCTGATGCCGGCTTACAGGCTCGGAGAAGCAGCACTGCAAAGTGGCAGAGTGCATGCCACCTTTGCCTCTCTGGCTCTAGGAATAAACAACCTGTTTGCAAATAAAGTAATGATATTTCACACCTGAGAATTAAGCATCTCCAAGCTCTGTCCTGCCATACCTCCCGCATCATCAAAAGTAAAATATTCTGCAGTTAGCACTTAGTTAACAACTCTGCTGCTGCAGCGTCCAGAATTGAATTCAACTTCCCTTCTGACAGCTGGGTTAGCCACATACCAGCCATACCCAAAATCAGATCCACGATTCAGAATAAACAAAGAGTAGATCTATTGAATAATACAAAAAGGCCATTTTTTATAATGTTCTGACTTCCAATAGTTTCCAGACTGTAGGGCAAGAAAACAGGCTAAACTTTTGACATCATGCAACCACTCACCGACCAAAAGGCTGAAAACAGCTGCTGGGCTGTTCTCAAACATTCAGCTCTTTCCAAATGCACACGTTAGGGGCCAGTAACACCATGCACATGTTCACAGCAAGCAAGCTGGGGATTCAGATTCTAATAAAGAAATGACTTTGGGCTGTTCAATCTCAGCTGGGTGTTTGTTCCCCCTATGGTCCTGGCTCCTGTTCTTTAGAAAGTCTGCTCCTTCTCCAAGACAACTGGATGGGGCAGTGCAGCAGACTGGAAGGGAGCAGGAGGGGAGGCTGCCGCAGGTCAGAGTCAGTTTGCACGAGAGGTCAGGGCTGGACCTGCAGGCTCGAGGTGCGCTGGCAGGAGCCGGCCACTGCCCTGCTGTGCTTTCACCACTGCTCTTAGGTCCTTGGACTTTTATCAGTACTAAATTTGTGCACAAACAAAAACTACAGCAACTGTCAGTACAGGTGCAAGGGTCTTTTGTTCAGATATGAATAGGACAAAACTACCGTCTGTGGTCTCCTATGCAAAAGTGGTAGGGCAATAAGTCAATTGGGGAACATTATTTTCAGCCCTTTGGTATTTTGAAAACTTCTGTTCGTTTAGAAAACAGCCTGTCAGCACTGGCAGTTGCTATTTGACACAATGGTCATAGCAGCAGCCTGTGTTTCACTGCCTCTGGAAAATATTTACAGCACTGTGGTGAACAGCTATAAATATTTTGGGCTGGTGGGATACTATAAGGACGGTATTTACAAAGAACACCGCTTGATCTGTCGCCTGATATTTTAAGTCAGTGGCTCAAATTGTTTCCATGAAGTGGATTCTCTCTCACGCAGACCCTTCCCTTCCTACTTGTGGGGCATCTATCCATCATGCATCTAAAGTTCTTAAACATCACTGCGGTGGATTTCATGGAGTCTTTGCAAGGCAAAAACTCCTGCTTTTCCCCTTTGGCAACAACAGCTTTATGGCAACAAATATAGCTTCCTACTTGGAAAGCATAGTATATTTTACAGTATATTTAATACACAATTCAGCTGCTGGAAAGGAAGAGGAAAGCCAGCATCATGGGACCAAGTGGCACTCTGCAGTCCACTAATGATATGGGTCATGCGTTGAGAAACCATGACAGACAAGCACATAAGACCATAATAAGAGTGTCATGGATTGGGTCAGACCATAGGTCCATCGAGCCCAGTATCCTGTCTCCCACAGTGGCAGTGTGCTGTAGCACACAGCTGTGGCAATGCCTCTAAGGCAAGTATGACTTGACCCCACACTGTCATCTCTGCATGGGGGTCTAGGCTGTCCAATTTGCTTTGTAAAGGGTGGTGCGAGACAGCTGACTCAGTAGGCTTTCCGCTGGAAGAGACTCCGCATGGATCCATTCGGGTCAGTGAGGTGGAAAAAAGATCCAAAATAAATCTTACTGTTGAAAGCTAACCATCAACAAGTAATAACCCATCAGAGTGGCGAGCGGGAGGTAAAGCCCAGGGTGCGAATCAGGCTGAATGTGCGATGCCAAGATTAAAATCACGCTCCCGTGACAAATGCGCGAGAACGACAAAAATGAGCACGTGAGGATGAGGTTTCATAGAAACATTTCCATGAGCAACCTGCATCCCCATCACAAGAGCTCCCAAGTTCTCTCCCTCATGCCAGCTTGCCTCTCTCAGCTACAGATGTCCCAGCATGATGGCAAAATGCATCAAGCTCACTTCATTGCAGCTCCCTGCAGAGAAAGGAGCTGTAGCCGTACAGTTGTATGGCCGTGGAGCCGTCGCATCCTATTAGGGGAGTTCAGTTAAGTGTGTTAGCTGTGGAGGTGTGGGAGGCCTACACAAAATCTTCCAGTCTGATTACAGGAAACAAAATCCATTAAATGGGACTGCAGTTCTACACGGTCTCCAGAGCTGATTTCATACACATTTCTAGCTACAGGAATGGCCTTGCTGAGAAGATCAGCTGCAAGCCCTTTGAGACGCTGCTGTTCTAATATTTTCTGACAGTCTGAAGGTCCTGCAGGCTATTTATCCATCGAGAAAAGAACTAAAAGAAAAAAAAATATCACATACATACGCTATCGTGCTTATGTCTGCCCATTTTCCTATAATTCATAATAAGCCAAGCAGAAGAACAAAATCCTAAATACATTTAGCTAGTAATACAAGCTAATGCTTAAGGTTCCATATGGCCTTCTCTCCTCATCTGTCTACTGTTTTGAACATAAATATATATATCACCTGTGCAGTCTCGGCACAAAGAGGACTGAAGAACAGCGTGCGTTTGAGAAGTAGGGAACACCTGCGTGGTAAGACGGATTTGTTTTCCTAAACAGCAGCCCAGCGTGTTTGGAAAGTCTGAATGAGACCCATGGGAGCCAGGTAAATAAGCAGGTGATAAGTATAGCTACCGCAGGTGTGAGCAATGACTGCCTTTTTTGCCCATCGCTCACCTCTCCACGTGCAATATGGGTGCGTGTGCAATGTCTACCTCGCAGAACAGACATGCCGTGATCCGGGGAGGTAGGTGGAAAGAATTCTTTGGCCATGTGTAGCCTTACCTGCCCTTTCCCCACTAACCAGTCTCCCCCCAGACTGTATCAAGTCTACAAGTTGCACTGTATTCATCAGGCCTGTCTCTTCTCACCTTGCGCCTCAGGATGATGTTACAAGAAGCGGTGAGGTTAATAAGGCATATTTCCTCTGACATGAAAATACAACTGAACACAGAGCAGGCTTGTAGCCTGGAACACAGGACGAAAAGGGACTTCTTGGGTCATCGAGCTCTCTGCAGAAAGCTCCGCTTTGATGGCTAAGCCACCTCCTATTTCCTGTGGGATAAGAGCATGCACCAGACAAGGCCAGCTGGGACCTGCCCTGTAAAGAGCCAGTATGAATTACAGTTAATCCACTGAAGTTGACAGAGTGAGAACCCAGCTCTAGCTCAAAAGCGTTTTCCATTATGAAGGTGACATACCCCAAATGCAAAGGAACAGGCTTCTAATTAATTCATGTGAGGCTGCAGGTATTTCTAATACCAAATGTGCTAGGCAGTCCCAATATGAACAGCACCAATATCCCTATAATTTCAGAGACCGAGGGCTTGGACACACAAGTTACTACGAGGAGAGTTACAGAGCATTGGTTACTCTGTGATAACTGCCTGAAGCGCACAGAAACAGGAGGTAGCTGACCCCTCGACGGAAGCTGATCAAACTCCTCTGCATTTCCCACAGACCAGCCAACGCACTTTAGCTTCGCTTGCCTTCTGGCAGTTTGTTGCGTGCACCCACGTACAGAAAAGGACGCATAACTCCAAGACGTACCTTTGGTGTATCAACTCTCTCTTCCTCCATGAAGGCTGACTCCGCCTGGCAGCTGGATGGGGGGAAGGAGAAGACTTCTGCAGCAGAAGTTGAGGGCAGACCCGGAGACCTCAGCAGCCGTACATTCTGTGAACGCAGGTTCACGGAAGCCGCCACAGCTTGTGCCTACAAGAGGTAACAAAACCAAATGGAATTAAGTGGAAACTAAGAAAAAAGGAAACACAGATCATTGCAAAATATCTCAAACACCCATGACCGGGGCTCCTCTGACTCTAGTTGACCCTAGTCAAGTTCTGTGTTGGATAAAGGGAGATGCACACTGTTTGAGCAACCTTTCTTCAAGGCCACTGGCATACTGAGGTCATGAGCACTAAAGGCACAGCCCAGCTCCTAGGTAGGGGGTATAATCTATTCTTCCCAGAGAAATGCCTCATTCATATAGTCTTTTGAGCTCGTTAAAGCAAGTAGCTGTAGAATGATGAACACCAGACATTTGTGCTGCACAAAGGAATAAAAAGGGGCAAAATTCTTCCATTGTCCCTTGGGGACAGCGAGCAGAGGTGGCTCTGCCACAGCCTGAGGGCGAGTCATAGGATGGTGTAACACAGGCATGGGTGATGTGGTGCAATCGCACATCTTGGGCCAAGGAGCCACATGAGACATTTGGAAAACTCAATAAATATTAACTGCAGACTCAAAGGCTGGGGAAGACTGATGGGAGCTGTAGTGCAGACGGCACTCGTCACCATTTTACCATAAGCATGGTAGCACAAAAGCTGGACACAGATTTGCCTACACCAGGTTCCTAGCTCTACAGCTGAACAAGAGGCAGGCTCAATAGGCAAGTGGTGGCAAAGTTTCTAGTGCAGACACACCTAATGTCATTTGTGTCTCAGCCGTCTCCTTCAAACTGCCAACTGGCATATGGGTATGTTCTTTGGGCAATCATGTGCCAGACTGGTGCTTTCAGACCTGATGCAGTTTAATGCCTTCCACTTCAGGGAATCCAAACCAAGCAAAATGTCCTGCAACCCAAACCGGAGCCACTCTGCCTTCTGGAAAAGCAGCCGGAATGAAAGAAATACCGAGAGCCACTAGACTCAAGCACCTCTAAATGCAACAGCACTCAGCATGTGGGAGGAACCAGGAACATGAAAGAATATATATTTGATGCTATTACAATCTACAACTCATCTTAGGCCAATTCAATTAATGAGGTTAAGTCTTTCATGTTGCCAGTTGTGCATTAATGGAAATCAGAGGCAGCGCAGTATCTCTGCACCTTAATGAAAAGGAGGACAGAAATGTAAAAGCAACTCTAAGGGACTGACTGAAACAAGGCAGGACAAACTGGATGCTACCTGTTTGTCTTGGAGGAAATCACCAGGGAAGAAAGTGTGAGTGATGGAGCGGCAAAAAAAGAAGTGCCCCGGAGCCTGCACAGATTCCATCAGTTCTGCAAGTGAACGCAAAAGATAGAGAGCAGGCAGCTTTGGAGTGGAGGCACTGGAGGGGTCAGCTGCATAGGAGCGAGCACCTAGTTCCCAGGGGTATGTTGATAAAGAGCATGTGACACCCGCTTCTTCAATCATTAGTTATTCGCCACAAGGAATCTACTTGCACAGAGGAGCTTGCAGACCTCTGGGGAACCATCTCCAATAGGTTCAGCCAGCTGTGCTGAGGGATCCCTAGAGAAATTAGACACTTGCTGTGTCTCAGGAGAACCCAGCGCTGGTCTCAACAGAAACACCATGTATTTAGCAACAAGCACGGGCACCCCCGAGGCACCACGTGTCTGAAGGCAGTATGGTCTGATTACCTGGAGCTCAGATACCACAAGGAAACAATGCCTTATGTGTAACATGATATAAAACTAGACAGCTCGGCCCTAATGATTTGTCCTGGGCACCTCCTGACACTTTACTTCTCCCCACTGTGCTCTAAAGGAGACTGAGAAGAGGGGTGGGGCAAGTCTTGGCTCATTTCTAAGACCCCGCACAACACCTGCATTTAATAGTGCTGCACAGAGTCAATGGGTAATTAGACCTCATCTCACTGCAACCCCCTGTAAAAAACGTGCCTGTTTACTCTGAGCAGAGCACGCCAAATCCTCCAACGTGCAAACCTTCTCTTTCAAAACTGTGAATACCCTCTCACATGTTTATGGCTTTCCTAGTACCAGGTGCACCTGAAAAGTTGTGTCCAGAGTCTTTGGGGTGGATGAGCACATGCAAGTGAAGAAACAGAAGTTAAGTTTGAAGCTTCCCATGCCCAATCAATCGAAGGCTAAACAACATCCTCCTAGTAGGCTAAGCCCCAGTAAGCAAAGCTAGTCCACGCCTGACTCATCCCAATTCCCTTGCCCAGGATGAGCCTTCCCCACTCTGGTTTCCCCAGCCTGGTCACAGAGACCATGATTGTGACTCATGCCCAAATAGCAAGACCAGAACTTCATGCTCCCTGTTGTCTGATCTCATCTACTGGATAGCTTCTCAGTCCAAAACAGCTCTGGGATCAGTATCATAGCCTTTGCTGTGCTCCCTACTCCAAGGGAGAAAGCAGGCTCCTTTTAGCAAGGAAGGCAGCTCAACTTGGGAGCTCAGGTCATGAAACCACGGCAATTCCCTGCACAGAGTAGTTCTGACTTGATCTGATGTCCCAGTGACCCCAGACCAAAATGAACCAGAAAGGTAGCTGGTCCCACAATGCCAGCTGTCTGGGAACCAGCCACTTTCCAAAGGGCTGTCATCTCATTGTTTATATGGAGTGACAATAAAGATCCTAGTGTCACACTGATTTGAGGTTCCCGCCAACAATAAGATCAATTCTCACAAGATCAGTCAGATAACTGGCCTATCTCAAGATGGCTCTCAAGAGAGACATATACAATGTGCAGCAAATGCTTGGGATTAGGGATCCCAGGAAGGACAAAGGTTCCTCTGCATGGAGATACCAAGGACTGAGACCTCACTAGACCAGAGCATCCTGTCCGGTCCTCAGCCCCTTCTTGGCCTGAAATGAGGAGTTACCTTGGCGACTGTTTGTTCAGCAATGGTGCTGGGCCGACGCTGGCGAGCATCGACCCTCTGCTCCACGGGGAAGCTGCTCCGATGCGACTTGAGTCTCTCCACTAACAGGTAATAGATAGCAGCAAAATGGTTATAACTCTTGTTCTGCAGTGACTGAAAAAGAGAAGTGCAAAGGTTTGAATGCAGGCAACGTCATGTGCATTTCACTTGTTCCTAGGGGGGAAGCTGGGGGGGAGGACTTGAACATCCAGGCTCCAAGACCACAAAATAAGGAAGTAGGTGGAAACTGCACTTCAGCAAAATCAAAACAAAACACTTGAAAGGTGACAGGGCTGCAAGCAAGCACCACAGTGATCAACTGGAGGAGATGAAGTTCCAAGCCAAGGGCCAGGCAAAGAGAGCATCAGCCTCTTAAGACTCAATGGACCTTATAAGTTGACAAGACCAAGTATTTGCAGCTGCATGTGGGAGCTTGCTGTGGGGACATCTGCATAGATATTCAGAGCTGGGCCTTGAGGTTGCTTTCAAAGTCCCCAAGCTGTGGGAGTTACCTTCTGCATCTATATCTGACTATATAGTTTGCATTAAAGATATCCACATTATAATGCTTATTTTCTTAAGTAAAGCCTTCCTGAGTACTGGCTTGCAGACTGCAGACAAACTACTTATGCTTGAGGCCTGCATATCTGGTTAAGGCACAACCTCAATGCAGAAAGGGCAGGCCAGGAAGTGAGCAGCTGTAGGGCAGACATTGTGCCCTGAAGCACCGCAGTTTTTCCAGGGTCAGGCTGGAGTGCTGCTGGAGGTCCAGCTTAGGACTTTGCAGTCTGTACATTTGGTGGCTCTGAGTTTTAAGGTGGCCTTCCCTATCAGTGCAGAGCCTGCGCTCCTCCTTGCCACGATACTTGGTGTCTGCTCATCTCAGTGGGGACCACATTCTAGGGCTCCACCATGAAGAGCGCCCCTTCCACACCCCCGGGGCAATGGAGCACTAAGTCCTGGTGTGCTGAGACACAAGCCTTTTGCGGCAGGAAACTTAAAAACCTGCAGCCTCCACACGGGCTAAAAATACCACCCGTTCTGAAGGAAATGATGGCACCGACTCCATAGGGAGCCTTTCAGCTTTTATTTCTGGGCAGAGGCACGATTTGGAATCCAAGAGAGACACTGGCAATTGCTTGCTGCTTTTATGCTCCCTTTGACTTTTCTGAAATGCACGCTCCATCCTTTCAGAAGCTGAAAACCAAGCTACTTTGACTTCTGAGTTTGCCCCTCTCCATTTGACAGGCGATGATTTCCCCAACACCACACTGTGAATCTAATGGAGCACAGTGTCTGGCTAAGAATCAACCTTGCTGGCATGAAGATCCTTATAAAAGGGGTACTTGTAAGCTACACGCTCTCTGCATCCCACTAGCCATTTTAAATGGAGTGCAGATTTAAATGTAGTGTAGCTCACTGCAAAGCAGTTCTGCTTGCTCCACCATACATTGCCATGTGACCCAATACCAAATATCTGGAATAGCATATTAATTCAATTAAAAACAAACCCCTAATAAACTAAAAGATCCGCGTGCAGGAATGGAGGCTCTGGGACATACAGAATGAACGCACTGAGCTGGGTTCCAAATCAGACTCCTAACACTAGTAAAAGTTAGGCTGCTTCTTCCCATCCCCCCTTTTTATATGATCTACGCGCTTTCTGCTACAACTGGCAGAAGTTGCATGGGGGGGAGCCTGGGCCTGAAGGTCAGGACTGAGGAGGACTGATAAAGCTGTTTGTGGGAGCACTGCACAACATCCGCCCACAGCACACCTAGCATGAGCCAAACACTCTCATTACTGGAAACATTCCCTACGTGGGACTCCCGAAAAACTCCTCTGATCTCTTCCATTTGTCAGTCACAAAGAACTGGGGGCTGGATCTAGATAGAGCGGCTGCTGCACATTTCAGAAAGCTTACATTTTTCAGGATCTGGGGCAAAAACTCCTGTGACTTGTGCCAGCCCTGGTGAAGGTCTGTGCAGAGACACACCAGCAGTCTGACTTGGTCGCAAGTGTGGGGAAGACGATTACAAGGAAACTCGGGTAACACCTAGACTAGCAAAGCAGGAACGAGCTCCCCCTGGGGTTAAGTCTTTCTGGAAGCCGATTTTACCTCAATCGTTTTCTGCTGGTCTATTCCAAGGCTGTGCATCAGCCGCAAAACCTGCTCATTATACTCTCCAATGGAAGGCTCGTTCTCCTGTCCTTGCGGATAGAGAATGGGTCTCTGCACAGGAACTTCTATTAGCATCCACTTGTGCTCCTTAATCTGAGCAATTGTCAGCCTCTTGGATGGGTCTAGGACCAGCATCCTCCTAATCAGGTGCTCGCATTCTGTTGGGATAAAAATAAGGTTAAGACAGGAACAGGCCGCTCCCCCATCAGCACAGGGTTGTGCTGCAAACACAACTCATCTGACACTTACTGAGGCAGCAACAACAACAGGAAGCTGCCTTCCTTTTACCTGGTGTCTGTTCTCAATAAGTTTCCTGAAAGTTAAAATCATCGTTCAAGCCCAGGCCTTGAATGTGCAGCAAGAACAAAATCAACTCCTTTCAAATGAGCCAGTTGGTGAGTGGGGCCATTACTCCTAGGCAGCTCCTGTCCAAAAGTCCCATTAGTACTTAATACCTTGAGAAGCCACTTGCTATATTGTAAACGCAGTGCCAACCTTAAGGGATGATGTCTCACCAAACCTCTGCAACACAGGGCAGGACCCATCCTTCCGCCCCTGCTAGCTGGAAAAAATGCTGCAGGAGGGTTGAAATAATTAACCCAAAGCCATGAACTGGGGTTGGAATACTGGACTTTCTTTTACATCATACCCCAGAGGCACAAATTCAAAGGATTAAGCTGCTTCTGTAGCTGAGCAGCAGTGTAGGCACTGGCTTGGAGTCTGACCTTTCACTCAAAACCCATGGAGACACTCTAAGTTTTGGCTGCAAAACTGACTCTGAACACACATGGCTGCTCTTGCTCTCTGACACCCCAAAGTGCTGGGCAGGACTGAAAACCCTGGTTTAAAGCTGCAACATCTTTCAGGGCTCAGAAGAGGAGGGTAGCATTAGCTGGGGCTGCAGTTTTATGTAATGAGAACACAGTGCATTAAGCTTCAAACTCAACAGCCACGCTTGCAGCGGTGCACTTCGTGCCTCCAGCGCTGTCGCTACGAACGGACTTCCTCGGTGGCAGGCAGGGTCAGCCCCGCGTACGTTGTCGGCTATTTATTCCTGTGTTTACCTCAGTGGGTTTCAGCGCTGTGCTAACGGCTCACAACCCTTCCCACTCCTTGCAAGCTGGTTTCAGCAGTAACAGCTGAGCTGGAAGTGAAACCCAGGGTGCATCTGCACTGCAGTCTCAGAAGCAACAGCAGCCCTTGTAGACAAGCCCCAGCTAGCTTTAAGCCAGCTAGGTCAGGCACTGCTGGGTGTGCAGCCGCACCAGCACAGAGCTCGGTGCAGGCTGCAAAACCAACCCAAGCAGCTGGGTGAATACCAGGGCAGTCAGCCCACAAAAAGCTCTGAGCTTCTAGGCTAGCCTGCCTGCGCTCAAGCCTGGTTGTCTGCAGGTGGTTTGAAGAGGTTAACACTAGTTGCAATCTCTGTAGTGAGTGCCCTCTGGATGCATCTTGTGAAAGCAGAGCATGGACCATGAAGCAAGAGACAGGGGAAGGCTAAAGGGAAGGGCCTTGGGTATGTCTCGTGTGGCTGTTCTTGGGCTCGTACCAAAGGCCATTCACTATCAAGGGGAAAGAAAGACTAACATATGTTTTCAAAGAGGATTAAAGAGTTCATGACACCCTGGATTTAAAGGGAAATGGGCCTTTTTTTAAAAACTGGAAAATTAAAAAAAAGTGTAAGGTTCAGGATCCCTTTAACATAGAAGGGTCTAAGGGGGTCCCAGCCTGCAGGCCAATGCCGCTATTATTGCCTCCTGCTTGCCTGTGATCAGAAGCAAGGGAGAATGGAGATGCAGCACAGCTGGGCCCATCAGACAAGGCAGAGATCTCAAGGTCTCCGAGTAACATGCTGGAATGCTGGAGATCTGACTGCGGTAATCTGTCATACAAACTGCTTGTGAATTTTTCCCCCCTTCTCTTTGCTTGTGCTGAACAGATGCAATCAAAGCAAAACAGAGCAAAGCCAATCTGCACTGTGCCGATGGCCATTTTGTTTCCATCACATTCTCTTTCCAGACTAAAATAAACGTTTATACCTTGGAAAAATGAGAAAGAATCGCTGCTTGAATTTGGGAACATGGTTCTGTTTCTCATCAGCGGTAGGGAAGGGGCCATTCCACTAGAACTATGATCTTTTCCGTCACCCTCAACCGACTCGGGATACATGTGCAGTGTAGCAGAGCCACCCATGTTAACTTGGGTTCTGGAGGACATCTAGCCATGACAGCTCAAATCTCTGCATGGGCTAATCTACCCCGCTGAGAAGCATCAGTGTCAGCCACTAGCTCAGAGTTTTCTGCCTCCAACTCAGGAGACAAGGTGACACTTGGTACTCAGCAGGGCACACCAAGAACACTGCCAGCTGCCAATACCAGCTGCCTTGCCTCCCATCTCCAGGTCTTTGCGGGACACATGGAGAGACATCTCCAGGACTCTGAATCCCCAAAGCATAAGGACAGATTTGTTACCTTCTGACATGAAATAAGGGATCCTGAATCTTCCTTCCAGAACTCGCTGCCTCAGAATGGGGAGGGTAGGTCCATCGAAAGGCAATGCTCCACAAACTAGGACGTACAGAACTACACCCATGCTCTGGAAGAAAAAGAGAGCGTTCCCACTTTCACCTTCCAAAATACATATGCGCATTACTGTCTGCGAGACTCTCTAGGCAAACTCTGCCACAGGAAACATCAGCTTCTTCTACACGCTGCAGAAAACAGGAGCTTCAAAGAAAATAAAGGAATTGTATTTCCCAAAGTCCCTAGGCACAAGGAACAGTTAACCCCCATGACTAGGCTTCCAGTACCTTGTGCTGATAAGCAGGCAAAGCTGGGGCATGTAATGGGCCAGAAGCTCCGGCTGCTAGCAGAAAACTCCACGCACGTGACTGAAAGGCACTTGAAGAGTGAGCCCCAACTTTAAGCAAGACTGAGACACTCTTGGCTTCATTTGAATGCTGTTCAAACAATAGGAGTCGCAGCCATCCCAAATCCAGAACCCTCAATTTCTCTATGCCCATTGATTTGCAAAAGCTTGAGGGAAATCCTCCTCCTGGGGTTAGCAAAAACTATGATGGCAATGAGATACTCAGCTAGCGACTCTGGCTGTGCGGAAGGCTCATTAGAGGGATCACATAACGTGTCCACCCGCCAGAGCCATTTCTGAGCGTGTGAGAGAACTGGCAATGCAAGCGAAAACTCCTGCAAGATTTGCCAAAATCAACTACAGTGCCACCCCAGATGAAGTATCCAGCCAGGGGTTCATGCCATGAGCTGGTACAGGGAGCCACTGCACTGGGTGTCAAGGGAAAGAGGCAAAGATTCTCAGCACGCTCTAATTTTGCAAGCGTAACGAGATTTTAAGGGTAAATCCATTTCCTTCCCTACGCATTTGCTGAGGTCTGCACTGAGGACTGTGGGTTCCTCTGCAAGCTCAGAACTTTCTGAGCACCAGTTCCTCGAGCTATGATGTCAGCCCCCATCAGCTGTCATGGGAGAAATGCAGAATCCTGAACTCGAGTCCTGGTGCAGGGCGAGGCGGGGGGAGAGAAAACTGCTTTTTGGCGGTTTCGTCTTAGAAAGCAAACATGCTTGTGGTTTTCATCGTTTGTAAGAGGATTCTGTTTGCGTTTGGGGATCTTAAAAAAAGTTTAGCAAAATGTTTACCAAAGTTCTGCAATTCACTTCTCATATTCAAACATGGCCCCTGTTCTTCTTACCCTTGAGCATGGCCAAGGAGCATGTAAACAGATTCACATTTGAGTCACAGGTTAATGGGTCCAGCGGGGTTGCAACCTTTAGTCCTTCTAAAAGAGCGTGGCTGGGGAAAGCATCTTTTGGTGAAAACAAAGTGGACCTTTTTAGCTGAACAGCTGCAAGGTGAACTTCTCTGCATTGCCCTGCTTGCAAACTGAGCACTGACTGATATCAGTCTGCGTCTCTCCGATAAATACAGCACTGCAATCCTGGTGCCAAAACAGAGCCTGCCAAATGGCACCGTATCTCTGGCTGCCTCAGGACCATCATCATAAAGTACCAGGACACCAAAAAAACAATGAGAAACAAATGAAGAGTGAAAGGCATTAGGTCTGATAGGGCCATGAAGAATGCAAGGACCTCTTTGCTGCATTGTGATAATGACTATTTTACTTCATGAGATTTAAGCTGTTTTCTCTGTCCTCTTCTATGCAAGCAGCATGCAGGGAAAGGCAATCACTGATCAAGAGCATGCATCTGCTGCAGTTCCCCTGCACAAGGCTCATTCTCTTCCCCTCATGCTACTGACTCAGACCGTTCCTGCAGCCCTGTCAAGAATTTAAATCCTTAACTGGATTCAAACTCTTAGGGGAGAAGGAATCACTGCTCAGACCAAGAAGAGAGACAGGGGCAGCTTTCTAGGCAACTACATTCTCTCCTGTAGTGACTTTGTGTGTACCTGCAGTGTGACCTCAGGGCCTACCTAGAATTCAAAGCGACTTTGCAAAGCAAGGTTTCGGGCTTCAAAACCGTAGTGCCACCTGGTCGTTTTGTGACTTTGTTTAGAGAAATAAAGCTACAGAAGATCAGACCGTCTGTGGCCTAAAAGAAATTCAGGATTGACTCTGATGTTAGCAGGGTCTAAAAGGTGATTTTAACCTTGTGAAAAAGTAACTAAGTCAAGATACCCAGATATCCAGCTGGGGTCCCTCGTATTGCTGCCCTTCGAAGACCTCAGGGGCTGCATAGGGTGGGCTTCCACACCAGGTGGTCAGAGGCTCCCC